>NC_092204.1:2162318-2187548 GCF_043381705.1 Parasteatoda tepidariorum
GCAAAACTAAGGTTTATGCTATTGTGTGGTTTTTTTTACATTGCGCGATTCTGTACGACACTAGGTATGATGCTAGTAATGCATTTGATGGAATATGAAAATTTTTTTTGAAATTTTGCTTGTTTTTAGATAACTTATCCAATTTTCTTTGAAAAAATTCTTGGGGCTTACCAACATATTCAGAATGAATAGTTTCAAGGTGCCGTTTCAATTTGCCAGATCTCATACTATCAGCAGACAAAAGTTTTGAACACAACAAACACATTGATTTTTCCACATTATCGTTAATAATATTAGTAAATCCGAACGATAAATAGGATAAATTGTATATCCTTGTCTTGGGAGTTCTTGTATTCCCACTACTTGTGCCAACATCAGAATCTTCATTAATAGTGGATTTTCGCTTATATCCTATCAAAAACTTATCCATTTGTCTGGAAATATTAGGAATAATATTATATTATTCTCAAAAAATAAAATTATTAAATGTATAAAAAAATAAAACTATTAAATTATTTACTATTATTATCAGTGGGCAATCACGTCAATAACAATAGAAACACAACCTAACACTGCTGAACCAATTAAATATTAGCTGTGACACGAAACAAATTGGTGAGCTAAACGTGTGTCAATCTTTTCTGGATGTGTGGAGTTAGTGCGCGCATCTGGCTTTGTTAAGTTGTGTCGGTCGAGTGGCGCCAAATTAACGACGGCCTTGGTTCAAAAGATTTGCCGGGGTCTTGGACGTCTACGTATATGGATGCTAAGCTACGAAATGTTTAGTTGAACTATGCGCGATAAAGCTCGATGGTATTTTTTCATTTATTCTCTCATTTTTTACATAGAAAACTTTAGCAGTAATTTGGAAAATAGTTCACTGTGACTAATTTTCGCGGCTCCCTTTAGACTAGTCCGCGCCTCCCAGTTTGGAAAACACTGCCTTAATCAGTCCTAATCAAGACGTGATTGCTCCCATTATAGCACTTTACTTGTGTTGAAATTCTTTGTTTTCTCTATCAATAGGTAGAATAATTATGATCATGTATATTAATAGCTGGATAAATAGGGTTTGGTCTCCAAAGTTTCTATAGTTGAGCGGAATCATAGTTCGCCAAATTCGATGAAATATTTCGGCATATTCATATTTTGGTTGAAGTAATCTACTTAATACTAAATTTATAGCTGTTTCCCCTGAAGCAAAATATTATCCAAAACATTATTATAGTCATTTATATTATTTAAATATATTTTCAGTTTATGTAATCATTCAACATTAGAGCCAATCAGAAACTTTTGTACATTCAAAACCAAAGTATCATTGTCTGAAATTTAAACACTCTGAAAGCCTAGCTTATGCCTAATTATAAAGTTTTCTCTGAATGGACTGATCGTAAGATACGCTTCTCTGAAAACTGACAGTGTTTACACAGCAGTGGCAGAACTACTTTGATCAGTCAGCGAAGAAACAGACGATATCAATACTCTTTAAAACATTCTACCATAAAGCACTAGACTTAGCGCTCAAGTCATCTGGCTACCAAAGTGGAAGAGCCCCTCTGGGGAGGAATAAGATTATGATGGAATGTCTTCGGATCACTTTCAGGATTGTTTCGCAGGCCGTTGCCAATAGCTTTTTGTGCAGCTCAAGTGCGACGTAAATTAAGTACTACTTCTAATTTCAGTTTCACGAAAAAATGTTTAACTATGTCGACGACGATTCAAAAAGTGCCGCATGTAAAAATGCTTCCCCAAAATTAATGAAGTTTTTGTTTATTATTAGAACTTAATTTAATCACAAAATTACGGGGTTAAACAGAAATAAAGCCAGAAATTTCGATTTTTCTTTGAAAAATTAACAAGATCCTCGTAAAACGTCTGAATTTTTAAAACTTTTAATTTTATGAGCATTATCATTATTTATTTATTATTTTAAATTACTAATAGTAGTACTTGTTACGCACTAGAGCTGCGAAAATTACGTTTTATTGAAATTACAAAAAATATTTATTTCAAAAGATGTTTTCAAAACTTGTTTTACATAATATATTTAAACAAAAAAACTTCATTAAATTTCAAATTGTTCTGATTTTATATGCTGAGCAAGAAATATTTTTGAGTTCAGTATGACAAAGGGAAAATTCCATTTCAATGAATTTTTATGTGATAGAAATGTACCAACTTACATGGAAATAAAATCCTTATATATCTGTAACATAGAAAACTTTTAAAAGAGGACGCAGAGATCGGACGTCGAATGTATGTTAAACCCTTTCAGAAGAAGTATGTATGCATATTAATACGAGATGTAATATGCGAGTTCCGAATATAGATGATGTCCGAGGGATTTTCAACCGTTAGATCCACTGATATTGTTCGTGGGATACTGTATTAGCTATGATACTGTGGACCATGAAAAGAAAATCGCAAGAATATGTAAGACCAGGTATCCTTCGTTAAAAATACAAACTGAATTGCAAAGAAATAAAAAGAAAGATAATCCAAGAATAACAGGTTATTTCCTTCATTTGTGTGTTCACTTTGTCAGTCTAATAGGTACAAAATAGGTACTTAAGGCATAAGGTGTCGTTGAACAGCCGACCTAATTTTGGGTTTGTGACTATTAATGTTTAACTCCTTAGCCTTGTAATTTTGAACCGATCCAGAAGACAAGGAAACTTCTGGATCAGTACCCCCAGAGGTATTTATTTGTTATGGAAACATGGAGGAATTTTGCGATTCGACAGATTTAATGTGCATCGGTTATCATTTACTACGCGGGCAGTCTTCGGCTGACCTGGGATCGAACCCACGACCTGTTCGTCATGGGCCTAGTTCCTTACCAACCAGGCTACCCCAGCCCGTACTTAAGACATAATCAATATCCATAAATAACGTATCTGTAGAACTGAAGCAGGTATTTAAGTGCGAGCCAGTAACAAGTCTTTCGATAAAAAATAATCGCTGAAAAAGTTGGCATCTAAATGTCCAAAGGGTTCAGACCTGGTGATCATGTTGGCTAAGCAAATATTCTTTTCTTTTTACTTTGTTACAGTGTTAGAAAATTTTAAAGTATTTTTTTCCAAACTTATCTCAATAATCTAAGCAGCATATAATTGAAGTCTTATTGGTATAACATTCAGGGGAACCAAAGGTAAGAAACTCTGAATACTTTTAGCTCAATTTCAACCTTCCAGTGTAAAAAAAAAGAAAGCTTTCTGAACTTTAATAACGAGAAATTGTCCTTAATTAAGAAAATATAAAAATATCATTTCTTGCCAAGTGTACTTCATAAACTTCAAATTTTTCTATTTCAGGATTCCACCCTTTGTGAGTCCCAATCTCAGCAGGGTCGAGGAAGAGAACTCCGTAAGAAAACCATGTTCTTTATCTTTGAAAAAACACAATTAAAATCATTGAAAGATATAAATCTGCAAACATTTTTAAATTTCGAAACATTGATGATTTGCGGCAAAGTAATGCTTTATATAATCGGTGCGCGAGGAAACAAAACTCCTTGAATTACTTTCGACTCGATCACCTACTCAATAAACCTGTGATGTAAATTTTTTTAAGAAAAGAAAGATAGTTAAAATTTGATTTCGAAGGAACTTTTCTGCCGTTTGGGGTTAAATTTTTTTATTTTATTTATTTATTTACTTTTTTACGTAAAGAATTACATTCTTTAAAAGGATGTAAAAACTTGGATACCTTGGAATTCGAAAGTTTTTCCCTATCATTACGTAAAATGAATAAACTCATAATAATAAATTAATTTCACAATGATGTGCGAAAATGTTTCAATTCACTTAAAATGTTCTCGAACTTCGGCCAATTTGCTAAATGTAAAATTAGCAGGAGGTTCAAACTTGCAATATTGGGCACTACATTGTGACTGCTCTCTGTGTTTAAGAGTTAGAAATCATAATTCACCGAGAAAGTTACATTTATTCAGAAGAAGTAGATTCTTGTGTTTGGTTTTGCAACTTAAAATATCGCGGACACTAATTATCATGTTTGAGACCACCCCCTTGAACCATTGAGTCCTCGTGCGTCCGACAGATCAAAATACAGAAACTGAAATAAACCTTTATAAAAAGACTTGCAAGCATTATAAAAATAATTATGTTCTCATAAGATTTATCTACGTGTTTCAATTTCGTTAAATAATTTTATAATAATTTATATCTGCTACGGTTTAGTTAGGCCTTATTCGAATTTATATTGATATTTTATTGGCGATTAGCAAAATAATTTTATTTTAAGAAATATTGTATACATTTATCCTAAATTAATGATTCTTGTTTATGTTGCATTTACTGATAGCAATTAGAAATTTTTGTGCTACTAAATAAGAAAAATGGTGACTGCTTTACACAAAGTATCGTAAAAGAATATTCTATTCTGCTGATGTCGCGAAACACAGAGTGGTGTTAAGTAAATTACGTAATTTTTGGTGTCGGGATTCACTACATTTTTTACAGAATGTTTATGAAGACCTACTTTCGATTATTTGCTAGAATAAGTCCCACAACCCTTTATGTTATGACATAATTAGTCATGTATAATGAAATGAAAAGGTTTGCTCTTCAATTGAGTTAATTTGACTTGATTCTCTTTAAGCGAGTTGAAGCATGAGATCACAGGTTGGACGTGAAGAGCCGCTTATCCTTGAACTGGCCGTTCTAGGATGTTTCTTTTCTTTATTGTCGTTTGTCTTTAGGTTAGTTAGGCTGGTCTCTTTTCCGTTTTCCATCCGGTACCCATGGCAAAGCTATTCTCGTTGAGCTTTTATTAAATTAATTAATAAAAATGTAATTAGTTTTCAATTTTACAAAGAAAAATAGACATGTCTAAACTAACGTTACTTCATTTACGTGTCCGCTGGCAATCCATCAATGATCAATCTGTTGAATGGCGAGCAATAGGAATAAAACTTATCATCCAATAGGACTTATCATCCAATAGGAATAGTGCCAACAGCTAGTTTCCATTCTCATGTCTGGCTTTGGCATCTCTATTAACATTTTATTTCATAACCGTCGTTGAACAGTCGACCCAATTTCATGGGTTTACGACTACTGAAGTTCAACTCCGTGACCTTGTAATTTTGAACCAATCCTGAAGACAAGGAAACTCTTGAATCAGTACCCCCAGAAGTATTGATTTGTTATGGGAACATGGAGGACTTTGAGACTCAATAGATTTAACGTGCATCAGTAACCATTTATTACACGGGGAGTCTTTGGCCGGCAAGGATCGAACCCACGACCTCTCGGACGTGGGCCCAGTTCCTTACCGACCAGGCTATCCCGGCCATCTATTAATATTTGTAAAAAACTGAGAAATGAAAGTTTTGTTTTGCATCTGTTGATATAACCTTTCTCTTACAGCCTTCCCCGAGGGAAGCCTCATCAGCCCGGACAAGACCCCTTCCACCGTAAGGATTTTTCTATCTTTGTGTCAATTATTTTTTTTATGTATATTTCCTTTTTATTTTACATATTTAAGAATACTTCTTTGCATTAAATTATGGTTTTTTATTCGCAAATAGTCACATGGTTAAAATTAAAGAAAAATGAATAACAGTTTTCAATTAAACATAATTTAATTTAAAGACATGCTTTAAATTGAAATTTGAAAAATTCAATTTTTAATTTTAAGCATATTTTTTATTTTATTTTTAAAAAATTTTAGGTAAATAAAACTAAAGTATTTGAAGAAATTTTGTACAAAAATCAGATTTTCGTAAAAAAGTGTTTTTTTTCTGTCTTATGTCCATGTATTAAGGATTTCACACTAAAAATATGAAATGTTAATAATATTGAATAGTATATTGCATAAATATTAAAATACTGCATTTGATTTCTTTTAAATGAAATCCAAATTCTTTTGTTAAAAATAAAAATTTTATTAGTAAAGATTTTCTAAATTTCACAACGTAGGCTATTTATTTGCAAATATGACCAAAATTAAAACATTTTTCTGAACACAAAAATTATTTAATCATTTGTTTCATTTAAATTTGATAAATGATGATTGTAATCATAAGACCTGATTTCAATTTATGTAAAATTATTATTTAATATATGTTATGTTAATTTTATAAATACTATTGCTTTTCTTACAGTCTTTACCGGAATCGAAGCAGACCTGCAGCAGCAATCCGGATGATTCAAGGGCGACCAAACCGGAGCAGAGTTGGAAGAATTGTTGTAAGATTATTATTATTTTGTATTTCAAATGTGGAAAGCAAAATTTTTTTTTTTAATTATAAATTTGTTGGTTAAATTCTGTTTTATACTATTTTATGTATTATACAATTTTATATAAGCACAAAAAAAAACATTAAATATAGATAAAATTGATACTCAAATGTAAAATATGAAAATAAATATTATAATATAAGTAATAAATAATGATGTAAATAGTATAAAAATATAATAATGAAACATACAAGAAAAATAATATGTAAACCTTTATTTCTGAAAATGTTTAACAAATGAGGAGCTAGCTATTCTATGTAGCTAAAGAAATAAATGCTGCATCTTTACACTAGTAATTTATGAAAATATTACAAAGATAGTTGCAAATTATTATGAAAAAAAAATTAAAATTAAAAATTTTTCGTTCAAGTATTTTTAATAAGTATGAACCATTTATATGATATTTCAAGGTTTTTTCGTTAAAGTAATAAATAACTCTTACTCTAAGGTATTCCTATCTCTCCTATTCCACTGTACTGTTATTACTATACTATTCAGTACTATTATTACTATACTANTTCTTCGTTAAAGTAATAATTAACTCTTACTCTAAGGTATTCCTATCTCTCCTATTATACGGAAGTACTATTATTCAGTACTGTTATTACTATACTAGTCAGTACTATTATTACTATACTATTCAGTACTATTATTACTATACTATTCAGTACTATTATTACTATAATCTTCAGTACTATTATTACTATACTATTCAGTATTATTATTACTATACTATTCAGTACTATTATTCATAACAGTAACTTATTCCGATTTTGTCGTGGAATTTAAATTCTGTTATAAAGAGTATCTCTTGTTTTCCTGTTATAGAGAGGAGTCAGTTTTCTTACAAAGAAAATAAACGCAGCGCTTCACGTTTTGTTCAGCTCTGTTATAGCGAGGAAAATTGCGTCTTCGCTCCCCATGCGGGGGAGTCATCCCCTCCCCAGAGGATCAAAATTGTGATATGTCTTAAGATTATTCTCAGGGATGTTTTGCAGATTCTCGCGCCAAATTCTTTTATGCAGCTGTAGTACTACGTAAAATAAATTAGACTTTTATTGCTACTACGAGGGTTGCTATTTATATTTCTGGCCTTGGCAACAGTAAGTGTTGCTAGGCGACCGCAGACGATTTTAATCGAAAGTTTGATATTTTTAAACATAAATTCAGCAGACGATTTACCATTATAGCTTCATCTGTGTTGTTGACAGTAAATTGAAAAGTTTGCTATCATTACTATACTCTTCAGTGCTATGATTACTATACTCTTCAGTACTATGATTACTATACTCTTCAGTACTATTATTACTATACTATTCAATACTATTATTACTATACTATTCAGTACTATTATTACTATACTATTCAGTACTATTATTCATAACAGTAACTTATTCCGATTTTGTCGTGGAATTTAAATTCTGTTATAAAGATTGTCTCTTGTTGTCCTGTTATAGAGAGGATTCAGTTTTCTGACAAAGAAAATAAACGCAACGTTTCACGTTTTGTTCAGCTCTGTTATAGCGAGGAAAATTGCGTCTTCACTTCCCATGCGGGGGAGTCATCCCCTCCCCAGAGGATCAAAATTGTGATATGTCTTAAGATTATTCTCAGGGATGTTTTGCAGACTCTCGCGCCAAATTCTTTTATGCAGCTGTAGTACTACGTAAAATAAATGAGACTTTTATTGCTACTATTACAGAGTTCCTAACTTGCTCCGAACTGCGGATTAATATTTTCGGCTGGTAGTCATTTAATGTATAAGTCTAGGTTTAGTTAACTTGATTTATCAGATTTTCATTATTTCTATATATTTCAAAGGCTTATATGATGTAGCACTTTGTTACAGTTGAGTCACGTTGAGATTTTTAAAAATTTCCCAAAATTAACGAAGAATCTGCAACTTTGAGTTCCTTTTGGTTTTTAAACTATTTTGCCGAATTCGGAGCATTTCTGCTACTACTGTATCAAATAGGACATTGTCCCCCCCCCTTTAGGGGAGTTTTGAAAGGGAAATATTTTTCAAGTTAGTCTTCATTAAAATTTGTGATTCTTACACAGCTGCCATTGAGTAAACAAACTAGTATTTTTGCCTGTGATTGCAATCTCATTTTTGTTTTTGTAGAGACCCAGGAACAGAAGGGTACAAGTCATTGTACGACGATATCCACTGGAACTGTCACTCCAACACCCGACTTTGCGACAGTAAGTTTTTTCCCCTGTCATTTGTTTGCTTTTTTGCGACAATCTGTGTAATATTGCTTTTGTGAAAATTGCTTTTGTGACAGATCTATGTCTAAATTGAGGAAGTGGCCTGAAAAATTGTGATGCTATGCTTTTGGATCATCTTCAGGGTTGTTTCCCATATTGTCACCAATAGATTATTATGCAGCCATAGTTTTCGATCCTGCATATTTGTTTTTTTCATTATTAGGCTAGAAATATAAATAGCAACCCTCGTATTACAGAGTTCCCAACTTGCTCCGGACTGCAGATTAATATTTTTGGCTGGTAGTCATTCAATGTATAAGTCTAGGTTTAGTTAATTTGATTTATCAGATTTTCATTATTTCTATATATTTCAAAGGCTTATATGATATACCAGTTTGTTGCAGTTGAGTCAAGTTGAGATTTTTAAAAATTTCTCAAAATTAAAGAAAAATCTGCAACTTTGAGTTCCGTTCGGTTTTTAAACTATTTGTCGAATTCTGAGCATTTCTGCTACTACTGTATCAAATAGGACTTTATCCCCCCTTTAGGGGAGTTTTGAAAGGGAAATATTTTTCGTATTAGTCTTCATTAAAATTTGTGATTCTTACACAACTGCCATTCAGTAAACAAATGAGTATTTTGCCTGTGATTGCAATCTCATTTTCGTTTTTGTAGAGACCTAGAAGCAGGAGGCCACCAGTATTAGTAAGAAGGTATCCACTGGAACTGTCCCTCCCACACCCGACTTCACGACAGTAAGTTTTTTTCTCTGTCATTTGTTTGCTTTTTTGCAACAATCTGTGTAATATTGCTTTTGTAACAATTGTGACAGATCTATGTCGAAATTGAGGAAGTGTCCTCAAAAATTGTGATGCTATGCTTTTGGATCATCTTCAGGGTTGTTTCCCAGATCGTCACCACTAGATTATTATGCAGCCATAGTGTGACATAAATAGAATACTTACATACCTTAATCCAGTGGTTTCCAAACTTGATGTTACTACGCCTCCCTTAAAAATATTTACTCAGTTGGCGCCCCCCCACCCTGAAGATTTCATAAAATAAAAACAAACATTTTTACTCTTATAAAATGTATTCATACAAACTAATGGAAAACAATATTTTATTACTGTTTTTAATGAGATGGATGTGCTTGTCTATTAGCACAAAGTTTATCAAATCTTGGTGTTTGTGACAGTATAGCTACTCGTAGCTCTTTTTCTACAACTAAACGAGCTCGATATTGGGATTTCATTGCAGCCAAGGCAGAAAATCCCGTTTCGCATAAATATGTTACGAGCGGCAGCAGTACTTTCAAAGCTTTGTTTGACAAAGTGTTATATTCTGTATGAAGATTCAACCAGAATTGAACCAGAGATACAGTCTGAAATTTATGTTTTAATGTAGTATCACAAAATAATTCAATAAATTTTTCTTTTTCAATAAAACTCATCCAATTTTCTTTGAAAAAATTTTTGGGGCTTACCAACATATTCAGAATGAATAGTTTCAAGGTTCCGTTTCAATTTGCCAGATCTCATACTATCAGCAGCCAAAACTTTTGAACACAACACACATATTGGTTTTTCCACAATATCGTTAATAATATCAGTAAATCCAAACGATAAATAGGATAAATCGTATTTCCTTGTCTTGGGAGTTCTTCCTTCCTGTTCCTTGCATCTTGTATTCCCACTACTTGAGCCAACATCAGAATCTTCATTATTAGTGGATTTTCACTTATATCCTATCAAAAACTTATCCATTTGTCTGGAAATATTAGGAATAATATATTCTAAAAAAATGAAATTATTAAATATATAAAAAAATAAAACTATTAAATTATTTACTATTATGATCAGTGGGCAATCACGTCAATAACAATAGAAACACAACCTTTTCTGGATGTGTGGCGTTAGTGCGCGGGCATCTGGCTTTGTTAAGTTGTGTCGGTCGAGTGGCACCAAATTAGCGACGGCCTTGGTTCAAAAGATTTGCCGGTGTCTTGGACGTCTAGGTATATGGATACTAAGCTACGAAATGTTTAGTTGAACTATGCGCGATAAAGCACGATTTTTCATTTATTCTCTCATTTTTTACATAGAAAACTTTAGCAGTAATTTGGAAAATAGTTCACTGTGACTAATTTTCGCAGCTCCCTTTAGACTAGTCCGCGCCTTCCAGTTTGGAAAACGCTGCCTTAATCAGTCCTAATCAAGACGTGATTGCTCCCATTATAGCACTTTACTTGTGTTGAAATTCTTTGTTTTCTCTATCAATATGTAGAATAATTATGATCATGTATATTAATAAAAAGAACTGATCTCAAAAAAGCATTAAAGCATAATTTTTTATTAGTTCGATGAAAGTTTTTAATTCCGACTGAGCGTTTTCTAGTTACCACTTGTCTTTCTGATTAAATGTGTGGTCTTCTTCTTAGGGAAGAAATGGGAACAAACTTAAGCATTGCTTCTTAAACAAGTAAGGTATTATTTCCTTTTTTTGCGCTGAATGGGAGGAAACCAATCCTAAATCCGTAAAATTAAATGCTCAGTAGCTATTTCAGATTTTTGTTTTTATATAAAAAGCACCTATTTTTTTTATACCGGTCTAGTATTGCAAGTTAAGTTATTGTTAACTTGGTTTTTTTTTACGCTAAATCGAATGATTTAAATAGTTTAGAGTAAACAGTTTTCAAATTTATAATGAGTCTCATAATGTAGAAAGTACAATTTGTTACTATTAATGCATTTGATATTGCTAACTAGGCAAGTGAAGTATTATTTCTGATGCAATCAATTAAATCAAAATTAAGTATATAGAATTAATAATTTAATGATTTACCCTTTTATTTACTTCATATCCATATTTGTTTAGTTTTATTTTATTTTGTAGTAAAAAAAAATAATAATCAGAGCTTAACTTGTCAATATAGCAATTGGAATAGGTATAGTGCTCTGCGTCATTATCCCCTCATCAAACTTATAATATTCGAAATAAATAAAAGGACTTCAATAATTTTTTTCCCCTACGTATTTAAATTTTATTATTATGCACTTAAACCTATTAATGTTTGTTGCGAATTGGACAGTAACAGTTTAGTTCCTCAATTGAAAAAAAAAAATTATCAATAGAGAATTCAATTCTATTCATAACACTTTTTTATCATGCTTTTCTTTCCACGAGCACTGTAAATGAAAGATTATTTGATGAGGATGATGAAAATGATTTATCAATATTTTCTTTTTTAAAAATTTATACGCTGTAAAAACTACGATGTAATACCAATTTGGATTTGGTGTTGAAAAACTCGAAACATGGTGGATTATTTTGAATTAAGATAGAATGTAACTTTCATGCAGACTTTAAAAGTTGTAGTTAAATCTAAAATTCAATAATTGATAGAGCTTACACCAAATTCAGATGCATTTACTCCATTCATAAATTATTTTCGCCAATTTTGTCGTATGTTTAGAAATCCTCAGACAATTTTGAATAGAAGGTGCAAGTTTGATTTTCTCTGAACGATGGGGAAAGTTCTACAGAAACTGAAATAAACCGTTATAAAAAGACTTGCCAGCATTATAAAAATAATTATGTTCTCATAAGATTTATCGACGTGTTTCAATTCCGTTAAATAATTTTATGATAATTTATATCTGCTGCGGTTTAGTTAGGCCTTTTCGAATTTATATTTATATTTTCTCGGCGATTAACAAAATAATTTTATTTTAAGAAATATTGTATACATTTATCCTAAATTAATGATTCTTGTTTATGTTGCATTTACTGACAGCAATTAGAAATTTTAGTGCTACTAAATAAGAAAAATGGTGACTGCTTTACACAAAGTATCGTAAAAGAATATTCTGCTGGTGTCGCGAAACAGAGAGTGGTGTTAAGTAAATTACGTAATTTTTGGTGTCGGGATTCACTACATTTTTTACAGAATTTTTATAAAGACCTACTTTCGATTATTTGCTAGAATAAGTACCACAACCCTTTATGTTATGACATAATTAACCATGTATAATGGAATGAAAAGGTTTGCTCTTCAATTGAGTTAATTTGACTTGATTCTCTTTAAGCGAGGTGAAGCATGAGATCGCAGGTTGGATGTGAAGAGCCCTTGCCGGTAACATTTTTGTTCTTTGCTGGCAAAAAGCGAATACAGGTGGTTTTTTTGCCAACTTTATTTGAAGTAAAGGTTTTATTGTCTGAAGCATTTTGTAGAAACCGGATCATTCTGCAGATTACCTATTTCTCATGCGTTGTTCATGTGCCTTAATAATGGATCATTTCCTTGACTCTTTCTGAAACATAGGCATTGCGTTAAGAAAAAGAAAAAAAAAAATTGTTGGAAGGGGGTGGGGGACACAAGAATATATTTTTAGAATTTGCTATAATTTAAAAAAAGTTGATATTAATAGGTGACCTCATAATATCATTCACACATTTATTTTACAATGATAAATTTATAAAAAAAAACTTTTAAAAATAAAATAAAATTTTAAAACATTTTATTCTAACGCATTGACTGACGTATTGACTGAAAATGTTTTAGAAATAGAAAAGTTCATAGTTTTATATAAAAATAATGCGAGATATGTCAGTCAAAATTAGCTTGAAAAAATGGTAACCTTCAGTTAAATGAGCACTCCATTAATTAAATTATATTAGATATCGTTATTAAACTGATTTATTATAATATATATTAGTTATAAAATATATTAGTTATAAAATATATTAGTTATAAAATATATTAGTTATAAAATATGTTAGTTACGAAATATATGAGTTATTAGTATTTTTATAATTGTTATTATTTGGAGATTTTTATATCGAGGAATAGATTTATTTGCTAACTATCTTCCTTTTGTTATTTTTAGAACTTTGATTATAAAGATGAGTGATAATGATGATAATACAGGACGGAGGGGAAGCTCTAGCTTTAAAAACCCCCCGTCCAGAGTTGGAAGGCGAATTCGCCGGTAAGTAAATTTTATTTTTATTCATTTTGAAAAAATGTTCACACTACCAAACACAAATTTAATTTCGGTAAATTAATAATAACATTTTTATATATTAATATTAAATATAGTACTTTGAAAATGTTCCTAATGTTAATTTTTTTATCAGTATGTTCATTTGTTAATTTGATTTCTTTCAGCTAACGTACCTAATTATTTAACTTTTATCATTTCATGTTAATGCTTATCAGCATTTGAATAAGCGTTAATTGTAGTTTGTGCTTTTTCTTCAACTCTTAAGACTATTATTTGTAATTATTTTTCGTAATTGTGTTAAACCGTTTTTTCTTGTCAAAAAATTTGGTAGTATTTTAGAGTCAGTTTCTTTATGTCATTCAAGATTTGGTATCTGACTTGTCAGCTTGAGTAGTTTTTGACCACTAAGAGAAGGTTACTTGCAAGTTTTTCGCTGAGTAGATATTTTATTTATTTTTTATCCTTGTCAATTACCGCTTAATATTTCATTATAGCTGGTGATAATTTTATTGTTTTAATGTCTACAGTTATATTTAAATCTTCTGTTTACAAATGTTAATTTAAATCAAAATAATTTTGTCTTTTGCTAATTTTATTTTTATAAGATATTTACGAATATTATTAGTTATAAGAATCATGCAATCTCTACAATCTTTTCTAATTAAATTATTTATGGTCAAATATGATATTTGTGAGCATATCGTATTTTTATAGCTAAGTTTAGGCCACCCATGAGAATGGGATATATTTGGAAACATACATGTTTAAAGTCAATGTTCAAACAAATATGTAACCATTCATGTTATATCAAAGAAAATAAAAATTAAGTTCTGTCAGTGCTCGAATATTATATTGAACACGTAAAACATCTAGAGAATATATATTGTATTGAACATGTAAAACATGCCCGAAACATGTAAAATTTCCAATCAGGCTTGTGTTTTTTAATCTTACATGCCCGAAACATTTTGACGAAAATATCCAAAATGTTGGATGAGGGAGGAAGGCACCAAAAGGGAAGAAAAATTACCCTAATAACTGTGTATATAATAAATATTGAAAAATTATATATCATTCATATCTGCATTTATTATATTATGTATGTCTGTCAAAATTTTTTCTGTAAACTCTGAGACAATGAAGAATTTTTACGGAATACAGACTTTAAATATAGCTTATTATGGTTTGCATACGCTAGACTACTTCATTTAACTAGTTGTAAAGAAAATTTAATTATCATAAATGACTTCAAAGCGTGTAAAATGAAGAAACTAAAAATTAAATCTATTTTTCATTTATGATTAAATTTTTAATTTATAATTAAATTTTTAATTTTTAATTAAATTTTTAAATTAAAAATTCCAATTTTTTAATTAAAAATTCCAATTTTTTAATTAAAAATTCCAATTTTTTAATTCAAAGTTCCTATTTTTTAATTCAAAGTTCCTATTTCATAGTTTAATAATTTTTCATTTGAAAATAATTTAATAAATTTTTAATTCATTAAACTTTAAAATATTAATTCAATAAATTTTTTATAAATTTCATAACTTTTAATATTAATTCAACATTTAATTTTTAATGGAATAATTTATAATTCATTTTTAAGTGATTAATAATAGAATAACAAATGTTTTATTAATTAATACAATTATTAATGTTATTAATAATTAATTTTAATCAAGAATATTTTTACTGATTAGCAATATTTATTACTAATTTAATTAATTCTTAATTATAATTAATAAATGATAAATTATTAGTTCATTACCCAGCACATACCATATCGAAAAGTGACATCAGCACACAAAAAATATTTTTATATATTATGTAAAAATATTTATAATATTTATTAAATAATATATATATATATATATATTTGAGTTTGGTTTTATACTAAATTGAGCAAATGGCACATTCTATAATTTACCTAATGTGGTGATAATCATGAAATTATTTATTGCGGAGATAGTTTAGTTAACTTACTTTATGCGTCTCTTCCAGTATTGAAGATCAGACCAGAGCTCGTGAGGAAGTGACAGCTAGATTCAGAGATCTCAGCATTGATGATAGCTTTGAGGATCTTAGCCAGGTGAGATTTCTCAGTTTTGAGGATGCTGAAATGGATATTTCATTTTATTATTTAATTTATTTCAGAAGAATGTTTACGTTTGAGAAAAATATGCAATGTTTCATTTGTTTTTCAAAACTTTTGATTAAGAGTATTCAAAGGATTTTTAAATTATATTCACTTAATTTTAAAATTCTATTCTAAGTTTTACTGCCTAACTTTATTTTTATCATAATTTCTACTTTTGCCCCAAAATTACTTGTTGACTTAAAATTATTCTTCTACATTAAATTCACAATATAATTTTCTCTATCTTTCTGTTATTTTATAATTTAATAAATTATTTTACAGATAACCCTTCCCCCCTTCTCACCTCCCTAATTTTATGGATTTTATATGAGAAATTATTTTTACCAGTTGTCTGAAGTTTTATCATTTCAAAATAATGGGAATAATTATTTGTTTATTCAATTATTTATTTTTCGACACTTTGAGACTTTTTCGAATCTGACAAATTTTATTACGTTTTCAGACTTAATACAATGTTAGTATTGAATATTTCTAATTTATTTTTATTTCATTTCGCTGATAAGATTCCCTACACCTCTTTCTTTGACTTTTACCGAAAAGTTTGTTTTTATTTGGTATTTTATCTCTATTCAATAATGGGTTTATTTTTTTTTCTTACATAGCAAAATTTTGAATATTTTATGCTTTCAAATGATTTTTCATTTAAACGTTTTCATTTAAAAGATCCTTAAATATGTTAAATTTCTAATTATTTTTTTCTACATAACTTTAATTTTCTATATTTTTTACTTTCATTCCTTTTAACCCCTTAACGATCGGTTAATTTTCAAGAAAGCGATCATAAAAGTGTTTATTTTGCCAAATACACGTATTTGATTAATGTAGTTTATATAGTGGTTTAAAATAAACTACCTATTTACAATTACCTTAAAAATATCCTGGTGCTGCTATATGGTGTGTATTATGAGAAATAAAATGTTTCTCGGGCAAAAGAAATGAATTAGTTTTATTCTTAGTAGCGCTTTACTACTGAACACTCCAGCCCGTCGAGAAATAGCGAACGAAAACTCACCCCGTCATTTTCACGGGAGCGAGAAGAAAGGGGTTAATATTATGTTAATCCCAATGATTTTACTTTTCCAAAAGTCTTATACTTATTAGTTCTTGTAAATGTATTCTTTCTGTAAATTTATTAATCTTCAATTTTAACTTCGAAATTTGAAAATTTTTTTATTTTGTAGTTGCATAATTAATAAAAACTAAATAAAATTCAAGGTTATAAATTTTTGGTTACTCGCTGCACATTTCCTAATGTATATAAAAATCTTACCTATNAGTTTAATAATTTTTCATTTGAAAATAATTTAATAAATTTTTAATTCATTAAACTTTAAAATATTAATTCAATAAATTTTTTATAAATTTCATAACTTTTAATATTAATTCAACATTTAATTTTTAATGGAATAATTTATAATTCATTTTTAAGTAATGCTTATAACAAATAACAAATGTTTTATTAATTAATACAATTATTAATGTTATTAATAATTAATTTTAATCAAGAATATTTTTACTAATTGGCAATATTTATTACTAATTTAATTCATTCTTAATTATAATTAATAAATGATAAATTATTAAATTATTACCCAGCACATTTCATTTCGAAAAGTGACGTCAGCACACAAAAAATATTATTATATATTATGTAAAAATATTTATAATATTTATTAAGTAATATATATATACAATATATTTGAGTTTGCTTTTATACTAAATTGAGCAAATGGCACATTCTATAATTTACCTAATGTGGTGATAATCATGAAATTATTTATTGCGGAGATAGTTTAGTTAACTTACTTTATGCATCTCTTCCAGTATTGATGATCAAAGCAGCGCTCGTGAGGAAGTGACTGCTAGATTCAGAGCTCTCAGCATTGATGATAGCTTTGAAGATCTTAGCCAGGTGAGATTTCTCAGTTTTGAGGATGCTGAAATGGATATTTCATTTTATTATTTAATTTATTTCAGAAGAATGTTTACGTTTGAGAAAAATATGTAATGTTTCATTTGTTTTTCAAAACTTTTGATTAAGAGTATTCAAAGGATTTTTAAATTATATTCATTTAATTTTAAAATTCTATTCTAAGTTTTACTGTCTAACTTTATTTTTATCATAATTTCTACTTTTGCCCCAATATTACTTATTGACTTAAAATTATTCTTCTACATTAAATTCACAATATAATTTTCTCTATCTTTGTTATTTTATAATTTAATAAATTATTTTACAGATAACCCTTCCCCCCTTCTCACCTCCCTAATTTTATGGATTTTATATGAGAAATTATTTTTACCAGTTGTCTAAAGTTTTATCATTTCAAAATAATGGGTAATGGGAATAATTATTTGTTTATTCAATTATTTATTTTTCGACACTTTGAGACTTTTTCGAATCTAGCAAATTTTATTACGTTTTCGGACTTAATACAATGTTAGTATTGAATATTTTTAATTTATTTTTATTTCATTTCGCTGATAAGATTCCCTACACTTCTTTCTTTGACTTTTACCGAAAAGTTTGTTTTTATTTGGTATTTTATCTCTATTCAATAATGGGATTATTTTTTTCTTACATAGCAAAATTTTGAATATTTTATGCTTTCAAATGATTTTTCATTTAAACGTTTTCATTTAAAAGATCCTTAAATATGTTAAATTTCTAATTATTTTTTTCCACATAACTTTAATTTTCTATATTTTTTGCTTTCATTCCTTTGAACCCCTTAACGATCGGTTAATTTTCAAGAAAGCGGTCATAAAAGTGTTTATTTTGCCAAATGTATTTGATTAGTGTAGTTTATATAGTGGCTTAAAATAAGCTACCTATTTACAATTACCTTAAAAATATCCTGGTGCTGCTATATGGTGTGTATTATGAGAAATAAAATGTTTCTCAGGCAAAAGAAATGAATTAGTTTTATTCTTAGTGGCGCGTTACTACTGAACACTCCTGCCCGTCGAGAAATAGCGAACGAAAACTCACCCCGTCATTTTCACGGGAGCGAGAAGAAAGGGGTTAATATTATGTTAATCCCAATGATTTTACTTTTCCAAAAGTCTTATATTTATTAGTTCTTGTAAATTTATTCTTTCTGTAAATTTATTAATCTTCAATTTTAACTTTGAAATTTGAAAATTTTTTTATTTTGTAGTTGCATAATTAATAAAAACCAAATAAAATTCAAGGTTATAAATTTTTGGTTACTCGCTGCACATTTCCTAATGTATATAAAAATCTTACCTATCAATGTTCTTTCTTTCTTTTATTGTGTAAAATTTTAAGAATTTTCAAAGAATGGTATAACATTGGAACGCATGCACTATTTAAGAAATTTTAAGAAAGCATAAACGTGATTAAGTGAATTTGGAAAATTGTATCTCCTCACTCATTTGTATGAAAATCTATTTTAAAACTTTGAGTATGAGGCGGCTTAATTGCCATTTTTGAGAGAAAAGTTTTGAGGGCCATCCTTGGTGGGATGAAAATAAATAATTCCTGGAGAAGACGATATAATACTGAACTGTATAAAATCTACAGAGAGCCAGATATTGTGAAATTCATAAACATAAATCAAATGAACTGGGCAGCTCACATTTTCAGAAGGAATGATGACTCAAATTTAAAGAAAATCCTATTACACAAACCCCTAACGAACAGGAAAAGAGGTAGACCCATTCTGAGGTGGCTGGATTTAGTTGAGACTGATTTCCTTACTCTAAAGGAGAAGAACTGGCGAACAAGTGTCAAAAGTAGAGAGAAGTGGATTCGAATTCAAAGGAAGGCACTGGCCCACCCTGGGCTGTCTAGCCAGATATGATGATGTATGAGACGGCTCAATTTTAATAAGTTTACCTGCACAACAATAACTGCAGTAAATACCATTTTGGAGAAGTTTCTAGAAATAATGATTAAGCAATTCAGATTTAATAATAAGTAAATGCGCATATAAATTTTCTATGCCTAACTTAATTTTATAAGTTTTAGTTATGCACTGTTTATCTAGCTGAAAAATATTATTTTTACTTTTCAAAACTATATTTAACACTTAATGTGTCTCAATTATTAGCAATATCATCATTTACTAATATTTTTTCTCTCCTATATCTAACTCACTTTACTTCGATTCATTAAATTAATGGATATTCAGGAAATTAGTTTATAATGTTAAAATATTCTATCATTAAAGTAAATACTATTTTTTTCTTGTTGTATAAACTCACACTATAGTTTAAATTTTTTAATTTTTAAATTTAGAGAAGTTTTTGTTAAAACAGATAAAAAATATTTATATTTTCTTGTGTTCATTGTGGAGAACACAATGAACCAGAAGTTTTTTTTTTGATATCCAATGAAGTTTTTTATATTTATATTTGTGCTACTTAAATTTTACAATTTAGGCTGGAAATATTTTCAAATGAATAAACATTAATAATCATATCTTAGACTCGAGTTTTAACATTAATCTAAAATATAATATTAGAGATTTTGGTGTAAAACTTTTAATTTGGTAACACTTTTTCCCAACAAGGAAATGCATATTGGATTTTTTTTTGATTCCTAAGAAATATGCTTTGACGTTTATATGTATATCATATGACGTTGATATGTCTTATATGTAATTTATAAAAGCTATTAACTTTTTAATTTCTCATAGTATAAACTTAAACACGCAGATTTTGAAGAGCAATTCATCCGGCGTAGAATAATGTATACATTTATTTAATATTAGAATGTATTTTATGTTTCTGCAATTTAGTAGCTTTTTGATGAAACAGCTATTTTCAAAACAGATTTAAACCCTATATTTCAAACTGAATTGTATCAGGATCTTTTGATTTTTGTTCAAATAATTACTACATATTTATAGTATTTTGCCTTTGTGTTTAATTTTAATGTGATCTGATTGTTCATATCACTCTTTATTCAATATTTTATTACAAAAATGTATTGTGACTCAGATCTATGTTCATACACAACATACACATAGTCTGACACAACCTATCTTTACTAAATACACACATTTAATATGATGTAAGTACAGCGTAGATGCATCCCAATTTGTGCTTAGCCCTTAAATTATTCTGTATGCAACGAGTATTTATTTAAACGATGAAAGGGAAAAATTAGAAAAACATAAAATTTCATTTAGAGTGTATTTATTTATATAAATCTTTTTTTAAACAAATGTAGAATATCAAAATTGCTTAGTAATGAAATAAAGTTTGAAGCAAGTTGTGCTCCTGAAATTAGTTATCAATTTTTTTTTAAAAAAAAAGATATATTTATTGCGGATATAAAATATCTTGCATAAATATATATTGCTGTCCTAAAATCCTAATATATTTTTTGGGGATATTTTGCCAATGTGTCCCCAAATAATGATTTTGAAATTTGATCACCTTAGATTAGAGACAAAAATGGAAAGCAAATAATTGCACTATAAAAGTTTATTTGTAGTTTCAAAGCTGCAGTTTCAAAACAGGGGGGAAATATGGTACTTAAAAGCTGAAATCTAATTTTAAGAACAGTGAAACATACAAGAGTATAAAGATGGGAAAGAAAAATAATCGAAAACATGAATGAAAGGTTGCATGGAAAATAATATCATAAAATAAAAGGAGTCACATAGTTATGACGAATAGTTATTATGGTAAAAATATAGTTTCAAGGTACCCATTAGTCATAATTTATTTAAAAATTGCTTTTTTTCGAAACCTGCTGTGAGTTTTCATACTTTTGGAACCACTTAAACATTTCAAGCTTTGTCAGGGGATAAAATTCACTTACTCTGTTGGCGAAGTTTTTACAAGGAACTTTATTTTATCGTGCTTAGTTTTTGCTAAATTTGGTACTATTTCTATTGTTAGATTCTGTTGCTCAACTTTTAAGGATGTAAGCACATTTTATATTTTCATATACACTTGCATAACATCAAATGATTTTCTTTACATAAAATACTGCTACTAACAAAAGGTTGATATTTTTAATTTAAATATTTTACTATCTATAACATCAAAAAAAAAATTATAACTTTATATTTGATTTTCTGTTTTAGATTAATGGTTGCACCTCTAATTCAACTTTTGGAATATTACTATAATTTACATTATTATTTAAATAATTATTAATTACATAATAAGTAATAATAACTCAAAATTAAATAATAATGTAAATTATGTTTAAAATGTAATGGAATGTCGAAATGGTGTAAAAATGTGTTATGCGCAGGGTTATTAAATTGAAAAAAGTTCTCCACATAATTATATTCTGCTCATTTAACCTAAAGAAATTTTAAAAATTATTCAAGCTTTTTATTGTAGAGAATAAAAACAAATTTCTGAGCAAACCCTAAATTTAACCCTTTGACTGTCTCATGTCAAACTGCATCCGATGCTATGTGTGTCTGATTTGTTATAAATGTTCAGTGATTTTATTTTGCTACTTCATTTCAGTATAAATTAAAACTAACTTCATTTTCGTCCTTCATTGCTTTGTTTTAAATAAATATTGTGATTTAAACATTGTCAAAAAATGTACTCTAGTAAAATTTCGAAATTTAGTTAGAAAAATATTTGGTAAGCATCACAATAATTACATCATTTTTTTTTCTTCTTATCTACATAATGCAATTTAATAACAGATTTAATCCAATTTCAAGATGATTTTACTGTTTCGTTTACCATCTGCCAGGGCTGATTGTGCTCCGGAAAAAATCCGGATTTCCGGATTTTTCGCTAACAGTGATCCGGAAGTTTCCGGAGATCCAAGGTCCAGACATTTCAAAAAATCATTGATCACAGAAGTTTCCGGAAATCAAATTTTCAAAAGTGGAACTTAAAAACACAGTTTATTTTGTTTGTAAGGGAGAGCCACATACATTTTTATCAGTAAATAGTTATAATCTTAAACTCAAGAAAGTAAGACATATTTGTAAATTTTAATTACTTCTCCTAGAAAAAACCTAGTTTAAATTTTTTTCAATTAAAATTTTTTTTTTTTTTTAAACTCGGGAAATTTTCCGGAATTTTGACTTGGGCTCACAATCACCCCTGCCATCTGCTAAATGTCAAATAAAATTAAAATTCAATAACGACTTCCGACAGATAAAAGGAAAAGTAAAACTTCCGAATTTGCTTTTGGAAGTTCGAAAATTATTGGAGAAGTTAATTTATGCTACTACAAGTTATTGTTATTAAAACAAATGGAAAGGACATTTCAAATATAAAAATAAAGTATTTTTTCTGCAAAATCTGTAGATAGAAAATTTCATTTGTAAAAAATAGAAATTTATTATGATTTGAAAAAACTTTTCAATTTTGACCTGTGATTGTAAACAACCCATTGAGTTTGAGAAACCTTTGAAAATTCTTTTTCGAAATATTCCACATCGCCCTTTGTATTTCGGTTCGCCCTCATCGACAACTAACTCTTCAGTTGCAGTTTTTTTTTAAAAAAAATCTATTCAGCTATGAAAATTTGAATTTAATTCACTTAAAAGCGCACGCTTTGTTTCTGCTCCTGTCTTTCTTGAAGACTGTCTTTTCTTTTGGTACAATATATCGCTCATGAGCTGCAATAGCGGCACAACTAAAAAAAAAAATCGAGTTTTGAGATAAGTGGGTTTTAAGTTTTAATTGCTAAGCAAAATGCATTAGAAATGCTTTAGTTTGCTTAAATGTAGATTACCTTCAATTTGAATTATGAAATGTGGTAGTATTGCTGCTGAAAGAATGTGTATTTTCATATTTACACCTGTTCTTAGTCCAAAACGCGTGTTTTTTTTTAGTTGTGCAGCCCGATATGCGCAAATAAGTTTATTCAGAAAATACAATTAAGCTTTCTCAAATTAGTTTGTAATTGCTTTTTATATTGATCAATTTTCTTAAGTGAAAATTTAAGCAGTTGAAAATTATAGTTTTTCACTCATAACTAGTTTCGGCTGAAGATACATTTATTTTCTTCTCAATGAATCATAAACTTTAATTTCTACTTATTTTTTAATCAGTTTTTGTTCTTTGCTGGCAAAAAGCGGATAGAGGTGGTTTTTTTTGCCAACTTTATTTGAAGTAAAGGTTTTACTGTCTGAAGCATTTTGTAGAAACCGGAACATTCTGCAGATTACCTATTTCTCATGCGTTGTTCATGTGCCTTAATAATGGATCATTTCCTTGACTCTTTGTGAAACATAGGCATTGCGTTAAGAAAAGAAAAAAAAAAAAAAAATTGTTGGAAGGGGGGGGGGCACAAGAATATATTTTTAGAATTTGCTACAATTTAAAAAAAGTTGATATTAATAGGTGACCTTTTAATATCATTCACACATTTATTTTACAATGATAAATTTATGAAAAAAAAACTTTTAAAAATAAAATAAAATTTTAAAACATTTTATTCTAACGCATTGACTGACGTATTAACTGAAAATGTTTTAGAAATAGAAAAGTTCATAGTTTAATATAAAAATAATGCGAGATATGTCAGTCAAAATTAGCTTGAAAAAATGGTAACCTTCAGTTAAATGAGCACTCCATTAATTAAATTATATTAGATATCGTTATTAAACTGATTTATTATAATATATATTAGTTATAAAATATATTAGTTATAAAATATATTAGTTACGAAATATACGAGTTATTAGTATTTTTATAATTGTTATTATTTGGAGATTTTATTTCGAGGAATAGATTTATTTGTTAACTATCTTCCTTTTGTTATTTTTAGAATTTTGATTATAAGATGAGTGATAACAATGGAAATACAGGACGGAGGGGAAGCTCTAGCTTTAAAAACCCCCCGCCCAGAGTTGCAAGGCGAATTCGCCGGTAAGTAAATTTTATTTTTATTCATTTTGAAAAAATGTTCACACTACCAAACACAAATTTAATTTCGGTAAATGAATAATAACATTTTTATATATTAATATTAAATATAGTACTTTGAAAATGTTCCTAATGTTAAATTTTTTATCAGTATGTTCATTTGTTAATTTGATTTCTTTCAGCTAAGGTACCTAATTATTTAACTTTATCATTTCATGTTAACGCTTATCAGCATTTGAATAAGCGTTAATTGTAGTTTGTGTTTTTTCTTCAACTCTTAAGACTATTATTTGTAATTATTTTTCGTAATTGTGTTTAACTGTTTTTTCTTGCCAAAAAATTTGGTAGTATTTTAGAGTCAGTTTCTTTGTCATTCAAGATTTGGTATCTGACTTGCCAGCTTGAGTAGTTTTTGACCACTAAGAGAAGGTTACTAGCAAGTTTTTCGCTGAGTAGATATATTTTATTAATTTTTTATCCTTGTCAATTACCGCTTAATATTTCATTATAGCTGGTGATAATTTTATTGTTTTAATGTCTACAGTTATATTTAAATCNGCCATCCTTGGTGGGATCTGAGTAGATATATTTTATTTATTTTTTTATCCTTGTCAATTACCGCTTAATATTTCATTATAGCTGGTGATAATTTTATTGTTTTAATGTCTACAGTTATATTTAAATCTTCTGTTTACAAATGTTAATTTAAATCAATAATTTTGTCTTTTGCTAATTTTATTTTTATAAGATATTT
>NC_092204.1:2188048-2206633 GCF_043381705.1 Parasteatoda tepidariorum
TCAAAAAATAATAAAAAAATTATCTTGTAAAAAAAATAAAAAAAATTTTAAGATATGTTTAAAAAAAATGACATTTTGAATGAGATATTTTATAATACAGACACTTTTCTTGTACACATCCTACACTTTTTAAGAAAAAAGGGAAAAAAACACAAACCTGGAAATTTTAAGATTTTTACCTGGAAAAATCAGGGAAATTTGAAATCTGTTTTGAGTGGCCACCCTGCTCGATTATATTCTTAAAATACCAGTAGAAATAACCAGTTCACTAATCGGATTTCACTTAAATCACTCAAACTTAACTACATAATTGTATGTTATAGCCAAAGACATACACGCGACAAACTAACGTTTTAGCATTAATGAGGCTAAGACAGAAGCGTTTTGCTTTTTCATTAAAAGCTTTCACTTCTTTCTTTTCAAAATCATTTTACATACATTACTTAAATTAAACATACATTCATGAATATATTTTTACTACGTTTTTATCAACTCGCTTTTGTCTGTGAGAATGTAATCTTGCAATTAAATGTTCAATATATTTCCGTCTAACTAGAGTGCTGGAGCTTTTCTCAGGATAGCAATAGAAGATTTGATTGTTTCGTAATCGCAACAGCTATAATTTATCTTCAATTAAAATTTATTGTGTGATTATTTCCCAACTAGTTAGAGTTATCAAATTTCACGTGGAATTATGTGCTCGATGTAAATTAAGTTATAATAGCTTCTTAAAGGGTGAAAACAAAATATATCACCGTTTAAAATTGAAATTTCGACCACTTTTTGACGTAAAAAATTAAACATGAAACTGTAAAAGGAAAAAATAAAATGCTTAAAACTACATTTTGCACGAAGATTAAAAAGGAGAGAATAGTTTTATGTTTGTCAGATGTAGCACGCGAAACGTACATTATTATTGGTATAGGCCTCCATATACATCACCGAAAAGCTCCTTGTTTTTCAACAATACTGTTACTTATTCTTATCAAACACAAAAACGTACTTTCTCTGAATAAACATACCTTTTTCTCCGACGGATTCGGATTTCTGACTCTCAATCTGGAAAATATGGTCCTTATAGTTTAGAACTATTCCACAGATATTTCTCAGATCTTGTATATCTAACTATTAAAAATTTGACTTTTATTAAATAAAAAATAATAGATGTTTACTTAAAGTTATTTTTCGCATTAAATTGTCTTCGGATAAACGAATTTTATAATAGTGTGCAGAAATTTTTTTTGGTTTGCTTTAAAAGTTCTCGAGCTGAGGGCGAAATACGCAAAAAATAAAATTCACTTTAAGAGATCTAAATTTAAGACCGCTCTCCTGACGAAACTGAGGACAATATTTCTCAGATTATGGCTGCTCCCTGTATTTTGGGGCTCAGAAATACGAATCCGTCGGAGGGGAGTATGTTTTTTCGGAAAAGTAAGTTTTTTTTGTCTGATTTCGTTACTTAAAATATCGTTTGCACTAATTAATTAGCACATTTGAAGTCACCCCCTTGAACTATTTAGATTGAGTCCTAAAACTTGAAGATCCGATCATTAGATCAAAAGTTATTCAGGATGGTCCGCTTTTTATTTCGCGCAGTGTGCATTTCTGCATAGTGAATTTCAAGCACTGAAACTTATTTATAAATTATATATTGCTTATGCTGCACGTACCGATGTGCAACATATGCAATAAATTCAAAACATAAGTCTGAGTTAATTCTTTACAAAATATGTTTTCTAAACTTTTTTAGATTAGACTTCAAGAGTTTGATTACTGTGTTTTTGTTACAGAATTTCTGTCATTAAAACGCATCAAGAAATTAAAAAAAAAATGTCTATAAAAATTGGTATCTTTGGGATAACTTTAAAGCGCTAAGATTAAAAAATAAGTTGCGCGCCTTTATAATTGCGAAAGATTTTCATGGAATTTTGGTGTTCCACAGAATTAGGGAAGCACATGCAATTAATTCAAAACCTTAAGTAAGAGTTCCTTTTTTTTTTTTGAAACATGTTTTTCAATCAAATTTCAACATGTTTTATTTTTCAAACTTTCTTAGACTAGACATTAGGAGTTTGATTACTATCTATTCGCTAGAGTTGCAATTACTGAAATGTATCTACAAAAAATAAATGTATATAAACGTTATTATCTTTGAGACTTTAGAAAGCTATAATCAAAAAATATGTCATGCGCTGGCTCATTATTTATGACTTGAACCACTAAAATATTTTCGTGTTTAGTGGAATTACATTTTGATGTGCAGAACATGAAATCAATTGTAAGTCGAAATAATAGTTGATTGTTTTAGAGATGGTGAGTTTTTACGCATACTCGCGAATTTTCTTGTCTCTTCGTTACTGTCAAAATGACCAGATTGGTTCAAGAACTTTTTCTAATTACCCTTAATTTAAATAAAAGAAATTCTTTCTTTACTATTACGTAACTATTCGCCAGTATTTTGAATGATTTTATGGTACTTAGTACTGTATAATGACAATAAATATTCTGTGATGTATGCGTGGTTGTACCTTCCTTATATTCTTTCAGATAAGAGCTCTCTAAGATAGAATGTTTTTTATGTAGTTGTACTTTTTTTATTAAAACTTTTGGCAAAAGCCCTATTTTATAACAGTATGTTGGAGGGGAAGGGGGCTCAAATAATATTTTTTTTTCAAAACTCAGTATGTTTGATTCCAAACTTTGAATCATTAACTGATGATGTAATGACTACGACTAATATTAAAACTAATAGCTGAATGTAGTTAGACTGGAAAATAACCACTCACCACAAGGCGAGTCAACAAAAAAAGTGGCGACTTAAATTAGATAAATAATTGGCCACTTTTTCCCATCTTTTTTTTTAATTGTTTGATGTTAAAAGTATAGAAAACATCAGTGCAGAAAGACTCTGGAAATCAGAATTTTCATTAAAATGTCATATGTCTCCATTAGAAGCTTTATTTCCTTAAGAATCCATCAATTTGTGATAGAAAAATTTGTGTGGAAGGAGAGTCATTAACAATTGACAACTTTATCAATTCGCATTTACATTAAACGTATTTTGCCTCCTTAAATAGTTTTAATTACATTTGTTTAAAGTCAGTATGTTTAACTAAATTTTGCCACATATTTATATGAAAAATTTGTCGTATATTTATATTATTGAATTAACTTTTTATATTCGTCGATTAATCATTATAAAATGAGTTTTTTTTTTTTCAAAAATCAATCCCATCAACAAAAAAAAGAAGCTGAAAAACGGCGATTAAATGAAGAAAAAAATTATATATATATCGGTCACAAATTCTTCAGGTTTAAGTAAAAAGTGGCTGCTAAGTTATAAGAGTCTACAGACCACTGGCTACAAACTGAAAATTTCAAGTTTGAATGTAACTAACAATTCCAATCAAATTTTTTAGCCTTTGACTTCGTGGGCTATGCTTCTAAAACGTTTATGAATTACGTGGTTGAAACTGAACAACTAGTTGGACAAGAATTCGAACTTTGCTTTTTCTAATGTTTGTAGAAAACAAAATTATTAGGTTAACTGGACTCTTTCAGATTCTTTTAGATTAGATTGCGATTTATACACAATGGGTGTAATCTAAATCCCAAGTTCAATTGACACATTCGTGACGAATATGTTTTTTATTAAAGTAAAATAGAAGCTAATGTCTTTCAAAACGCTACATAAAAATGAATTACAATACATCATTCAAACTTGTTTTTTGTTAGGTAGGATCCTGCCTAACAAAATGCGAGTGTTTATGCGAGTTCTGAATCTTCAATTGTGGTTTCCGCGAGTCTATATATTACTCATTTAAATGCCCATCTTTCAACATAGAATGAGATAATAAAGAAGTTTCACTTGATTTTCGCAAGATTGCTTAACCACATCACTGCATAAACATTCACCAGCACACCTGTTATTCAAATCGTAAATCACTTTAGATTAAACGTCTCTAGAATTTGAATTGTATTGTACCCGTGTCCATTTACAGGGAATAATTTTTGACAAATGTCAATTAAGATTTTAGTCAAATTAATGTTATTTGTTCATGACTAACAACTGTAGTATTGTTACATCACATTTTACAATTAGAGTTTGAAATCCAGTGAATGTCGGCCTTTACATAGTCATAATGTCCAAAACATTAATTTTCAGTTAATGTTAAATCTCAACAGTGTGAGAATCTAGGATAATTAAGAAATATTTAGAATATTCAGCAAATGTGACTACATGAATGTTGACATTCGTTAATTTAGAATTTTCAGTGATACATATATAACATTTGAATGTCTATCTTTTTATGAAGAATAAGATAACGAGTTTTAAGAACATGCGTACTGATAAAAACGTATAATAAATACATATAATAATAATACAATGTATTGTAATGAGCTTGAAATTATAAAAAGTTGCTTAAATATATGTTCAATTATGCAACTGTTTAGACGTAAGTTTAAAAAAAAGTTATTCTAAATATAATGATTTAACATTTAAAAAAATGTAAAATAGTTATATTTATAAATATATATACATAGTTGGCATTTACCTATCGTCTCACCGACCATTTTCGCCAAATCTGAAAATGAATTCGGACGTGGTTCAAATTCAAATATTTTCTAATTTTTTGCATGTAATAAGTTATATTTGTATTTTGTCTATTTCTTTATAATTTCTATTATTATTATATCTATTATAATTATTATTATTATATCTATAATTATATCTATTTCTTATCTGCTATGTAAAAATAAATTTGAAGATACCAAAATAATTTAGGTGTAGTGTTGGCGAAAATGGTGGGCTGGATGATACGTAGATACATTTTTCTAAAGGTGGAATAAAAAATATTTGCTTAATTTGTCCCTATATTTGAATTTTTCTTTTAAATCTAAGAATAATCACTTCTTGTTGGGAATTTCGATGATGGGGGAAAAAAATAATAATCTTTATTTTAAGATGATGAGGCGAGAGAATCTCTTTAGTTCAAAAATGGTTCAACTTCGAAACCAATTTTTTTCAGACTTAGTTCTCTATTATCGATGCTAATTTGAAATATTTATTAGTTAGAAAATAAAACTTACTTTCTATTGATGCATACTTTCTATTGTCTGTATTAAATTTTAATTGTTTATTCCAGGAGCGGTAAACTACTTAAAGGTGATGAACTTTTGATTGTAAATGGAGTTAGTTTAGAACAAGCAAGGCAACTGCTACGTATACTTGAAGAAGAAATGCATTTACTTTTAGCATGAGAGGTATGTTCTTCTATTTAATTCTTGAATAGGTTGAAATAGTTTTTTTGTTTACGTGCTGTAGTATAGGGTTTTGAAAATGTCTTTGTTTTATCCTTGTTTAAATATGTATGTGTACCTTTTTGAATTTATTTTCGACAATATAATTAGTTGGCCACTAAGTTCCCGTCGAATCTCATAAAAAATCTTTAGAAGTTAATGGTTTGGAAGCATAGCGTTTTTTTTTTTTTTTTTGTAGTTGTTGCCAGTTTCCTTGTTGTTTGAGTTGAATTTTAGTGCAACACTTCGTTTAATCCCTCTTCATCGAAATCGTCGGGACGCCCAAAACAAACTTCGATTTTTTAAACTTGGCATACCAATCACGAGCGGTTCTTTCAGCAATGCCACAAGCACCTTAGGCGAACTTAACCTTGATTAAAAACAATAGAGATGTCAAAAATGCTCGTTTTTCTCAACTTGAGATTCTATCTTAAAATTAACATAGATTAACTCAAAACATTTTTTTTAATGATTATCGGAAACACTATGACAAAAACATTTAATGACATGCGAAATGTTAAAAAATAAGCAAACAAACCTGGTGGGAATTTAGTTGCTAACCCAATATTAGGTTGTTGTTTTAGTTCATTTATGTCGCACTAGAGCTGCACAATGGGACATCACAATTTTGATCCTCTGCAGAGGGGATCACAATATTAGGACAGTCGTTTTAGAATATCGTGTGCTTATGCATTTTCCTGATTGATAAGTTATTTCTGCTTGCAAAAAAGTATTTTTTTTATCGATCCATAATACTTACTCCCAATTAAGGGTCATTTGCTTTTTGGGTATTAAGGTACATCAGCAACTTCTGGTATGGACCTGCTATCTTTTCTCCCTAATATCTTATTTCTATTTGCAGGTTAAGATTAAATGTACCTTAAGCTTTCTTTAACTTGCTAGTAGAAACAAGGTTTTAGAGAGAAAATCTATCAGGATCATGCCAAAATTTGCTTAAGAAATTTAACGCTAAAAAACAAATGGCTAACAAGCTCTTGATTGGTAATGAGTACTATGAGTAAATACTTATTAAACAAGTATCCATGTTAGAAGCATCCCAGTCATGTTTTCTCTCTCTCTCTTTATTAATATTGTCATATAGTTAACTACACTCTTTTTTTTAAAAATCTATTTACTCATTGTTCGTGTTTGGCAAAGTATTGCTATTTCAGACTGCTGTTATGCTTATTGATAATCAAGAAATATAATTTTTTTAAAGTTTTATTCGAAGATTATTCTTCGTAAGCTCTGATTTTAGTCATTTTGAGGTTTGCTCGTAATGACCTACATTTAGAAAAAATGGAGTTTAAATAAAATGGAGAGTAGTTAGTGATCTAATTTTTTAATACCTCTGTTTGGGTTAGCAAAAAACTGCAATAATTGAATGAAATTATTCGTTGATAGGTTTATGTAGGTGATAAAATCTACCTAAATTATGATTTATTTATTTTTTTTAAAGTTAAGTAATTTTTTAAAATTATTTTGTCTGTTATAAATTCCAGAAATTTTTTTTCAGCAAAATAGTACATTTAGTTTAAAAAGTTAAACTGTAGCTTTGACAAAATTAATTTCTTGATAAATTTTCAATTCTTATTTTTTTTTAAAAATATTAGAAGCATAAAATTATGAGCAGAGACACATTATTTTTCTAAATTTTTTTCCTAAATTTAAAAGTTCTCATTTAAGTTATGTATTAGTAATAATTTTCATATAGAATGAATATGACCAACATGTTATTTCTGTTCAAATTGTGAAATTTTCTTAACGTGGTTTTTGCAAAATGTAATAGCTTGAGAATTTTAAATATGATTATGTATATGTTGTAGGCTAATTTAAAAATCTAGCAAATGCCCTAAANTTTCCTAAATTTAAAAGTTCTCATTTAGGTTATGTAGAATATGACCAACATGTTATTTCTGTTCAAATTGTGAAATTTTCTTAACGTAGTTTTTGCAAAATGTAATAGCTTGAGAATTTTAAATATGATTATGTATATGTTGTAGGCTAATTTAAAATTCTAGCAAATGCCCTAAAAAAATGTGTAGTGAAAAACTCTACTTTTCTTACACAATTTCAGAAAAAATTCTTTTACATTCTATAACTTATATACGCTAATTAAAAATCTGACAGTTAGCAATGTTGCTGGCATTTTGCAATGTGTCACAATAATTTGCTAATTTGTCCGATATATTTTAGGCTAAGTAGAAAATGTGCCAAGAGTTCAGACTGAATTTACTTATGCTTAGGGCAATAAATCTACAATGAGCTTTCTCTGGACTTATCACAAACTGTGTGAAATAATTCAGGTTAAGTAATGAACGAATGATGTATTTTTTAACTAGCCTAAAGATATTTGAACTCACTGCAATAAGGTATCATTATGATTAGAAAATGCTGGAGATCTTTTTTTTCAATTAGCTGCAAAATGACCAGAGTTGTCTTCAAAGAGCCAGATTATGGCATATATATAACAGATTGCAAAACTGATATTTAATAATAAGTAATGACAAAAAAAAAATTTTGAAAGAACTTTTTTTAAAAAAAAAAACTTTTTCTGTTAATAAAATATCTGAATTTACTGAGGCTTAGGTTTGTAATGTTTAAAAACTCTCTGCCACAGAAAGTATAGTTTGTCTATATAAAGAACTCCCCTTCCCACAAAGGCTAAGGTCATCTACTGCTATGGAAACAAAAATTGAGGAATTTCAAAGAAGTGAGATTCTGTCGAACCTGATTCGCTTTTTCTCGCTGAGCGAGCCTTAAATCACGCATGTCTTAAATATTGACTTAACACCCCTATTTGAAATAGTAAATCTTGTAATTATAGTCATCACCACTGCTCCAGACAAATGGCGAGGGGAGTTCCTTACATAGACAAATTATAAAGCATTTTGCTTATGTTACGAACTTCTGTTTATTGCCACTATGGCTGTTCCTCGAAGGCTCAATTGTCNGTAAATTATAAGTTTCAAGATATCATATTCATCTCTAAATTTTCTTAACATTTACAGCTTACTGAAGACCTCTGCTTTAAAGAAGATTCCTCAAGACTTCAAGCAACTCAAGTGCCAAAACTGCACGAGTCACACAATCTTCCAATGCCATTCCAAGGCTAAGGCATTGGCAGTCAGATGCTGGGAAGTATTGCTCAGGCGATAATAGTCATTCTAATCCAGATTTACCTCCAAAGCCAAAGATAGACAATGAACGAGTGTGTATAGTATTGAGACTTAATTATCAATTTACTTCATCCTAATTCTTTTTTTTTTTTTATTTCTATTTGAACCCCACACATACAATGTGTCTTAATATATGTAGCGAAAGCAGAAAGTGTATTTTTTCTTAAAAAATCTGAAGCAAATTTAAAACTTGTTTAGTGTATATGTTACCGTAACTGATCGAGAGAATGTCAACAATCAGTCATGGTCGCTTTGGTGAATGTCCGAAATATTTTATATTAATTTATTCGTTGATATTATATTTATTCGATATTTTAATATCTGCTGAGGAGAAGCATCAGTACTGGTTAAATGCATACTGGACTGTGGCACTTGACCTCAAACATGGATGTAGGGCATACTGAACAGTCATTTACCAAAGCGATAGTCAACATTCACAGGTGGAAGTCAACAACCACCAATTTTGATCATTCACAGTAACATATTAGTTAACATGGAAAAAATTCTGAAATATTAAAACATGTATAATGTACACAAGAACTTTTGATCTAATAATCAAATTTTTGCATGTTATGTTAATGGTTAGAGGAGAATACTTTAATGATTAATAAGCTATAAAATTAATACAGACTGTATTTAAAGTAGCAATTTTTGACAAGACTTTTAAACATGTATAGTGAATATATAAATGTTAAGTGTACACAAGTTCACTTATATATATGTTTTAGTTACAATTTTTGACTAGACTTTTAGACAGGTGTGAATTTTCAAAAATCCAAGTAGTAAATATCAGGAAAATATGTTCCTAAATCGGTATCGAGAGTTTAAAAAGTTAGAGCCCCATAATATCAAAATGCAAACTATCTATCAACAATTACGTTCTTTTTTAGTGTAGAAAGACAATAGCAAAAACCAAAACAAACAATCTCGTGAAGCAAATTCCTGTTTTTATCTTTATTCGATAAATACGCAAGGTATCCTTATAGCTTTTACTTATATCAGAGGTGATTGTGCTCCGGAAAAAATACGGATTTCCAGATTTTTCCCTAACTGCGCTCCGGAAGTTTCCGGAAATCTTAGGTCCAGAAGTTTTAAATAATCATCGATCACATTTATAAATAAAAATTCTTGAATATTTTATTTAAAAATATTAGAACTAGGCCATGGCGCAGAATAAATCAAGATGGCAAAAACTTATTGGGATGGTCTTGGCCTGTCATAAGCTGTAGTGCCCAAGAAGAAGAATTAGAATTTATACTTGGCATCTTTCATTTGTAAATATTTTTTCTGGTGGAATAATAAATGTGATGAGAGATAAAAATAAACTTATACATAATCATTCATTTAAATTATTATGTATATAATTTATTTAGATTTCAATGTTTTGAAAACATCAATGATTTAAATTTATAAAGACATTATGCGTCTTTAATGATTTTACAGAAATTTTCCGGATTATTGTACGACGACATTTAAGACAGTTTTCTAAGAATTGCTAGTTATTCTATGTTATGAATTTGACATGTTTTCAAGCAATATTGCATTATTTAATGAATTATACTTACATTTCCTATTTTAATTTCACAGATGGGCAGTAATGGTATCTGCACATTGCCTAGGTGGCCTAAATCCTCCGCTACATACAGTAGTATTTGAGAAAGGCTTAGGATTCAGTATTGTTTGTGGTAAAGATTCTCCAAAAGGCGAACTTGGTTTCTATGTATCTTTACAAATGGCCAGGCATCTCTTAGAGAAGGTACGAATTTTCATTATTAAACTTAAAATACTTATTTTGTTTCCCCTTTATTATAATTAATAAACAGGGTTCCTACACGGTCAGGAAAACCTGCAAAAGTCAGGCTATTCTAAAATTAAGCTAAAAAGTCAGGATTTTTCTTACATATTCATAAAGTTAGGAAAATTAAAAAAAAACTATAGTTCATTCAAAGACTGACAGGCAAAAATAAAGTTTCAAGGAAAAATTCTGTAATTCAAAATATGTAATTTCCTTATAATAACATTTCTCTTTCCCTGGTAGAACCTGTCCTGTTAGCAATTTTTCTCCTGTTTATCCAATGATAAGGAATTTTTAATAGGGTTGCTCTTTGTGTGAATAACTGGTTTACAGACAATGGTAGCTGAAACAACAGCAGAAAAATCAAAAAAGGAATTTTTACTGTTTTGTGATGCTGCCAAAAAAAGAAAAAAAAACGAAGAACAAAAGAGTTTCTTAGAGTTTAATCCATAGCAAAAGAGATTAGATAATTTTTGTTCGAAATATTTACACGTAGAAAAAAAAGTGGAAATTTGTGGGAGGTTATAAATATTGTTCTTATCCTCTCTCATGGTAACGTAACAGTGGTAGGGGGTTATTCAATCAATAAAAGCTTATTGGTTGAAAACCTCAATGAAGACTTTATTATTTCACAAAGGCGTGTGTATGATTATGTTTCATTTATAAATGGAATAAAAAACATAGACATTAATGAAAAAATGCTAGAGGCTGTAAAAGGATCTAGAACAAGATGGAGACATGCATTAAAAGCAAAAAAAATGAAAGAATAAAAGAGCTGAAATTTCTAGAAAACGAATAAAAGAAAAGATAGATGATTTGAAATTAAGAAAATCTAAACTGACAAAAACTGCTGCAACAGAACTGGATGTTCTAGATTCAGAAATTGTCAAGCAACAAAATATGTTGAGAAATATTATATAACATAGGAGCCCCTGAGTTTCTCCGGAAGTTTACAGTATTACAGAAATAAATTTAAAAATACTGAAAAAAAAAGATATTTTTGATTTTATTTTTCTCACAAGTTGCATAATTTTTCTATCTGAATTTTTATTTGTATATAATTAACTTTTCTTGACTTTTTTCCCCTTTATATTTCAATGTTATCTTTTAAAAGAAAAGTCAGCTTTAAGTGAAATTGTGATTTTTAAAAATTAATATTTTGATGTAAAAAATGTACTAGTATGTTTTAAGAGTAAATATTATTTGAGGATACTGATACATATCTAGTAGATTTGATTAACCCTTTATATCCTGACGACACTCATGCATTTGGTTCCACTTAACATTAAATAAAATAATATTTCCATAGTCCAATAGATTTTCTTGATCTTTTTATTTAAATAGTTTTCGTATCTAACTACAAAAACACACTAAGAGTTTAATCTAATCATGATAATTAAAAATAAGTTTCACAAGTTTTCTGAAAATATAATTTGGGATATAAAGTGCTATTACGCAATTCCACTTTAATATATAAGTGTTTATGCTATTCAATCTATGATACTTATGACTAAGTAGCATATTATTACTAATTGAAACTGCAATGTAAAAGTTTTGTTGGAGTGGGAAACGGCGGGTCAGGAATTTTATTGTAAAAGGTCAGGAAAACCTGCAAAAGTCAGGATATTGTTTTGCTCAAAATAGTGTAAGAACCCTGATAAAGGTTAGGTGGATGAAGGTGTAAATTGCCCTGTTTTCATGTCATCGATTAAGTATACATCTGGGCATTCTTTAATTTGGGTTTCAGGACCTTCCAAAATCTATTCCAGGAATAAAACTGACAGTTAAAGTTTAAAAATTAGTTTGCTGTATAAGAAAAAAACGAAGAAAGCTGCCTTTCATCTATAAATCCAATTTTCCACACAGTATAAATGTGTTTTCAAAACACCCATTTTTATATTACATCATTCTTCACACTCTGGAATTTTAATACGTGTACATAGCTGCCAACTCTACTGGATATTGCCAGTTTCTCTTGGTTCCATAAGAAAATTCCCTAAAATTGGGTAAGTTTCCTTAAAAAATCCCTGTTGAAATAGAAATTTTTTGCAGATTATTGCTTGCTTGAATATTTAAATAAGTGTTACTTATGCATAATGAAGCAAGCCTCATTTAGAAATATTAGTTTAAAAGTTTTTTTTGTTCTAAAATGTAAAGTTTATTTTCATTCAGAACTTTCTTTTTTAAATAATTAAAAACTATTTTATCTATCTTTGATGAATGAAATACCTATTATTACTCAAAATTGTCAGTAAACTTAATACATAAGATTACAAGTTCATTTAATGTTAATCATAACTGGAAAATATTGCAGATATTCTATTTTGATGACTACAAAAATCCCTAAAATTCCTTATGTGTAAAATAATTAGTACATTTTTCGAAAATTATCATGAAATTTATATTATTTTGTAAAATCTACTGGATTTTTTCCTATCTATGTTGACAGCTATGCATGTATTTGACTAACAATTTTATGACACAACATTACAATCTATATTTACTCAATTCATCCCATCATTTTACTCAATTCCTCCCACTTGGTCTTAACAATTGCTTTTTTCAATTAACTTCTGATCTGGGGAATCATGAAATGAATTTAAGCATCTTTCTATCTAAACTTAATTAACCGAATATATATATATATATATATATATATATGTCATTTAAAGCAGTAAATAAAGACACTCAAATAAAGATACTCAATTTAAGCACTCAAAAAATATTTTTAATCACTTTCCAAAAACAAAACAAAAAATCATAATTAGGATCTGTGCAGGAATAAAAACTATTTTTTTTCTAACGTTTAATGTTCTTAATAAACACAAAATCAATAAAATTCAAAAACTTAACATAATCATGATAAAATAACTAATTTCTAATAAATATTGCAGAGAAAATTGTGAAAATCATGCATTTTTGTAATTTGAATGGCAATTGACACAGCAAAGAAGGAAAAAAAATCACTTTTTAAGAAATAGAAAACTAATCACTTTTTACAAACATTGAATAAAAAAAAAAGGACTTTTAAAAAACGTAAATCAAAAATAAGCACTTTTTAGAAACTCTATGCATCCAAAATATATATGAATATGGCAGCACATGACAAACACATACATTGTATTAGTTTTCCCACATTTTTGATGCACAAAAATTAAAATGTAAATAAATTAACAAAATACCTTACAAAATAAAACCCAAACAAGTGATTTGTTAGTGTTAATGTGGGGTACAAACACCAATGATAAAACTATAGTTAAACTTTATATTGGGAATTTTTCACTTAAAAATATTTTTCCATTTGCTTAAAAAATGCTTAAAATTATCTTAATTACATTTATTTGGAAGAAAAATTTTTTTCAATATCAAATGATAATTCTTAAAAATTGGGACCCTTTATAAGCAATTAGTTCAGATTGTTTTCTGACAAAAGGTTGTGTCGTGTAAGATGTCGGCTAATACATTTATATCAATTTTCTTATAAAGAGCATGAACAAAACTAAAAATGTCTTCAAAACTAAGCTTTCAAACTAGAAAAAAAAATTTTATATATATATANTATATATATATATATATATATATATATATATATATATATATATATATATATATATATATATATATATATATATATATATATATATATATATATATATATATATATATATATATATATATATATATATATATATATATATATATATATATATATATATATATATATATATATATATCATCAATCTTGAAAAGATAATAAATCAAAAGAAAAAGAAGTTCTTGGAACAACTGTCATATTTTTAAAACCTTGACTTATAGTGATTTTCTCCTACTCTTTGCTCACTTTACTTTCAGAAAATATATATGACACAAATATGATATTGGAGCAAACAAATATGTGTCAAATATATTTGACACAGTTTTCAAATACAAAATTACTGTCTTAAATATACCCACAAAATTCTAGAATATGATTTTCCTTGATTTTTATTTTATTTATTGATTACCTTTATTTTTTTATTGATTACCTTGATTACCTTTTAAAGTAACTAGATTTATTATACTCTTTTATTAAGGCGTATAATTGAATCTTAATATATTAATATTACATATTCTTTTGAAATATCTATTATTTTTTATGCAATAAGTATAAAATTTTATTTATTTTTAGGAGATGAAATTTATACACTTAATGGTCAACCATTACAAGGCCTTTCACATTCAGAAGCGGCCTTTAAGAAAATTAAAGAAGGTCCAGTAGTGTTACACATTGGGAAACATTCCAACAAAAAAAGGTATGCATTGGATTTCAGACACAATTGTACTCGCACTATTTAAATCTTTTATTTGGATAGGAAAAAAAGAATTTTCTTAAAATTCAATTTTTAATGAAATATTTTGTTTGGGTTCTTTTAATAAAAGTACTCATTGCATTTTAGCCCACTCGAAGACACCCTAAAAATTAATGTAGCAGAACTTTACAATACAAGCAACACAGGAACGTTACAAATACAGTATTTGTGTGCTTGATAAGCAAACGCCGAGATTATCATTATGAAAATAAGGTGCAAACAAGCTATAAAATGACATTACTGTATTACAGGGCTCCCACGGGTCATTGAAAACTTGGAATTGTCAGGAAATTTTTTTGAAGAAAAAAAACTGGAAATCTCCTATATAATACCTGAAAAATAACCGGTTTTAGAATTTCCAATAACAATAATCAATCATTTAAATAATTCTAACATCTATTACTATTATTTGTTGTAAAAACTCACATTTTAACAAAGCGCTTTTCCATGCACTCCATATTTTTTCCTCACAAAATCTAATATTTGACATTATAAATAAGAAAATTGAAGTTTTCCAATGAAAAATTCTATGGTATAGATAAAATATAGCCGGGATTTAGATTGAAAGTTTCCTGAAATACCTGGAAAAGTCGGGTAATTTTTTTCTGAAATTGAATGAGAACCTTGGTATTATAAACTAATTTATAATATTTTCCAATCATTAAAGTATATTTAACTTGTAATTTGAGACTTGTCATTGAAATCTGAACATCCTTATCTTTTTCATCCTTAGAATAACTACAAAGTATGAGGTCAAAATTACCTAGTACTAAATTTAGCTGATGATTGTGGCAGATAAAAATGCAAGATAATTGTGCATTTTGTGATTAAATATTGTTAGAATAGTAAGTGCTCCAATATCTTGAAATCATGTACTAACAATGATTTATATTGTTAGTACTAGTTACAACAGGGTGGCCACCCACCTGATAAACCTGGAATTATCAGGGAATATTTTTATACTCTGGAATAAACTTGGAAAAATCTGGGAAATTTGGATAAAAACATGGAAAAATCAGGGAATTTTAGAGAAAGCTGGAAATTTATTTTTAATTTTTCCTATATTTAAATTATTTACCAATTTACTTAATTTCAATTATTTTACCGTCCTTGATACTTACCTTTTTTAGACAGAAATGTATCGCTGAACAGTTGAAATTAGAAAGGGTTAGGATATTTGCTTCAGTTTTTAAAAGTAGGGTTTTTTCCTTTCTTGTCAGTAGGCTGAATTTAAATGTTAACAGATGGAAACAACTATATGTTAACATTTAATTTTGCTGTTTTGTTGGTAAATATTCTTTTAAAATTCAAAGTTCGAACAATATTGTAATCAAATTATCGAAAGTTCGTAAATGTTACTTGCATTCCAGAGGTGATATTTCCAAAACTGTTTCTCCTTTTGTCCTAAAAACTAAGACTAAGGGACGTATAGGAAGCATATTAAGTGATATATAAACATAAAGTATTAATTTTATTCATATGTGTTTATTTGGAAGAAAGAAAACAAAACTTTGTTTTTTTGTTCCGCACTGTACAAGTTTCTAGTTGTAAAAACAGAAACAATTAAGCTAAACTAAAAAAAAAACATGCATTTAGATTGGAATTCTTTATATATTTTAATTTTAAGTAAGGAAAAAAACTAAAAAGAATAAAATGTGAAGAATTTTATAAATATTTTTTCCTAAGGAGTATGCAACAAGAAATCAGAAAATTTTGCACATGAAAACTTCTGCATATGCACTTCGAGAAAAAATTACTTAAAGCTACACATTAAAAATATTTTCAATAAAAACAATACATTTTACAAGCTGAGCATATTATTTTCTCCACATATCTTAATTTTTTTAAAAACTAATGTTGTATCAGAACATTAAAAATTAAAAAACGATATTTCAATAAACGATAAACGGTATTTCGTATTTAACTTTGTTATAAAAAGCTCATTTTTTTTAAATCTATTAAATGTAGGTATAATAATTTAATTATTGTTAAACCAATAAATGTCCAATGGTTTTTAACTATAAAAAAAATTAAAACAAAGCTTACAATTATTTAGTTTGCTTTTATTTTTGAGAAAATTAAAACGAAGTTTAAAAAATTTGGCTATTAGTTTAAAAGAAAAAATATATATATTTTTTTAATTAAATAAAGAGTTTAATAATGTTTTGTCGCTTTTTTAATAATTTGACATTAGTACTTAAAGTTTTTTTTTATTATTAAAATTCTTTCAATATTTTTTTGTTTTATAATTTGTTAGATAGTCAGTATCATTTTTAAACAAATAAATCTTGAGTCGATTTCATTTTCAAAGAAAATAATAATAAATAAGTATTTCTTAAGTACAGAATTTGACTATTAGTTAATACTACCTTTTATTATTTTAAATAATTAAATAAGAAAGGGTCTAATGATGCTTCAAAAGCATGTTTATTTTTTCCAACAAATAATTTTTAAAAAATGTTTTTTTCTAAAGTGGACATTTCTTTGGTTTGCTTTACACTTTCATTTTTTTTTCTTTTAATTTTCATTGCATGTATGTAAAATATTTTGTTACAGTATTATTTTTTTTAATACAATAAATCTTAAATTATTTTTAATTCAAGAAAAATAAAATAAAGCTTGACGTCATAGTGGAATATGTTTAGAATTAATATTTTCTTTTCGTAATAGTTTATTCCTTTATTTAGTTTATTCCTTTATATAGTTTATTTCGAGGAATAAACTATTCTTTCGTAATAGTTTATTCCTTTTTATTGATTTTTGATTGATTGAAAGATTTCCCAATGGTAATTTTTGAACAAATGCTAAATCGCGATACATCACTTTAACGCGATGTCTCACTGACGATGTATCACAATTTAAAATTTCTGACATTACCCAGTCCTAGTCATAGTATTTTTCAATTAAGCTATAATTTTAGTTATTTGGCTACTATTTTTGATAGATTTTTGTTCCTGTTCAGGCAACTATTTTCATTGTTTTAGGCAACTATTTTCATGCTTGAGGCTACTAAAAGCAACTATTTTGGTTCATTTTTTATTGTGGCAACCCTGTAAAAGTATATTTTAATTCAAACAAATTTATGAAACCAATTAAATATGATTGCCACTAGAAATCTATGTGTTTGCATTTCACCTATTCCTTAAATAAACATGGTTGCTACATGCATTTTTTTTTTTCGCTTTAATATTTGAATTCTGAATTATATTTAAGCCATTATGAACTCGATTCAACTTCTTTTGAAAAGAAAATATATTGTTTTTGAATCATCACTCTATCAACATAATTGTACATTTGACCTTGAAATTCAAATATGACAGACAAATTATTTTTATTTCAATATTGCTGTAATAAATAGTGTTGCTATCATGAAATATTCATAATTAAATCTTTTAACGTTTTGCAAATGCATGTTGCAAAAAAATTAATTTCTTCTTAGGAAATTTCATTTTTTTATTAATTTTATTTTGTAATTGTAAACAAAGTTACAAAAGGAATGAAAATAAAAAAAAATCTAGATTTTGTTTTTATAACTGTTGTAAAAGTTTTAATGTATGAACTTTCATGATACATGTTATTAATTTTATAGATAGCTAGATTTCCTGACAAAATAGGATTTTATACTACAACTTGTATGTCGTACTTAAAAAGTCAATTCTCACTCATCCAGTGTAACGCAGCAACATTTTTAGGTAAGTGTGTTGTAATAATCATCTAATTATTGCAAATATAGTAAACCTTTGGAGCATTTACTAATTTTTCTTTCATTATTCAAGGCTCCTTGTTGTAATCTTGTAACTCCCACTGACAAGTTTTACTTTATTTTTATAATACGTATTTTAGATTATTTTTTTTTTACAACAGCCGACGCAATTTTGAGTTAATAACTTTCAATATTTCAACTCTGTAGCCTTGTAATTTTTGAACCCAACCCAGAAGCCAATGGAACTCCTAGATCATT
>NC_092204.1:2207721-2226474 GCF_043381705.1 Parasteatoda tepidariorum
TTCGATGGATGATTCACATTGAACAGTTGACTTGCTACTTCTGACTGTGACATTCTCTACCTCCTCACACTGTTGCTACTCAGTCTTGATCATACACGTCTTTGGCCTGACTGCTAATGGCAACACAGAAGGGACCACGACCGTGAACTTGATACAGCTCTCACAATCAGCACTCAAAAAGTATGATGATCTTAATACAGCTCTCCCGGCTTCTCACGAAATATCGATGAATCAACTAGGGGTATCCGTTCATCGAATTCTATCACAGATATAATTCTGGTGGGGGAGTACTGTAGTGTATCTACCACTACAAAAACACAATTCCAATTCACTAGTATATAAGACTCGATTCTTTGTTGGGGCTCCTTTTTGATAGATGAAGGTTTACATTATTGATAAATATATCCCCACAACTGCTATAAAAAACTCAAAACTACTGAATTACTTGAAAGTGTAACCATTTTTCGATGTCTCTGTGTTGATTCAACCACCTTAAATTTACATTTTGTTTATTTTCAGCTCTTCTAGTACTGTTGAAAGATCAATCCCCAGATGTGAGAATCAGAGTAGCTGATTCATTGAGTTTAGACGACTTCCTTTGTTTGTTCTGCCTACAAGAACTGAAGAAAAAATGTGCTTGCAACCTTTTTTTAAAAAAAAGAAAACACAACTACTTGTAAAAAATTTTACTCTTGTAAAAAATTTAAATTGCAGAATTTTTAAAATTTAATTGCCATTATTAAATGTTAAGTTTATTAATGTTGATTTTATTATTCCGTTGTCTATTCTGTTGGGACAAAATTGAAACCTGATCATTTTGTTCAGTTATCATTGGAACTTCATTTACAACTTTGTTTTTATAATTCCTAATACTGTTGCGACAACCTTTTTTTTAAAAAAAAAATTCCTGTTTCATGATTAGTTATTATAAAAACTTTTATTATCTGTTTATTACCCAAAATATTTAACAACTATGTGAAAAGTTAATTTTTAATGTTTTACAATTTTGTATTAATTATTTTTATTGCATTTTTTGACTGGTATGGTTTAATGTAAAACATATTATGAAGGCGAATGTAACTTATTTGTTACTTTATAATTGCAAACGTAGTTACATAACGTTTTAAATATGTTACAATAAAAACATATTATTTATCTTACAGTATAAAGCATTTATTTATTTTTTATGCACAAACATGACGAGATGTTAATCGAATTTTTTTTTCCGTAATTTTACGACTAATGTTTTTCTTTATGAATCATCTACTGAAGAAAAAAAATTTTTTTTTTTTCCCTTCAAATTCAATGACTGAATTTAAAGTGTTAATATATTCCATAAATTACCAATCGTTTTATCTTGATGCTCACTTCTTTATCTCACTTTTTTTTAATACAAGTCTTGCAAATTTATTTTTAAAAAAACTTTCAATTTCTGTTACAGTTACAAAACGTTTACCAATAAAAACTATACCAATAAAAACTATACCAATAAAAACTATACCAATAAAATCTATACCAATAAAATCTATAGCAGAAATGAAACTTTTTTTTCTTTTTTAAAAATGTAATAAATACCCAAGTAGCACAGAAACATCGATCTATACCGTGGCCGTTCCTATCAATATTTTGAAAGCGGAGGAATATAGATACTGTGAACAAGTTATTGAATGAATTCCGTCAATGAAACTTTAAAAGTATTTTTCTTAAAACACTCCATATTAAATATATTTTAGTTCTAAAGTTCAAAATAATTGTTAGAGGTAAAAAAATGAGTAAAATTTCTTTATACTTGCTCATATTAGTGAAAATAAAAAAAATAGAATTCCGTGAAAACGATATGGTACAGGATTGGAACGTGAAGCGAACTCGATATTGTAATCGACGATAGCTTACAACATTTATCGATATGAACGTTTGTCATGTGACTGTGAATCTTAGCGTCTTAGCTTTGGTCGGTCGCCTGTTGTTTAAGGTTAGGAATTGTTTAGATTTTAAAAAAAAAACTAAATAAATATACTGAAGGTGACGCCGAATTATTCGAACCTATAGAAGCAAGCAAAGTCTTCCAAGTTTGCAAGTAAGTTTGTTTTTATTATGCATATTACTTTCATGGGTGCCACTCTTCAGTCCTGGGTACTGAAATCAGTCTTGAGAAAATTCAATGGACTAATAAATTCTATCAATTAAAATAAATTTTTTTTTCACAAGAATTTTAAAAAATTTTTGGTCAAAATAAGAAAATAATATATCTTAATGAAAACATATGATATGGTTATGATGTCAGGACTTTTATAGCTGTTATTTTTCATTTTGTTTGCTTAAAAAAACATTAAATAAAGAAAAAAAATTTGAAAAAAATAATCAAATGATTGATTTAATATGTAGGTATTAAGGAAGGGTAAATTTTGGTGTCAGCTATAAATTTCTAAAAATTTGGTAAACAACGCTAGACAGTATTATTGGGTCAAAAAATAAGTTCAGTCTTGAAATTTTTTTAGAGTGGCACCCTTAATTACTTCACGTTATGTAATTTTTCTAATCATTAGTAAAGTTTGTTAATGCTAAAAAATGTACTAGCATTTTTAAAGTGACATTTTATGATGTTTAAGGAAGGAGAAAAGAATTTTACTACTGAATATGAAAATTTTACACTAACTAAGACATGTTTGACAGAGTAGAAGATATTTAAATTTTTGTTTCAGAAAATTATTATTGATTTAAAGCAAAAGGACATTTTAGGAGTTTTGAAAGCATTACTTTTATATTACATTACATTTTGNTAGCATTTTTAAAGTGACATTTTATGATGTTTAAGGAAGGAGAAAAGAATTTTACTACTGAATATGAAAATTTTACACTAAATAAGACATGTTTGACAGAGTAGAAGATATTTAAATTTTTGTTTCAGAAAATTATTATTGATTTAAAGCAAAAGGACATTTTAGGAGTTTTGAAAGCATTACTTTTATATTACATTACATTTTGAAAACATTTGAAATCCATTCCTAAATTTATTGTCTTGTCCAAGGTAGACAAATTACTAATATTTTCGTAATTGCCATTGTATCTTTTTTATTGTCAATCAGTTTGTTGATAGTAGATGAAATCCTAGCCGTGTACAAATATAAGCCTTTTTCCTTTTCAAAATTGCTCTTCTAAATTTACCTTAGTGTAATTTTTTCTATTAGTATTAGCAGTAGGATCCAAATGAAAAGGTAGATGAATTTTCAAGTTCATTTTCTGGTGTGTACAATATTTTTTTTAATTTGGAAATTTGCTTTTCAAATATTAACATTAATTTATACAGTCAAACCCCACTATAGTAAATCTTAAAGGGACTAAAGTTTCTGTTCACTATATCCACTCTGCTAACAATTTTATCGAATTGTTTCAAACTCCCCCTTTTTATTACATACTATTTAAATGAATGACCAATAAAATGAATACAAAAATGACTGTAAAATAATATGTAGCAACAAAAATGTGTGAGCTTTTATTTTTATTACCCTTTGTCTTGCATATAAAAAAAAAATTAGTAATCTTTAGCTGAGGAGCAATCCTCCACATCAGATATGGAAACCACCTCTCTGATAATTTTTCCTGAACTTATATTATTCCGCTTTTAAGACCTGTTAACCAGGTATTCGAGCCCATTATAGTAGTTTCACCAAAGCGATCTGCTTTAACTTGAAGCATACTGGAAGATTGCAGCTTTTTTTTAATGCTGATTAATAATGAAGCAAACCAGAAAAAATGCTTATTGCTACATTCCATGCTATAGATTCCATTGCGAACATTTTTTTCACTATAGCGGGGTTTGACTGTAGTTTATAATGCAATTCATTGCTTTCACTTAAAAGTTTTAATCCTTTTTTTTTTCATTCTTCTTTAAAGTCTTTGATTTCCCCTAAACAAACCACCAATACAGGTAATTACTTCTCCCATTTGTATTATTAAGGATACATGTATTGTAAGTGTGATTCGAAACAAGTATAAACTTTCTGGCAAACATTATAAAGAAATATAGATAAAAATTGGAAAATGTTTGAAGGGTTTGATTAAATTGTAAGTTATGCATAGATATACACTTATGTTTATGAAAATTGAAATAGCAAGGTTCCCACAGTTCTTAGAAGTCCTTAAAAACTGCTTAATTTTTATTTTGGAAAATAAGGGCCCTTAAAAGTACTTAATTTTGGTACAAGGTTTTTAGAAGTCTTTAATTTTTCAGTATTGCTATGCTTCATAGGAACGATTTTTTCAGTCTTACAAAAAATATTTTTTTAAGAAAATCATTCTTTTCCAACAAAGAATGAGACTGTGCATTGAGGGTACAGCATTTTAAAGAAACAAAATTTTTGGCAGGACTGAATATTTAGCATGATTAGACCACAACTGAATATGTGATGCATGTTAAGCAGTTGAATATAAAGACTTGTTTTAATAATTTTTTCAATGTTTTTCCCAAATTTCTTTATTTATTGCTCATTTTTTTAATGTACGAAAAAATTTGCAAGTCTTAATTTCTGCATCTAATTTTACTATTCAATTTCTATGTAATCCATTAATAATAGAATACGGATTAGTTTCATAGATGTTAACATTTAACAATCTAAAAACATTTTTTTTAAAGAAAAGCCAACCCGGGTTTGCTAAAATTGTCTGGTCCTACTTTGGCGAACCCTGTTAATTATTACAATTTTATCAGTATTTAAATTATAATAAAATTATTTTTTTTATTTATTAATTTTTGGAAGAAAGGTAAATAAAATTTACTGTCACTGGTGGTATATTCAATGATAAACAATTATGCTATTTTTAATGTGCTTAATTTTTTGAGAAAGTAATTTTTGCTTTACTTAAGTAAGGTAAGACTCATAAATGATTAGAATTTATTTAAAAAATGATTGCACTGGTTTATTTATACCACTATCAGTAATTTACAATTAATGTGCAACAAACAATTAATGTGCAACAAATATCAAATTGTTAAGGTTGGTATTAAAACTTACATAGGTTAAAAAGGTTGGTATTAAAACTTACATAGTAGCACACAAAATATTCAATGAGAAAATTGAGGTTTGTCTGCTGCAACCACCAGAGAATAGATATTTACATTTAAAATTTACAAATGTGTTTATAAATATTATCGTTCAAAATTAGTGGTTTCAAAAAGTTAAATCGGTGAATTTCTTCGAGAAAATTTCTGATAGCTAAATTATATTCACAAAATACAAAAAAAACGAAATAAAAAAGAGCAACACACACGATTATTTTTGTATTTGAATAAATGTTTTCTTGATGCAAAACCTGAGAAAGAATTTTTTTTTGCACCATTGGTATGTTGAATTTCACCGAAACTAAGAAATTGGGTTTTTATTAACGAGAAAAATATTGTAAACCCATATAGATTTGCTACGAAAATTGTCAGCAAAAAAAGGACAACTAATATATTTCAGTTCGCGGACCACAAAAAAAGGCTACACGGGCCGGATGCAGCCCCCGGACCACCAGTTGGAAACCCCTGCCCTAAAGTATAAACCTCCCCTAAGAAAGCAATTAAGAATTTCACCATCTTATTTGTTCTGTACTTGAGGGTGTATGTAGAGAGTTTAAATGATTATTCTATATAGGACTGGGGCAATAAATAGATGTATCTCAAANACACATATATCGGCAGGCCGATATAATGACTTTTGTTTTAGATGATGCATCAGAAATCTGATTTAAGCAACTGATAGTGACTTTCATTTTAGGAGATGTATCAGCTTCGGAGTTGTTGATAGCGTCTATTTTACTTATTTTTAACAAGTGTGCGTATTAAATACCTGAAAGTGGGCTAGCTAATATATAAATATTTTAATACTCTTTTAGATTAAATTTTAACTTTTGTAGTTGTTTGAATAAATTAACAAACTTTTGTTATCAGATTCGGTATTTTGACTGCACATGCTGGTATTTTGACTGAATCGAAAAGAATAAAATGTCATTTAAAAGAGTACCTGCCATCACTAATGTCATTTTGGGTAAAATTGTTGATTAAAATATTATTTATTATTAATCTAGATATGTAATATATTTTTTCTTCAGTTTTTAAATGCTGTAAGAAAAAAAAATTTAAAAAGTTTTTAATTTGAATATCAATTCCAATTGCAAATAATAAATCAAAATATTTAGAATTCTTCTCTTTTTGTATTAAATTTTACAAAAATTAATTTGCAACTAATTCTTAACATTTCTAAGTTTATTCAACATTTTTCATATATGCACCACTCACAATTTTTTAATCTGTATTAATGTATCTCATCAGAGAATTTTTATCTTTGCATGCTGTAGTTAAAGGCAGCATTATAAATAAATTTAATTGAAAAATAATGCGAGGAAGAGATTCTCTCTATTTGAAAAATACGAAATAAAAATTTGCTCCCATGAAAAAAAAAACAAATATTGCAAAAAAGTTTCAGAGATCCAAACAAAAAGAGAGAGAGAGGCTTGAAAAACTTAAATTTTCTGAGTCTAACACAGATGTAGGTAGGTCAATAGTTTTTGGATCTGATCACAAAAAAAAAAAAAAATTGAAGAAGTGGGGGAGGGAGAGATTACATCAAAGAATTGAATGCATTTGTAAAAATAGTGTATTTATAATAAGTTTAAGCTTTTGTTTAATTATACTTCTAAGTATATGAAATCATAAGTAATCAATATTAAATCTAAATTTTAAAAATAAATCTTATTTTCAACTTCAATACTTTTTCTGTATTCACATTACTGTTTGTCTACAATAGGTACTCTGACCACCACAAAGTCTGCGACAGTCTGGTGCTATGGAAACAAGAAGAGGGCATTTTAGGAAGGGTAGCTTCGATGATAGCTTGTATGGGAAATATACCAGATTGGCTGACTCAGCCACCAGTAGGAGACTTATTTAATCTGTTTCAATAACTTTCTTAAAGATTCGCATGGATGTTTCTTTCTTACTTAAAAAGATTCTCATTACTCAATCGTTTGCCATTTTTTATATACAAAGGAATAAAAAGTGAACAAATTCTGACGTTAAGGGTAGAGCAGGTTTTTTTAATGTTACTTTTTAATTTTACATTATTTATCATGAATGTTCATTGATTGTTAGATGGTTTAATTTCTAAACTTGCACATTTTTTAAAGCAGTTAATTTCTTTTATTGAGTTTTCTGGAAAAAGTGAAGTGCTAAAACTCTGATTTTAAAAGGAGATAAAACTTTTGCTGAAAATAGAAATAGTTCACGTTATCTGGGCCGAAAAAATATTAAATATCTTTGTTTTTATTATTTATTTTTTGCTTTTTTTTTTTAAACTGAAATCTAAAACTATCAACGATGATTTTTATCAGCACCCATCAATCCATCTGAAATTATCTAAGTTTTTTTCTGTTGCTTAAATTACGTTTTCTTAATCGTATTTTAATGTAACCTGTATAGTTTTTCTCACTATTTATTAAAAAAAATAATTCTAACAGTTTTTGTTAACTAATTTATTTTTTTTTCTTCTTAATAACCAATTTACTATATGATAAATTTATAGATGAGTAATTTATTAATAAAGCATTGAGCTGTTAACAATTTTAGCTTTAACAATTTTATACAATTCCATACATATCCTATTTATCAATCATTACATAGAAATAACAATTTTAATTAGTCATTGAGTCAAAATTTTAATAGCGGTTACACCCAAAATTTGATATCATAATTTTTACATTTTTTGTTGTTTTTTGTGAAGTATATATTATACAAAACAATAGCCTAAAACGATTTTTTTTATTCATTTATTTTGCAGGATGTTAATTAAATTTTAAAGCTCTTTTTAATTAAAAAGTAAATATCTAAGGATAGAATAAATGGATTTTAAAAAATTGTATCTCATTTTAAGCCAAAGTAATTGAAGTTCTTGATAGAATAGTTATAAATAAAATATATTCTTCTGGTTCCTTGTTTGAACTCAAAAAATTATGTAAATAAATTATAAATAGCTAATTATTCATAATATTATTCACCTAAAATTATAAATTTATTATTTAATATAATGTTTGCTATTTTGTGAAACTTTAGTTGAGGTTTTTAAATTCCCTCCAAATCAACTGGTACAGCGCGATCAGCGGAGTGGAGTGGCAGAGCGCGCCGCGGTGCAGCATTTCGCGAAAAAAGTTATAACTTTTTATGGAATTGCGATCCTTTTTTTTTTGTTTTGTTTGAACTTTGTACGACATTAACAACATTTTTGTTTTTCATTTTACAACACAATTTTGCAATAAAAATTAAATTTTTTAAACATTTGTTTTATTATAATTATTTCATCAAAAACTTCAATTATTTCCGCTTAAAATGAAATAAATTTTTTTTAAATCCATTTATTCTATCCTTAGATATTTATTTTTTAATTAAAAAGAGCTTTAAAATTTAATTGTTAATATCTTGTAAAATAAATTAAATAAAAAAAATCGCTTTGGACTATTGTTTTGTATAATATATACTTTTTAAAAAACAACAAAAAATGTAAAAATTTTGACTTTTTAAAAAAAAGAAAATCGAACGATTTTGAACCAGGGGTTTCCAACAAATCAAATGGCTGGCCGCAACTTTATCAAAAATTTTTGTAGGACTCTTTTATGTTTGAAGGAACATTAAATATTACTGTCAGAGTTTTAACAAGTTGTACAAAAAACGAAGAGANTAAAAAGTAGATTTTTAAATATATTTAATTGTTATTAATAATATTTGTAAAAATATTAAATAAATAGTAAAAATTCGGGCTACAATAACTTTAATGTGCGCCTATGTATTAAACAATTAATGTGCAACAGATATCTAATTGTTAAGGTATTAAAACTTACATAGTAGCACACAAAATATTCAATGAGAAAACTGAGGTTTGTCTACTGCAACCACCAGAGAATAGATATTTACATTTGAAATTTACAAATGTGTGTGAAAATATTTTCATCCAAAATGAGTGGTTTCAAAAATTTAAATATGAGAATTTCTTCGAGAAAATTTCTGATACGCACATGCTAAGTTATGTTCACAAAATACAAAAAAAAAAAATGAAGTAAAAAGGAGCAACATACACGATTATTTTTGTATTTGAATAAATATTTTCTTGGATGCAGAACCTGAAAAATAAATTTCTTTGCATCGTTGGTATGTTAAATTTCACAGAAACGAAAAAATTAGGTTTTTATTAACGTGAAAAGTATTTTAAACCCATAGAGATTTTTTACGAAAATTGTCAGCAAAAAAAGGCTATGCGGGTCGGATGCGGCCCCCGGGCCGCCAGTTGGAAACCCCTGATCTAAACGATGTTTCAGGCGCGAATACTTATTTCTCTTCACTCTAGGACTAACGCAATAGACCGAAGAAAGAGGTCTCATTTTTTGAATTAATCGTAACTCGTTACCATAGTCACCGCCACACCTCCAGACGAATGTCTGTCAGAGTACCTATCGTAGACAAACAGTAGTTTAAGAGAATGTTCTTTAATACATAGAAGTAAAATTGAAAATTAAGAAATGCAATTAAATTTGAACTGATAAGCTTTCTATTATAGTATTTTTTGTTGTTAAAGAATTTATTATTTAATCATAGATACAGCATTGTCGCTTAAATATTCAGTTTTACAAAACTGCCTAATGCAGCATGCCCTTTTTTGATCCTTGTGCCGATTCTCTAAGCCCATCATTCAATTCAGTTCTCAAAGTTTCACTATATACTCTTTAATAAATTGTGTTTTGTTAGTCTTTCAGTTTTTAGTTTTTAAATGTTATTAATATGACTCAATGTGTTGCTTCCAGCTACAGTTCTCAAGCGTTTTGAGGCCAAGAGCTTGCGGAAAACTTTGGGAAGGTCCTGGCTGCAGCCACTGATGGGATGGACGAAAACCTAAGATAATTGACGTGACCAATTCTTCGGACTTGGAGACCCAAGAATATGCCAATTTGTTTTACTAATTCAAATAAAATATTCATAGCTACTTTTTGTTTTATTCCTCTTCATTTACACCTTCTATAATTACAAAACACGTTCATATCAGAAGGGCAAATTTTATTAAATCCATAATATTATAAGTTTTTAGTGCTGTTGTGCAATATATTAAATTACTAATTTGCAGAGACTGAATCCTGTCTGAAGATCAGATGTGCATTGCAAGTGCTAAAAAATAAGAAAACTAATTTACATGAATGTAAAATGTGGTTATTTTAAAACAAGCAAATTGTCTTTGATTTTGCTTTATAAATCATAGTTGAGCTGAAAATAATGCTTATGCCTTACATTAATATTCACTTCTTGCATTCCATCTGCAGTGCTCACACTTATTTCTATTCACCTATTTTACACTTAATTAAGTTTTAAGCTTATTACTGCTCAAATCCTAATTATATATATATATAGATTTTGGAAACTGATTCAAAATATTTTTGAGTGCTAATTTTATTTTTTTTAAGAATCTGGGTACATGCTTGGAACTTTGAAAGTATGACTTAAATACTTGCAGATATTTTATTCTAAGGCAATGTTAAAAACAATATGAATTCTTTGTTCTCCAGTTTGCAGAATGCTTATCGTCTAGCATGCAAGGAAATGATTTTCTGTTAAATAGGCAGAGACTGAGCAGAGCATGTAGCTTTTTTCAAGATATCCTGGATAAATTTTGCTCAATATAAATCGAAGGATTTTTTTCTTACTCATTATAAATCTAATTAATTGAATCTGCAACTGTACAGCCTGGAGTGCAATTAGCAAAATAAAATCTGAAGTGCAAAACCATATAAAATAATTAACAGACATGTACCTATATCCTACAATAACCAATGAAAAAATTTTCTTGAATAACGTATCGAAATTATCGATCGGCGTTCTGCCGAATCGTTAAATGCTTATTAATATTTGTTGTACGAATAACGTGATGAAAATATTCATCGACATTCTACGGTATCTGTAAACGCTGTGGAATATGGTTTTTTCAAACTCGACATTCTACGGCGTTATTGAGAGATCGATCTATATAAATTTTACAATGTCGTACAATATAAAAAAAATCTGACGTTTTTACATAGATCGATGTTTTAGAACAACATCGATCGACGTCGTTAGCGAAGTTTTTTCGAGATCAATCGATATTGAGTGCTACTTGGATATATAAACTTAATTATTCCTGGTGGGAATTTTAACTCAATCAGTTTGTAAATTATTCCATTGCGCCAAACTGTATGACACGCATTACTGATGTCAAGCATTAACATAGCTGAAGTCTATTTTAAGTGTAAGCCTCTGCGAATGTTATTTTTGAGGTGTTAACCCACATTGTTCGTCTGGTAAATATGAAAGACAAGGTTTTAATTAATTGTAGACTCTTCTCTTCAAGCGTGCTAAGCAAACTTGTAAGTTGATAGCTGGAGGGTAATAGTAAATTTTTGTTTGCTTTAGATTAGCGGTTCCCAATATTTTTCGACTACAGAAACCTAAATAATTAACCTTCTTTCAGCAGAACCCCCAACTTTATAATTAAAGTTAATAAAGATAATAGTGAACTTTGTAGTCTATTGAAGACTATTTTTAAAATATTTTAACATTTTTTTGTGATAACATCTAAAAATTGGGAGAGATAAAGGACTCCGACCTCAATATGAATAATATAAATACTGTGTTGTTGTTAACCAATATTAATGATTCTAAATTTCTCTTTATAATCTTTTATTTTTTCTGAGTTCTTTATAATTTGCAATTTTAAAACTTATACGCAATAAGAGAATAAAATATCCCTTATCCAAGCAGTAGAGTTAAAAGAATAAAGTTTCACTTATCATAGTAGGAAAGAAAGTAAGGAGAATATAAGTAATCATTAATGAAAGAATAAAAATAATCAGCGGTATAAGAATAAAAAGTGCCCTACCACATTGTAATAACGGTTAGATAATAAAGGTAATCAATGATAAGACAATAAAATTTTCTTATCAGAGTAGTAAGGGAGTAAAAATTAAGTAATCAGTGATAAGGGAATACAATTTTCTTTAACCTTAAAGACAACAAATTTCTCTTATTACAGTAGTAGTGGTAAGAAAATAAATTTCCTTTATTGCAGTATTATCGGTAAAAGGATATATTTTCCTTTGTTATAGTAATATCCGAAAGATAAAATTGCTTTTATCTTTGATAAGGGTAAGAGAATAAAATACCTTTATTACAGTAGTAGTAAAATTTCTATTACTGCAGTAGTAGTGATAAGAGAATAAAATTTCCTTTGTTATAGTAATATAGGAAGGATAAAACTGCCCTAATCATGTTAGTAGCAGTAAGAAAATAAAATAAAAAAAATCCCTAGGATGAAAATAAACAATGGTAACTTAACCAATCCCTTGTCTTTCCAAATCGCCAAAACAGAATGAAATTTTCTTTCTTCCGATCGTTGCGACGGTAAAAGAATAATAAAAGTCAGTAGTACGATAAAAAACATTTACTATACCAGAAATAGGCAATTTGTTCCCCATGTCAATTCTCAACATTTCTGTCCAGTGCACTGTGGGCAAGAAGACCATGATCTTTAGCCAATAGTCAAAAATTAAATTTTCAACTAAAATATGTGTAGGCAGTTTTAATATAGCCCAAATTAAGTATTCATAATCATTCCAAACATTATAATTTACTTTTTGGATCAAAAGAGTATAATGTAATGAAAAATGTGTTTTAAAAAAAAAAATTTTTTTAATGTAACTTCTACATTTTTATTTCAAAAATATATATGGAAATTTCACCTTACCTTCCATTTTTATCCGAGTAATTAGTCTGAAATTATAGTACAATTTTTCAATTTGTTAGATTAGTTAATACTCTTGACAAACTTATAGTTTATATCTTATCATTTGACATTTTACAATGTTTGAATGATTTTCGATACTTAGTTCCAAAAAGTTCCACGAGGTAATTAGCTAAGCTTTTTGTTGTTGTCTTCTTTGATGTTTCTTCTTTCGAAAAAACCTACCACATTTTGCCCGTATTACAAAGGTGGACTAAAAAATAGACCAAAAAACAAAATTTATGTTTTTTTTCTTCATATTTTCGCGTTATTTTGTAATATTACTTCGGAAATATAATTTGCTTTTCATTTTTAATATAAAATTAAGAAAACTATTATATTTTCATTGCTATATTTAATTATTTAAATGTACTATATATCTTTTTTTTTTTTTTGCTCGCCATATTTCAGCCGCCATTTTTTTTCCTGGGTATTTTTAGTGTATTTCAAAATTTTAACTATGCATTTAATTTACCTGCACATAAGAACCCCCAAATTTTGAAACAAATTTTTCAAAATACTAATTTTGGCCACGAAACCTTGGATGCTGGTCAACTGTGCAGTGCATTGTAGCAGATATTGGTCATCGCTCCCTTCATCCATTCGACAAAAATCCTTCCCTTATTGTCATCGAAATTGGACCCGCAGACATTTTAGTTCGGAACCGNATTTCAACTATGAATTCAATTTACCTGCACATAAGAACCCCCAAATTTTGAAACAAATTTTTTGGAAATTCTAATTTTGGCCATGAAACCTTGGATGCTGGTCCACTGTGCAGTGCATTGTAGCAGATATTGGTCATCGCTCCCTTCATTCATTCGATAAAAATCTTTCCCTTATTGTCATCGAAATTGTACCTGCAGACATTTTGGCTCGGAACCGGAATTTTCCAATATAAAGATTCCGAGGTCTCGCTCCAGAAGGCATCCGGATCTTCCAAGGATTTCTTGTGCATTTTCCAGAACTCATCCAGGCTGCTCATCTGGGGCATTTCGCTTCTGCTCCTCCGAAGCCTCGTATGCGTAGTTCGTGTCCTGGTAGTTATCGTGCAGTACAAGTCCATTCAACGATCTGTAGGTCCATCACTGTCCACCATGGAGTAGCAGTCTTGCAAGACGAAACTCAAATAGGTGTCTTTCAAAATCGATTCAGTCAACTGACTCGAGACACCTTCAGAAAATATATCCGACGAAATCATGATTCTTTCCTCAAACAAAGCAGGAAACTACAAAAGTATATAATTTGGGGCGTTGCGCACTTTAAGCGTTAATGAGGTAAAATGCAAAGAAACGTAATTCATAAACAACTCGGTGGATAAAATTTCCTAAATATGAAATACGGCTCTGAGATTTTTACTAAAATCAGATTCATTGATTGGAGTTTTATAACGAAGTATATTTGACCTTTGGAAGTTGCAACGCTAATTGTCTGCCAAAATACTATCTTTATGTCATAAATTAAAACGTAGTAAATTTAGCTATTAGCTAACTTTATTCACTTTAAAATATTGAAAAAGAATTTAAAAGAATAATATAAACTAAAATCAATAAGTAAATAAAAATTATCCGAAATATAACCGTTTATTAGCTATTATTCGCTATTTCCAAAGGAAAAAAAATTATTTTCATATATAGAACACTTTATTCACGTTAAAATTTTGAAAAATATATTTAAAAAATAATATTAAGAAAAATAAAAAAATTCGATAGTCGACCGTCGCAGGGTTTCGTACCAGGGCCACCAGAACTGCAAATCTAACTTGCCAACAGCGCTACCGACTGCGCCACGCATCACATGCCAGCACCGCGAATATTTAGCTTAAAGCACCTTCTCTCGGTTAGTCAACAAAACATATTTTGGACCATTGAGGACCCACTAATTTGTCTTTAAAAAATCCCTTTGATACAATTGTTTGTTACATAAGACTCTAATTTCGGGCCGAGTTTAAAATTTACAGGTTAATATTATACGGAGTAACGGGGTGTGATGTGTGCGTGCCTCCTGATACGACTTTTGTCCCTTTTTCAGCCATTATTCGCTCTTTAACGAAGAAAAATAATTCTTTTCATATATAGAACTATTTATTCATTTAAAAATAAAGGAAAAGAAATTAAAAAAATAGCATAAAATAAAATAAAGAAATAAATAAAAGTTATCCGAAATTTAACCGTTTATAAGCAATTTATTCGCTATTTTCCAAAGGAAAAATAGTTATTTCTATTTACAGAGAACTTGATTCACGTTAAATTGTTAAAAAGTATACTAAAAAACATAATATAAAATAAATAAAAAAAAATTAAAACCGAGCCTTGCAGGGTTTCGAACCCAGGTCCTCCGGGACTACATATCAATCTTGCCCACAGCGCTACCAACCGCGCCACACTTCACATAACTGCCCGGCGAATATTTAGCTTAAAGCACCTTCTCTCGGTTAGTCAACAAAACATATTTTTGACCATTGAGGACCCACTAAAGGGTCTTTAAAAAATCCCTTTGCTACAATTGTTTGTTACATTAGACTCTAATTTCGGGCCGAGTTTGAAATTTATAGGTTAATATTATAGGGAGTAACGGGGTGTGACGTGTGCGTGCCTCCTGATTCGACTTTTGTCCCTTTTTCAGCCATTATTCGCTCTTTAAATCAGAAAAATAATTCTTTTCATATATAGAACTTTTTATTCCTTTAAAANGGGTTTCGAACCCAGGACCTCCGGGACTACATATCAATCTTGCCCACAGCGCTACCAACTACGCCACACTTCACATAACTGCCCGGCGAAAATTTAGCTTAAAGCACCTTCTCTCGGACATATTTTGGACCATTGTGGACCCACTAATGGGTCTTTAAAAAATCCCTTTGGTATAATTGTTTGATTTATTAGACTCTACTTTCGGGCCGAGTTTGAAATTTATAGGTTAGTATTATAGGCAGTAACGGGGTGTGGTGTGTACGTGCCTCCTGATTCGACTTTTGTCCCTTTTTCAGCCATTATTCGCTCTTTAACAAAGAAAAATAATTCTTTTTATATATAGAACTACTTATTCATTTAAAAATATAGAAAAAGAAATTAAAAAAATTACATAAAATAAAATAAATGAATAAATAAAAATTATCCGAAATTTAACCGTTTATAAGCTATTTTCGCTATTTCATAAAGGAAAAATAGTTATTTCTATATACAGAACACTTGTTTCACGTTAAATTGTCGAAAAGTATATTAAAAAACATAATATAAAATAAATTAAAAAAAATTAATGTCGACCCTTGCAGGGTTTCGAACCCAGGACCTCCGGGACTACATATCAATCTTGCCCTAAGCGCTACCAACCACGCCACGCTTCACATAACTGCCCGGCGAATACTTAGCTTAAAGCGCCTTTTCTCGGTTAGTCAACAAAACATATTTTGGACCATTGTGGACCCACTAATGGGTCTTTAAAAAAACCCTTTGGTACAGTTGTTTGTTACATTAGACTCTAATTGCGGGCCGAGTTTGAAATTTATAGGTTAATATTATAGGACGTAACGGGGTGTGACGTGTGCGTGCCTCCTGATTCGACTTTTGTCCCTTTTTCAGCCATTACTCGCTCTTTAACGAAGAAAAATAACTCTTTTCATATATAGAACTATTTATTCATTTAAAAATATAGGAAAAGAAATTAAAAAAGCAACATAAAATAAAATAAATAAATAAATAAAAATTATCCGAAATTTAACCGTTTATAAGCTATTTTTCGCTATTTCATAAAGGAAAAGTAGTTATTTCTATATACAGAACACTTGTTTCACGTTAAATTGTCGAAAAGTATATTAAAAAACATAATATAAAATAAATAAAAAAAAATTTAATGCTGACCCTTGCAGGGTTTCGAACTCAGGACCTCCGGGACTACATATCAATCCTGCCCACAACGCTATCAAGCGCGCCACGCTTCACATAACTGCCCGGCGAATATTTAGCTTAAAGCACCTTCTCCCGGTTAGAGAACAAAACATATTTTGGCGCATTGTGGGCCCACTAATCGGCCTTTAAAAAATCCCTTTTAAACAATTGTTTGTTACATTAGACTCTAATTTCCTGCCGAGTTTGAAATTTATAGGTTAATATTATAGGGAGTAACGGGGTGTGATGTGTGCGTGCCTCCTGATACGACTTTTCTCCCTTTTTCAGCCATTATTCGCTCTTTAACAAAGAAAAATAATACTATTCATATATAGAACACTTTATTCATTAAAAAATATAGAAAAAGAAGTTAAAAAAGTAACATAATATAAATTAAATAAATAAATAAAAATTTCCTGAAATTTAACCATTTACTAAAAAATTTATGATTTGTCCTTGTCCATCTACTTTCTTAATGCCGATGTCGCTAAAGTCGCAGATGCTGTAAATTATATGAAAAAAAATGTTGCAAAACAATTTTATGCAGCTTATATTTTAAGGATCCACCACTCTATAACGTTTTATGACGTTGTTTTCTTTAATTTAAATGCGGTTATTAATTGCCGCATTTTATTGGATCATTTCCTGGACACTTTCAAGATTTTTCTAATTTTTTTGGTTTCAAAGAGGTTCTTGATATTAATTTCATACGAAAGGATATGTGTCAAAATTTTCAAAAATATATAGTTTTGTGTAAAAATATTTGTAGAAGATTATTTAAAAAATTATAATTTGTCCTTGTCCATCAACTTTCTTAATGCAGATGTCGCTAAAATCGGAGATGCTGTAATTTATTCTTAAAAAAATGTTGTAAAACAATTTTATGCAGCTTATATTTTAAGGATCCACCACTCTATAACGTTTTATGACGTTGTTTTCTTACATTTACATGCGGTTATTAATTGCCGCATTTTATTGGATCACTTCCAGGACACTTTCAAGATTTTTCTAATTTTTCAGTTTTCAAAGAGGTTCTTGATATTCTTTTCATGCGAAAGGATATGTGTCAAAATTTTCAAAATTATATAGTTTTGTGTAAAAATATTTGTAGGAGATTATTACAAAAATTATAAGTTGTCCTTGTCCATCCACTTTCTTAAAGCAGATGTCGTTAAAATCGGAGATTCTGTGAATTATTATTAGGAAAAAAATGTTGTAAAAAAATTTTATGCAGCTTATATTTTAAGGATCCACCTCTCTATAATGGTTTATGATGTTGTTTTCTTTTATTTACGAGCGGTTATTAATTGCCGCATTTTATTGCATCATTCCTGGACACTTTCAGTATTTTTCTAATTTTTTTGGTTTCAAAGTAGTTCTTGGTATTAATTTCATGCGAAAGGATATGCGTCAAAATTTTCAAAAATATATAGTTTTGTGTAAAAATATTTGTAGAAGATTATTAAAAAAATAATAGTTTGTCCTTGTCCATCTACTTTCTTAATGCCGATGTCGCTAAAATCGGAGATGCTATAAATTATTTGGAAAGAAATGTTTTAAAATAATTTTATACAGCTTATATTTTAAGGGTCCAACACTCTATAACGGTTTATGATGTTGTTTTCTTTTATTTACATGCGGTTATTAATTGCCGCATTTTATTGGATCATTTCTGGACACTTTCAAGATTTTTCTAATTTTTTTGGTTTCAAAGAGGTTCTTGATATTAATTTCATGCGAAAGGATATGTGTCAAAATTTTCAAAAATATATAGTTTTGTGTAAAAATATATGTGGAAGATTATTAAAAGAATAATAATTTGTCCTTGTCCATCTACTTTCTTTATGCTGATGTCGCTAAAATCGGAGATGCTATAAATTATTTGGAAAAAAATGTTTTAAAATAATTTTATACAGCTTATATTTTAGGGATCCAACACTCTATAACGTTTTATGTTGTTGTTTTCTTTTATTTCCCTGCGGTTATTAATTGCCGCATTTTATTGGATCATTTCTGGACACTTTCAAGATTTTTCTAATTTT
>NC_092204.1:2226974-2384477 GCF_043381705.1 Parasteatoda tepidariorum
GAGGTTCTTGATATTAATTTCATGCGAAAATGTGTCAAAATTTTCAAAAATATATTGTTTGGTGTAAAAATATTTGTAGAAGATTATTAAAAAAATTATAATTTGTCCTTGTCCATCTACTTTCTTAATGCTGATGTCGCTAAAATCGGAGATGTAGTAAATTAGTCGGAAAAAAATGGTTTAAAATAAATTTGATTAGCTTATATTTAAATTATTTTTATACACTCTATAACGGTTTAATATGTTGTTTTCTTTTATTTACATACTGTTGTAAATTGTAGCATTTAGTCAAGTACCAATTTTCGAACTGATAAATTATTGTTACTGCTCATGAATTTCATTTCAGTTTTAAAACTCATTTGTTTTCTTGAAGTATGAGGCAAAAATCTTACTATAATTTTAATCTCAGCGCATATTTATAATGAAACTACTTACTGTATTTATTCTATGCCATGGGATTGATTTTTGTTTATTTGCGACTGATTTCTTATTTTTAAATTATTATAAATTTAATTCGCTTAACTTTTATCTGAAATATTTAGGATCGTCTCAATTTCCTAATTAATTGCTACACAATAAAGAGCTTAAGTTTTAATTTTTTTGTTCATTCCTATCCTTTCTGTAAGGTTGAGGAATAGAAGGGAAGCAGGCGTTTAAAAAAAAAGAAACGTTTAGACACAAACTGTGGTGGTGCCATCTACAGAGGCATTATTGAAATATAAGACTTTTTCTAAAAATGACATGTAATTCCTTCGTGTAAATTAGTAACTTAACTTAATACATTGAGTTAGGGAAAAGAATGTGAAAATGATAGGTTTAAATTAATTCGAATTATGTCAGCCAATTTCATGCAAAAAATTCTTGATTTTGTCGATGATTTTTATCAAGTCTTTTTCGCATAGAAATTAAAAATATTGGCATAAAATTTTTAAAAAGCTTTTGAATTCATCACTTTGTAGTGGACTCATACCTTCCTCAAATGTGATGGAAAATTTACCTACAATCAATAAATAAATGCCTCAAATCTTACATTGTTGCTAAAATTAATTGAGTCACGTGCTTGAGTTATATTTTATTGTGTTTATAAAATATTTGCTAAGTATTTTTCATTAAGTTATTTTATTGAAATAATGAAGAGGAAAGCGATATTCTTTTTATGAGGAAATACTGCCTTTTCTCTACATTGAATGATCGTTAAATACTGAGGATAGTAAAAATATATTTCTATTTAAAAAGAATACTTAATTTATCCAGATTTCTGGTGCGAAATAAACACATAAAACTTTAACAGATTTTAGACTCGATCTTGACTCAGTGTATGTGTTTTTATATTCAATGTTCACTTTAGCTTGATATATGGGTGATTCTCACGAAATATGACACTGTCCCTTGCTTCAACATCTAAATACTAAAAGAACTTTTTTTAAAAATATCGCACTGCCGTTAGCATTTTAAAATGACTTTGTACTAGCATTGACTGTCTTGTATAGTTAAAAAATTTAATTGAACTTCAAAATGTCATTTTCCTGGCATGTCCCAAACAATGCTTCCAATAACAACTAGCTTCAAAACTTCCTATAAATTTTTCAATATCTAATTTCTTTTATCTCAACCGGTGTGAGCATTTTTAGAATGTACGCAGAGGGTATTATTTACAAAAACTTCGTTTAAAAAAGTTTTTTCTGTCAATAATTTGTTTGTCCCAAGGGATTCTGTCATTTTCCTGGCTACTTTTATTTAGTGATTTATATCCAAAATAGATAGAGCCAGCAATCAATATCTTATGCTAATAGATTGATTAGATACCCTCCTATATGAACATATGTCTCGTAGCATGAATAAAAAGCCAATTTTCTGGTTCAAAATCTATTTCAAAAATTTTTTCAAGATGAGTAGGTTTTTGTGTTGTCATTTTCCTGGCTTCTTGAAATTATTAAAAACATAAACTACCTAGATTTATCTGAGTTATTTTAAAAAAGCCTGTTGTTTTCTGCAGAATGAAAACGTCTTAGGCCAAAATATGAAATTAAATTAAAGTTAGATGCTATAAAATGGCAGATTTGTCATTAACCTGGCTTATGAATATTAGGACATTGAAGAGTTAACAAATTTTTTTTTTAGCTGCTAATACTGCAAGGAGGAAAAGCAAATATTAACCTAATACCAAGTTTAAGTATGATTGTAATATGATTGAATGCAATAAAAGTTATTTATTTATTTAATGATTGATTATTACTATACACAATTTTATTCTGTATATATCAGCAACAACAAAAAATTTGATTCTTTCTACAGTGGATAAAAAGAATTAATTTAAGCAATTTNCCTAATACCAAGTTTAAGTATGATTGTAATATGATTGGATGCAATAAAAGTTATTTATTTATTTAATGATTGATTATTATACACAATTTTATTCTGTATATATCAGCAACAACAAAAAATTTGATTCTTTCTACAGTGGATAAAAAGAATTAATTTAAGGAATTTATGGTCCGTCTAACATAAAAGCTTAAGTTGAGTTACTTACTATTAACTTAAAATGACGGTTTTTAAAACTTCTAAGATAATATGTCATTTTCCTGGCATTCAAGATTTGGTGAATTTCTATTTTATTTTTTTTCTCGAGTAAATGTCAATAAACTACATTGCTGTCTCTCAGATATTAATAAATGTAACTATAGATATTAATAAATAGATGTCAGATATTAATAAATGTAAGTATAGAAAAAAAATTAGATTATTTTGAAAACTTTAAATTTGAAGAAATTTTTTGGTCCGAATTGTTATGTTTAAAAAAAAGCATTGTTATGTTTTTTTGTTGATATAATCCACTGTGGGGCAGAAGATCATGATCTTTGGCCAAAAATCAAATTTTCAACTAAAAATTTTAGGCATGTGTATCATATATATGTGTNTCCGAATTGTCATGTTTAAAAAAAAGCACCCAGCATATACTGTGCTAAAAATAAAAAGCGAACGCTCAGAAATTTTTTTTGTTGATATAATCCACTGTGGGGCAGAAGATCATGATCTTTGGCCAAAAATCAAATTTTCAACTAAAAATTTTAGGCATGTGTATCATATATATGTGTAGGCGGTTTTAATATCGCTCAAATTAAGTATTCATAATCATTCCAAACATTATATTTACTTTTTGGATCAACTTAGAGTACGATATAATGAAAAATATGTTTAAAAAAATTTTTTTTTAATGCAACTTTTAAATTTTTATTTAAAATAAATTTTTTTTTAAAGTTTTTATTTCAGAAATATATATAGGAATTTCACCTTACTGTTGCATTTTTATCAGAGTAATTAGTCTGAAATTATGGTACAATTTTTCAATTTGTTGGATTAGTTAATAATCTTGAGAAACTTATAGTTTATATCTTATCATATGACATTTTACAATGTTTGACTGACTTTCGAAACTTAGTTCCACGAGGCAATTAGCTAAACTTTTTTTTTGTTGTCTTCTTTCTAGGTGTTTCTTATTTCTAAAAAACCTGCCCCATTTTGCCCGTATTGCAAAGGTGAACTAAATATGTAATGAAAAACAAAATGTATGTTTTTTTTCTTCATGTTTTCGGGTTATTTTGTTATTAATTCAAGTTATTTTGTAATATTACTTAACATTATTAATGTTACAAAACGGAAATATAATTTGCTTTTCATTTTTAATATAAAATTACGAAAATTATTATATTTTCATTGCTATACTTAATTGTTTAACGTACTATATATATTTTTATTTTTGCTCGCCATATTTCAGCAGCCATTTTGCTTTTTGGGGTATTTTTAGTGCATTTCAAAATTTTAACTATGGATTCAATTTACCTGCACATAAAAACCCCTAAATAAAAATCCCAAATTTCATCAAAATACTAATTTTGGCGACACGAAACCTTGGATGCTGTGTAATCTAAATGAACGGATTTTCACGTACTAACAGTTTGAGAATTCTCTATATGTTAATGAATATAGTATTAAGTTGTGACACACACACAAAAAAAATGCTTTCTCAGAATAAGCATATTTTTTTAAAACCTGTTTTGAAAGATTTTGTATTATAGGAAAAAGAGGGGTAGCAGGAATGTGAAAAATTTTGTCCCAATAATTTATACAAGAAAGTCACTCTTCACTTGATGTCTGGAAATTGCTAAGCGAATCAAAGAGCACGAAATTCATTTATTTGATTCAATATAAAATATACTCATTATAATTTATTTTATCTAGTGAAGAAGGCAATTGTAAAGTATAATATTGCTCTTCAACGATAAAATTTTTTATTTTGAATTGATGTTCTCAAGAAATCAAGTTGATAATTTATCAACTCGGAGACAATTCGTTCTAATTTTGTATTTGAAAATTACGTACTTTAAAATGGTGTCGTATACATTACAAATCAAAAAAGCTACTTTTAGATAAAATAATTAAGAATTGTAAATATTTTTAATAAAATTTTCTTTAGATTAACGAATTTTGCACAAAAATCTTTTGATTTGCTTAAAAATTTCTCCTGCATTAGCGAAATGTGCAAAAAGTGAAATAGTTTGCCTAAACTATAGCGACCCTATTTTACAGAACATCCATATTTTGAGTCAGAATTCGAAGATATGTTTACTTAGAGAAAGAACGTTTTGAAATGAAATTACAAAATAACTCCTGTTAAGTATGGCAGTTCCTTTTAAGGATATTCTGTGAGTCGGAATTCTTCTCAAAAATTTCTATTCTATAAATTTTGAGTTAAGTAATATTTTTACATCAAAAAATAAAAATCTTTTCTTACATTTGTAACAAAATATTATAGAAATAAATAACTTGCAGAAACAAAAGGGCTATTTGAAGTAGTTAAAAAAAAATTGTAAAGTTCTTCAATCATTCCACTAGCACTGAATTAAAAATATATTTGGAGCTATTCCATCTCTAGTTCGTGTAAAATATTTACTTCTAAAGTAGCGACATGAAGTATCTATTTCCCTCGAATTACAGCAGAGTGTAAGCTTGAATGTGGTAATTTTTAAATATTATGAGTTGCCTCGAGCAACAGTGGTATATCAGATGACACTGAATACAGTTAATCTTTATTTTGATGGGATAACATATTTTGCTTAATCTAATAATGTAAAGTTATTCAGAAGAGCAAAAAATAATAAATAAAAAAAACGTTGGAATAATTTTAGTTTTATTATTTGTGTTAATTTTTGGATGGTCTATATAAAAAGGTTGCTCAAAATCAACTCATTTAACAAGCTGATAATTTCTTCATATTTGAATAACTTTCATTTAATAATTTTTATATTAATAACTTAATATTTTAGTAACTTTAATAGTGTTGCTTTCTGAATTCCTACGTTTTCTTTAAATAAAAAGCATAGGTAACATATAAAAAACAAAAGTTCTAATATTGAACAGTAGAGTGCACTGTAAAATGAAAATTAATAACCGGTTTTAGTTCGATATATAAAAGAACATGTAATGTTAACGCATTAGCTTAATGTATCAAAACATTTCTAATCCAACTTTGAAATCACAATTATAAAACTTCTCATAATAAATTTGATCTTGAACACAATAAAAAAATATTAGTTTAATGGTTAAGTTACTTTAACTGTTATTTTAAAAAATTGGTCTGTAACAGTGCAATTGGCAAGTAAAAGTTGTTTTTCAAATTTAATTGATTTAACAACTTTTATTAAAGTGAGAAAAGGGCAACTTCTTTTTATTTTGCTAAACTAGGCATCCATGATTAACTACACAATTCTCATTTTTCATAATTTAATTTAGGTTACCACTTCACTAATTTCTGCCGTTGAACACCAACCCACTCAGTGAATATATGCTGCATTTTTTTTTTAAAAATTTCTTAGCCTTCAATCAAGTGAACACCTGTTTAAAGAACAAAGTTGCAAAACCTTTTGTGGTTAGCCGGATGCTGATGGAGGTTTGATATATTTCTGCCAAAGTATAATTTGTTTCAGCATGGTAGTCTTTGATAAGAGGCAGCAAAATAAAGTTTAACCATCTATCCGTGTGTTTAGTTAGTTATGAAAAAGTTGCCATTAGTTTCATCAAACATATAATTACGATTATCAAGCACACATCTCAAAGATTGTTGATGAGAATGAATAGGTTTGAAATAGTTTCTTTTATGGCCTACCAAGTATTTTTTGACTATCAGGAGTTGGGTCTCGAGCAATAGAATTATACTGAATAATTGTGTCCACATAACTCTTTTGTGCATGACTTTGCAATGTTGATCAATGTTAGTCTACAATGCCTTGTGATGATTTTGCAATGTTGTTTTGTCGAGAATTACTTTTTGAGATATATATATATATATATAAAATAGTATAGGAGAGGGGAATTTAAAAATTATTCAAGATCAAAATCAGTTATTAACGCAACTTATTTTTACAGTGATAAATAAGGCCTTTTTTTCTGTGAGGAAATTCCCTGCCCTGTTTATTCATTATGAACTGCCAACTTTGGAGAAATAAAATACTGGAGACTTACTAGCAACATTTTTTCGGCTACGAGTGAAGTTTTGATACATCATATGCATAATTCAAAAAGAGAATTTCAAAATTGGAACTAATATTAGCACTTACATTTAACGAAGTAAAAAATTTGTATATAAATCTTAATTTAAAGAAGACTTTTAAAACCATTATTTATAATTACTTAAACTATAAACACTCAACATACTGCAGTACTGGCAATAGCACCATCTGTTGAGTATTTTTGCCATCAGCGGATATTATATCGATAATTTAAAGAAATATTTTATCGCCAAATTTTTTCTTCTTCAACAAATACAGGAAAATTTGAGAGTATACAGGTTAACAAGAGATAGTAGTAAAAAGCAGGAAACTTGGCAGGTATGAGGAGAACTCTGCATAACCACAAGCCTTTATAGTTTGTCTAAAGTAAGAACTCCCCCAGCCATTCGTTTGAACCTGTGGCGGTGACTATGGAAACGAGATATAATTATTTAAAGTAGGGGTGTGGGGTCATTGTTAAAGACAAGTTATGGATAGGGTCGGGTAGAGAAAGGTAATCTTTTTCTCCGGTCTATTGTGCTAGAGTGAAGAGAGCTACCCTCCCTGAAATACGCTATTCTTGTTTCCATAGCAGCAGACGGTCTCAGACTTTGTGGCGGATGGAGTTCTTACCGTATACAAACTATAAATAAGGGTATATTCTTTGTTGTTAAATGTCTGTAAATCCTTTTGGTGATTGGTACGGATACAGAAATACCGCCCACCACAATTTCATGATGGTGGTAATATAATCAATATTACATAGTGGCAGCTTATACTTTCCAGACAAGGCCTATAAATCTAAAACTGGGGTGAAATTCAGTATACTTTTAAAAATAAAATTAACAATAGCAACTAGACAGTAATTAACAATTTATTAGTTATTAAATTGAAGATGACTAATTTGAATTAAATGTTGGAAGAAAAAAAAAACTCTCTGACAAACTATTATACAAATACTTTGGATTCTCCATTATCTGAAGAACAATCTTTCACTTCAATCAAATAATATTCTTTTCCGTCTTGCCCGAGATTCTGAATATCTTCCATAGAGCAAGCCGAACCAATAACAGTCACGTTTCCCTGTCCATCAGGTTCACCAATCATAAGCGTCTCTCCCTCCATTGAATTCAACACAATATTATCACTGTCAAATTCTCTTATCGATACTTCAGGAGACATCAAGTTAGAGCTCTCCTCATCATCAATGATATTATCCTCATCGTCATCCTGTAAGAGATACATATCGTGATCGTTTCTGCCCTCCAGTTTGATACGCGTGGCTTCTTTGAAACCTTCATTGTGGTTGCGCAAGTGACGCCTATAGCTTCCAATCTGTAAGAACTTTTTACCACATATGTCACACACGTGAGGCGTGTACCCAGTGTGAGTTATGAGATGGTTTTCAAAGTTACCCAGTCGCCGGAACCGACGCCCGCACACGTCACATACGTGCGGTTCGTCCTCGGTGTGGGTAACCAGATGCTGTTTTAAGCTACTTTCCCTAATGAAACCTTTCTTGCATATATTGCACATGTAAGTTTTGTCTGTGTTGTGCATTAAGGCGTGCTTTTCCAAGTTGCCAGCTTTGTAAAAGGTCTTATCGCACGAGTCACACTGGTAAACACTTTTCTGCGTGTGCTTCAGTAAGTGTTTCTGGAGAGTGGCTTCCTCAACATAGGTTTTACCGCAATATCGACAGGCATGGTTTCTTTCCGACTCGTGGGTCTGCATGTGACGCCTGAGATTGCTCATCTGGTTGCAGCCACGGCCACATATGTCGCATCTGAAAGGACTCTGCTTCGTGTGGGCGATAACGTGCAATTTCAAATGATGTGATCTATTAAATGTTCGTTCACAAATGTAGCAACTGTAAGGACGCTTGTCGGGGGGCTTATGAATAATAAGATGTTGCCTTAGTTGATTTCCTTTCTTGAATCTTTTGCCGCAAATGTCACAGCCATGAGGACGTTCTTGTTGATATTCATAGTCTTGCAATGTATCAATTTCCATAGTCTGGAGAAAAAAAATGCTCCGAATTAATAAAAGCACCATAATATAACAATTCAATACAAATTCATAATTTTTTTGTTCTTAATTTCAAAGATGAGAATATACATGTAGCAGGGGTCTCTCTAGGTTTTTTCCTATTTTGTGAAACTTTAGACATAATTTGTGAAAATTAAAAATTATATTAAAAAAATTAACACAAAAATATGGTAAGGTAAGAAAATATTTTCAGAAATTATCACTTCAAATAAAAATCATATTGGACTGGTTAATTTTCATATATTTTCTCCATATATTCAAAAACAATTTTGCCATTGTTAAATTTTGGGAATCCATTGTTAAATCCATATTTAAATTTCACAAATATCAGGTTTGACAGCACATTAACTTCATATTACAATTAATTTATCTCTACAACTTCATATTTGACAAGAAAAAAAAATATGCCTGACGGAAATCACTAGATTTTTAGCAATGAAAAATTGTTAAATTTTTTTTAATGTAATTTGTGAAATATGAAAGAAAAATCATATTTTGTGGAGTTAAATAATAAGTAAATCCTTAAAAGGCAAGACATTTAACTGGTAGTCACAAGCTATTCGAGGTAAATTTATTCAAGTTTTTTTTTTCTTCCACTGAACCCTTTTTGTGTTAAAAGTACCTTAATAATAATTTATCTTCAAAATTGTTATTAAAAAATATATTATTATAACATACTATGTTTTAAGGAAAAAAAAAAATAATTAACAAGAACGAAAAAGAATATATATATATATATACAACGCAGGGTTGGGTTTTTGACATGACAAGAGTATAATACTGGTTTAAACCGTCAAAAACTGAAGTTTGCCAAGAAAATATATAAACTTCAAAACTACCAACAGTTACCATGCATTATATTGAAATTTAATTATACTATAGGTAATCAGCAGGTTTTAAAATATTTTTTAATTAAAATTAAGGTAAAATAACAGATTTAAAATCTCAGAAATTTATATTCAAATGCATGTGCAGAAAAATTTTGCACAAAAATTGTTTAAATATTTATATTTAAAAAAATTTTTTCTTTCTTTTTGATACTTAAGAAAATTAAAAGTTTATTACTATGCATTTTTGACATATAAGGAACATATAACTAATATTTATAAGGAACTTACAAGTTATGTTGTATAAATACAAACTTGATATAAGATACAAGTGTATAAAAAAATTTTTTTAATGTTATACCGAATATCTTTATTATCCAGTATGTTAATTTGAATTTAAAAGTAGTTATATTTATGAATAATGATAAATATAATTCATATTGTTTATTATATTTATTTATAATTATTACACTTATCATTTTAAAACAATTTTTATCTCTTAATTTTTTTTTCTCCACTTGTATTAAGAATACAAATAATGCATATCTTGAAAGCAAGAAGTAATTATTCAACAGCTGAATATTTAGATATTCAACAAAACTATATAGTATTCAGCAAAATGAAATTCACAAGTATTTGGATAAACTAAATTTTCAGCATAGTAAATGAATAGGCTGAATATACTGTAAATCGACACTAACTACTCTGTGTATTTAACAGAAAGCACTTAAATTTGTATTGTCTTATGTTAGAAAGATTATTAAGAAGATTTAAAAGAACATTAAAAAGATTTTTCTTTAAAAGAAGATGTCTAATGTACAAAACTGCTAATGTTTATCTTTAAAAATGTAATCTAATTTTTAGTATAATCTATACCAGGGATGGCGAACCAATGGCACGCGTGTTATTTCTGGCACGACACGGATCACGAAGTTCACTCTGAAGCAATTTACCAATTAAATTAAAATTCAAAATAACAAACTTAAAAAAATAAACAATTATTAGCAAAAAAATTACAATTTATGCCAAAAAACAATTAATTACCATAAAAAACAAGCTAACAATAAATAACTAGCAAAAAAAAAAACAGACCTGCTTAAAATAACATCTTACAACCTAATATAAGTTATTTGTCATCCAATCTGCAACAACAGAAGTCACACTGATGTTACTTTAAGTTGCATTACGCATATAACTGAGACATTGCGAAATGTATTGTTTTTCATAGTAAAAACAGAGTTTAAAACAGAGTTTTGAGTTGATAGCATTTAGTGTTATTATTTTCCCAATAATCACGAAATCAAAATTGTTTGACGGCACGTCTATGACCAAATTAAGCAATTTTTTTTAGAAAAAATGGCACGTTGGTGCATAAAGGTTCGCTACCCCTGATCTATACTATACACTAAATTTGGTTATAAATAAATTACTTAATATCACTGCAGATTTTCAATAACACATGAAAATGAATACATAATATTACAAAAGATGTGAGTTCTCAAAAGTACAAGATTTGGTTACTATTCAAAATATAAGTGTTTCTTCAAAATTTTAAATTTATTTTTTCTAGAACATATTTAGAAACGCTATCCTTTATAAAAAATATATAAATTTTATGTATTCATTAAATTTCACATACGAATATAGGTTTTTGACATTTCCGACAGTGAGGTTCTTGACGTGACGGTTTAAACTGTCACATGTCAAAAACCTGCCAACCCTGATACAAAGGTTTGATTTTAGATTTGTTTTTCTTACTATCAATTTTAAACTTCTGTATAATAACTAATTTTAGAATATGAAACCTTTTAACGTGCTTCGTTATGTTAAATTTCAAAGCACTAAGATTTAATCGAACCTGAAAAATGGAAACGATGTCAGATTCCTATGTTACGCCGCAAGGGCTGCGTCCCGATAGCTCACTAGATTTTTAAATGATTCCAAATCTACCAAACGATTACGAGTATGGAGGTAGTGGGTTCAAATTGGGGGTTGGGGGAAAAATAATATAAATTCTAAAAAAAAAAAAACCCAGTTATGCTCACAGAATGAAAGTATAAAAAAATACAAATTTTAATGAGTATAATATAAATTTGAACTAATTATTTTAATTAAAAAAAATGTATAAGGTTAAATTTTTTTTTTTTAAATATAATCATTATAGTACAAAATAAGACTCAATATTTATTTCGTATTACACTTAATATTTCATGGATTATTAGAAATTATAAGAATTTTAAATATGAAATGTTTTTTTTCCTTAAAAAAAAAATCATATAAGCTACAAAAAATTTAGAACAAGATTACAAACAGTTTAAAAATATGCTATTTCATTCACTTCTCGAATTTTTGGTATTGCAATTACATTGTACTAAAATATGGGAATTTTATGTACCAAGTACAAATGCATGGCGCCAACTGCCGAAAAAATAACTCGACGAGAGAAAATGCATCTTTGAAATTGTCTACTCTTTAAATCCTGCGATTATTTTTGTATTTCTGAATATTGCTAAAAGATGGTGCAAACAAGTCCCACTTTCTTCACAATGAGATTTCCTGCCTTGAATTGAAATCAAAATCATTTTGTACTTTCAGCAGTTTTGCAGTCACCATTGCATGTCAAAATAGTTATGATGATGTTTTTTAGATAATGTTAGTCAGAGGACAGTAAATTTATTGTCTTTTAGTCAGAAGATGATAGTTCTGATTTGTTTGAAAAATTATTTTTGAAATTTTTTTTTGTGCCTAATTTTAATAATTATTTTACGCAGATATTTATCTTAAAACATCTTAAAGCAAAAGAGTTAATAAATATGTAATCACAGTGTATTTTTTAAGATATAACTTGGGTGCATTACAGGGAAAACTGCAGATCAGTGGATCGGGCATTACATATTTCACCATCAATAAGTCAAGCAAAACACTGCTTGTTGACAAAAATATTTTGCTTTTCTAAATTAAGATAGAACATATATTAATTTTCTGCAATAAAAAAATGCTTTTTTCGGTTGGAAATTCAAAGGAAAAAAAATCAGACAGAGAATGGGTTAAATATGTGATTAGAAACTCTCGTGCCGTAATAAAATCATAGTTAAAAAAATTGGATCAACAAAATCAGGAGGAATAGCAATGTAATAGTTTAAAAAAACATATTTACGATGAAATCAGCACAAATAAGGCGGGTCAATAAATAATTATTTAAGAGACTGATTTAGGGTGACCTGGGGTAATTCCTGATCAAAAAATGCAAACATCTATTTTGTGAAAAAACTATTCAAGATAGAATTTTAATATTTATTGGAAATTTGAGGCTATATGGGATGAGATGCTACCTTCTTTTGTTTGAAAATCTAATTTGAATTTTAAAGATTTTAAATTTTTAGTGATCAGGAATTATCCCTTCTCTTGATCATTTCTGGGGTAATTCCTTATCATTTCTGGAGTAATTACTGATCACCAGTTTATATAGTAAATGGGCTGTTTAAAAATAATTATACAATGGTAATTAACAAATAAGACATTAAGATCAAACAAATAAACCAAAAAGATATGTTTAAGCAGCTATTAAAATGTTTTATTTAAAAGCCGGAATAAAGATTAACACTTCAGCTCTGGCAGCAGCTCTCACACTGAAATTTTCATTTTCAATCTTTAAAAGAAATTTGCTATTTTTGCTTTCTAGAAGCTTAGTATCCTTTTTAGGCTTATAATTTCTCACCATATTTATATTAGGTTAATTTATCAACTTAAAAATTATTCTAACAATGTACACACATAAAAATAAGATAGAAGAAAGGTAAGACAAGCTAGAAATGGTGCATATCAGAACACATTTGTCTTGCATACAGTTAAAAACAAATTTCGTGATTATAGTTAAAATATATTTTATAGTTGTTCCACTTAATAAATATGAACTGTTATATACGAAAAGACGATTAACTATTTTTTATACTATAAGAAGAAATGAAAATGATCAGGAATTACCCCGGTGATCAATAATTACCCCATCTGTAGGGGGCAACATTTGATATTGTTTCCAATAATCAATTATAATGTTTACAGAAGATGTGAAACAATTGAAAAAAAGCTTACACTATTTTTATATCAAAGAAAAAGAAAGTAACTCAAAATATTTATTTATTGCATTATAAATAATTATATATTTGCAGAAATGTGCACAATTTGAAACCCATCTTTGAAATGGAAAATGCAGAAAGCATTTTAAAAGATACTTATTTTGTTAAATTAAACAAAAAACTATTAAGTAAATGTAGTTATACTTTAGTAAAGTGTACAAGCTTTCTTGTCCATGTCTCAAATTTAAAAAAAAAAAATTTTTAAGAAATAAAACTTAGGTGATCATTATTTACCCCAGAAACAGAGTGATCGTGAATTACCCCGGGTCACCCTAAAATTCGCATATCAGAGTAAAAATTCAACATTTCAAAACTACATAGGAATGCATTGTAAAAACTGTTGAAAATTTAATTTAAAAATAACCTGGATTTCCACTGAAATTAAAAAAAAAAAAAGTGTGTTAAAAAGTGATTATTTAAACGAGCTATTCGAAACTCTCGTCACTGCGGTTCAAATGGTAACGCACCACACACATGTGTTTGCAAAGAGACCGAAAAGTAATGTTCATTTATGCTAGGGCTGCACAATTTTTTGAGTGAAATGGCCACTTGCACAGCAAGTTCACTAACGAACATATTTAGTCAAATTGGTGGCAAATATGATAATTCTCATAAAACGTTAGTGTTTTAGCACAGCATTTTTTTTAATCAAAAATTTTTGCATATTCACTGAAAATTAAATACTTTTAATTACTTGAATTCGTTCCAAAATTTTTTTTCATTAAAAAAGACATACTTTTCTCCAAAACATTTTTCCTTTCATCAATAATTGAATTAGCAAATATATATATATATATAGGACGCTAAAAAAACATAATGCTCACAGAATGTAAGCATACTAATGCATTAAAGAAAATTTATAGGGTTTAAACAAAAACCAAATCCTTATAGTATGTACAAGATAAGATTTATTAATTATTCAGTACAATACTTCAGATATTAATTCTATTCTTTAATGCTTTTGTTTTATTATTTACGCAATTTCTGTCTTTTACATAATTAAAATAGCATAAATTCTTTTGTGATTATGAACTGCACAATTTCGTCTTCTTTTCCACCGATCATGCATAAAAAATTACCGCGCAATTTGAAAAGTATAACTCATAGCCGCTTCCTTGCAAACACCTATTTTATTTTAAAAAATATAAGGAAGTTTAAAACTTGCAAATTTTTTAAAAAAGATGCAGAGGTTTGTTCGGAGTAGTTAGACCCTTCAAGCTGGTTCCCTTCTGTAAGGGGTTTTAGTTTCTCGCAATCCACTGCACGAAGGTAGCCAAGATTACGGCAATCATTCTGCCGCAGATCACAATACAGCAATCTTCCCTCATCCACACCTTTGCGATTGAAGGCGGTACTGCTGACCACGATATGGAAATACCACCACATCAAAGATTTCTTTAAATTGAATTCTATTATTTAAACCATGTTAATCATAGGAAGCAAAATCGAAATTGGGGGATATTTCTATATCGTGATCAGACACGGCAACTACAATTGCCTAGTTGCCATATAAATTTTATACTTTCTAACTTTCCAGTTGGTCTGTCTCTTTCTGTGATGTTTTATTTAATGTTTTCGTTTTTCATGGGCCGCTGCCCGGAAGTTGGGGGAAATTTCAGTATCCTGATTTGGGGCAGAATAATCTCCAAGTCTTGGCAACTTCATGGCAGCGATCAGCGAGAAACTAAAAAAAAAAAAAAAAACACAGAAAGGAACCAACTCAAAATATATAACTCATAGCCACAACATCTACATGTTTTTTGTAGTTATCACAACAGATGAGGATACGGAAATGTCCCCGAAAAAAAAAAGCATTTTGTAAAAAAATTCTTTTAGTATATATCAAGCATGAATATCTTGTATAAATATATATATGTATCATGCATTAATGAATAATAGTCAGTTATAAATTACATTAAACGAACAGAATATAAACGTGTAATCAATGTTTTATTAAAGTAATTCTCCGTAAAACTAAACAAACGTACGAGCAACAACATAACTTAAGTTTACTCTTTAACATAAGTTTTATTATTGAGTTAAATTACAGCGAAGGAAAAAATGTAGTCAATAAGAAAGATAACAATTGTTTTATTTTTAAAGCCGAACAAACAGATTATTTAAAATAGTTGTATGAAGTATTCAAATAAAATTAATCTTTTATTTCTAGACGAAGAATTAAGTCTACTCTTTTTAATTCTTTGCAGCATTTCTTCAATATCACATTTCTTATCGTTACATATCTACTAGAACACGTTTAAATTTGAAATAAATATTCGTTTCAATATCCAATTAACAATGCCATTGTAGAAGAAACAATGAATAAACAAATAATCGGCATTTTTCAAAAAAGATTGTAACTTACGGATGGGCAACAGAACGATCTTCACAAACTTTGCATTAAATAAAAGTGGCACCATTAATAAAATCTTTACTGGGAATGTTTTCAAGTAACTCGTGCAATTGATACATATCAAATCTTTTGAACTTTTGAGTTTATTCCATTCTTCTGCAAGCAACTATAGCTTCCTGAATTTTAGTGAAAAACTGTAAAAACTGGTTAGAGCATATCATTCTCATAGTTTTGTTGATTAGTACCAGAACTGCGAAGTAATTGCCAGATACAATAATTTTTTTTATTTTTACAATCATTTTAGCATGATCATTCATACCTGTACAGTTTAACGTGAACAATATTCTTTTTTTTAAGAAATGGGTAAAATGAATTGTAAATTTTTTTTTATGGAGATATAAATAGAATTCGTAGCTATTAGCATCAGAATTTCATGGATTTGGTAACCGGCTAAAGAGAAACATTTATTCCATTTCGGCTCAATAACTGTATAAATAACTGTGTATAGCAAGCGGCTTGAAGAGGAGAAATAAAATTTGTGATCTGCGCGATCGTAGCTGTTATTTAATTATTTTATTATAAATCTGAATTTTTTTGCACCTTTTCAAATGGATGCTCCACAACTCTACTTAGCATCAGTGGAACTGGAAGTTAGTAATACACCATGGTGTGTTCGTAGTCAATTTGATCCTGTCGCTCATGGTTTAGACGCCTCATTCCGCCTTACTAAGTTTGCAGAGATGCGAGGATGAGGGTGTAAAGTCCCCCAGGAAGCCTTAAATAAGCTCCTGGAGGGGCTAGATCAAGATGGTTACATTTCCGATGTCGGTGAGCAATTTATGCAAGTACCTGTCACTAGGGTCGGCATTGGTATGGACTGTAGTGTCACTCCTACGAGGCATGGCTTATCTCTAGTACAGACAACCGATTACTTTTACCCGCTCTGTGATGATCCCTACTTGATGGGACGGATCACGTGCGCGAATGTTCTCAGTGACTTGTACGCCATGGGTGTTACAGATTGTGACAATATGTTGATGCTCCTTGCTGTCAGTAATAAGATGACCACCATTGAGAGGGACGTTGTCATTCCTATAATGATGAAAGGGTTTAAAGATTGTGCAAATGAAGCGGGAACTAATGTGACGGGAGGTCAAACCATTCTCAATCCTTGGCTGACGATAGGTGGGGTTGCTTCTTCTGTGTGTCAACAGAATGATTTCATTGTTCCTGACAACGCCGTGGTGGGAGATGTTTTAGTCTTGACGAAACCACTGGGCACTCAAATCGCTGTGAGTGCCTATCAGTGGTTGGACGTGCCCGAGAGGTGGAACAGAATCAAATTGGTAATCACGAAGAGTGACGTCGAAAAAGCATATCAGAGGGCCATTGACGTCATGGCACGCCTTAATCGAGTAGCCTCTCGCCTCATGCACAAATACAACGCCCACGGAGCGACGGACATCACCGGTTTCGGACTTCTTGGTCATGCACAAAATCTCGCTAAAATCCAAAAAAATGAAGTGTCTTTTGTAATCCATAATCTTCCTGTCATTGCGAAAATGGCAGCTATCGCTAAAGCCTGTGGTAGTACCTTTCAACTATTGCAAGGACATTCTGTAGAGACCTCCGGGGGTCTTTTAATCTGTTTGCCGCGCGAGCAGGCGGCTGCGTACTGCAAAGAAATCGAAAAACAAGAGGGCTTTTCCGCTTGGATTATCGGTATCGTCGAGAAAGGCAATCGCAACGCTAGGATCATCGACCGGCCGAGGGTGATCGAAGTACCTTCTAAAGAAAAAGACGGAGAGCTTTGGTGAAAAACTCTTGCATTCAATTGTAATAATAGGTAGCGCTGTATGGAGTTATGATTCTATTCTACTAAATCTTAATAATAGAATAGAGGATGTCCTACTGTATAGCAATACTTTGTGACAACTAAAATAAATGCCGCTTTGTGTGTAATTATTCTTCTTTACTATTTACTTGATAATTTACAATAATTAGTGTCTAATAAAGTTTTTTATTTTCGTACATATTGAGATTACCTGTCAATATTTTTTTTTATCTGGGATTTATAGCTAAAATGTGGTTACATAATATCAATAATTTGTAAGGACCATGAAGTCAATGCGTAAGAAGATTGTTGTTGCCGATCTTGTTTACAGGTGTATCAAATACCACCATAAATATTGCACATACAGGGGTCTGTCCATGCCAAATTTTCTACCGTTTAGCGTTACCTTCACAAATTCAACTTTCAGAAAAACGGTAGTTTCACAAAATACTTTTTCTTAAAATTTTAGTTTTGTATTCCGTAGGAAACAAAAAGTCCATATTTTTGTGTTGATTTTTTAATATAATTTTCACAAAATAGGTATCTCAGAAAAACCATGACAAACCCCTGATATAACAGCACATATTAATAAATAGTTAAGAATATTTACAATTTTCAAACTCAAAATTAATCTTTTTAAATTAATTTTTAAAGTGAAATGGTAATAATTATCTTAAGTTAATTATAAATTCAATTTTTCATTGTTATTTTTCTTTTCTGAAGTAAGTAGCAGATATGACAGTACAAATGTGGTAAGATAGTTTATCATGGAAAATTTAAATATTACTGGTAAATATATTTATTACAGTCTTAGTGAAGGGTTAAAAATCTGATCACATTTTACAAAATTTCATGTAAACGATATCCTTACCATTAGTTAGAGAAAAGAAAATGTTAAATTCAAATGTACTGTTCAGGAAAAATATATATCAGTATTATAATAACTTAATTTTCAATTGTAAGAATATAAACATTGAAAATGAGATTTGTCTGACAATCTTCTATTTGAAGGTAATTTGTTGAAGAATCTGTCCTTTTCCACAAAATAAGCAATACTGAATACACAAAATTACTTTGAAATTTAAAAGAATTTTTAATGTTATTTTCATGGTAGTAGGATTGATGAAAATAATGCTTCATTTTTTTATTAAATTCATTATTTTTATAATTTAAATAAAGGGTGCAATATACTTGAAAGCATTTTATATTCTACTAAAAACATAACCACAGAACAATGTTATGTATTAGGAAATTAAATGTTTCTTCGAATTTGCAGTGCTTTTATTTTCAGTGAAAATGTTGCTATTAGTGTTATGCTAAAAAATTTTTCTTACCGGAATGCAACAACAGGGAAGATGAACATCTCAAGTTGTCAGAGTTTTTTTCTCTTCTTAAGTTTCCTTATTTTTATATTCTTATTGCTTCTTGTCATTTATCAAAAATGATTTGAAATTTATTTTTACTTTTTCTATCTTAGAAATCATACAAAAATAAATTAAACCTTAAAGATTCATGATTTATAAATAAAAACTGTAGCAACCACAGAGCCATCTGAACAGTTAGTAGATGCTCAGACTTTCCTTTTACTTCCTTCTCGTAATTATTCAAATTTCTGTTTGTTCACCTGCTATTTGATATTAATAAAAATATTTTGCACTAAGTTTTTCTTTATTTCAACCCCTGGAGCTCCAGCCAAGGCAATTACTTTAAACAACTGTGTTTTCCACTTTAGCAACTAAATTTTCCCCGAAAGATCTATTAAAGAGTAAAACATCATAATCAGAGTTTAAAAATAGAAATAAAGAATTTCTCATCTCGCAATTGACTAATAGTACATTAGGGCAGCAAAGTTAAGAGTTTAATTATATAGTATATATTTTTTAATAAAAAATAAAGGCTATAAAATGGAAATTTGTTATATGTTTGGTATTGCAGGGAAAATGTAGCATTTTTTAAACTTTTGAAAAGATTTTTAGTTTTTAAAGAAATCTTAAAAAAGTCTTGAAACTCTTGTTAATGAATATTTATACTATACTATGCAAATAATAATAATTAAAGAAAAAAAAAAGAGCTGATAAGTGTGTTATTAAATTAAAAGATGAGAAGCAGTAAAGGTGCTGTTTTATTAATCCAAAGCCACTCTTGGTTTATTCTTATTACTGACTATCGCTAATGGGAATTCCAAAAACTTGAGACAAATATTTTAATGTGTTAATGAAAAAATTAAACTATTAAATAAAAAAGAAATTTTTCTTGTTCCTACAATACCACTTCTGAAATATATGAAAATGGGGATACCAAAAAAAAAAAAAAAATAATTTAGCTTTAGAGGGTCGTAAAGAATCAAGTTTATATGTCAATCATCAATAATTATTCTTTGATTTTATAAGAAAAATGCTAGTTTGCTGTAAGAAATGGAAAAAAGTACAGCATATTCATTTACAAAGTATGCCTATATTTTTTAAGCTAAAAAAAGATTAGCTATCTTAAATATTTCATCTACTTTATGCATAATTTTTTTTATAATGAAACTAAATTATAGAGTATAACTTTTATAGAAATTTTTTTTATTCATACTTTGCTGTGCATATATAATTTACTTGTTTGATTTTTAAATAAATCTTATTATTACTACTTCTGCATTACAGAATTTTATAGTTATATTTTTTCATTTGAAATTAGTTTAAAGAATAATTATGGTTTATGTTATTGGGTTTTTTTTCCACTTATTTTTTTGGGGCAAAAGATGAGGGATGAAATTCACTTACTATAGTTTGTGCACTTAATTCAATGCTATTGCATGTTATTTTTCATCCAATTTTCAATGTGTAATATTCTGCAATTATTTTAAAATGTAAATAAACTCTGCCAATTGTAGTAACAAAAGATTTTTTGGAAAAACTTTTTTCTTAATGGAAACGAACCGTATTTATAAGATTTTGAACTTGATAGGAAAGGTTAGAGGTAAATATGAATTTCACTTTGTACCCCTCAACAGTATTTTTTACAAAGAAAAAAATTTTTTAATAAAATTTTTGACTAAGTTGCGGAGCACATGGTTTTTTACTCTTTCTTTCTACTTAATATTCATAATTCCTTTATTATTGCTCTGGAAATTATCAATGATCATACAAATGAGTATAGAAATGTTGAAATAAGAGTCCAATTCATTTTTATTTTAATGAAATATCATGCTCTACAATTTTTATATAAATATTTTTATTAATCATTTAACATTTTATTGGATATTTAATCTTATATGCATTTTTATTTTTAATTGTTTATAGTACCACTCAGAGCTACAATCTCTACTAACAATAGCAAGTGTTCATAAAAGCTCTCTTGGTGGTCCAAAGAAAGCTATTTGAGTTTGGTGCATGCCTTACACAGAGCCTGACTAAGGTAGGGACAAACGGGGCAGTTACCCCGGGACCCCAAATCAAGTAGAAAGTTTATTTTAAGTATCGTTCTTTAAAGAAATTTTTTTTAAAGCAAAATATCAATTCAGTGTAAAATCCGTCAGTTTTATATTAGCTTCTTCATTAATCTATCGAATGAACACAATCTATATTTCGTAACTTCATGGCTTTCTAAGGCCGAATTCAACTAAATCTTCGCAATTATGGGGACAAATTTACCTATCGCAAAATTCAATATGTTTACAAAAATACAGGCTTCTGACTGGCTTAATTGCGAAAATTTAGCTGACTATTACCCTTATGTCAGCAAGGATATGAATTTTTGGAAGATAGATGAGAAAGTTAACAATCAGAAAACTGCATTCGGCATAATAGACATAGAACTGTCAGAAAATCAATAAAATGGCCCGAAAGCTATTTCGTCTGACCATTGGGGGAGGATTTTAGGTTCTAGTAAATTTTCTTGTTATCTATAATGAGGTGAAAATACCTCCATAAAGTTCAGTTCTTCATTACTGAAGTTTTTGCCCTGGACCCCAATTACGCTAAGTCGGGCCTGGCCTTAAAAATATTTATGTTCCAGTTAAAAAAAAAAAAAAACAGGGTTTGTGTAACCAAGTTTTAAATTTAGGATTTTCATAGCGAAGGAATCCATATTCAATATAATTTTTTTAAAATAAATTTTTACTTGGTTTTTAATTTGTTATCTAAAAAAATTTTAAAATATTTAGAGTCATTAAATGCTGTATTTTACATTGCTAAGTACTTACATAATTTTGGTGATTGAAATTTTCAAACAATAAATGTTAAAGCTTTAAAAATTTCATAAAATGCTTTGTAAATTTCAATAGAATAATCATCGATGATTCCTTTAAAAAGATATAGATTTAATTCTATTTAAAAAAAAAAAATCACTGGATTAAAGAGAAAAAGTACTCAGTCGGCAAAAACTTTAAAAAACTCTTTTGCTGTTACCTTTTTTTTTCCATATTTCTAATTATTTGCATATTATTAATTGTATTTATATATTATTAGATATATTTTATTAATACAGTAGAGAACCCATTATCCGGAACGATCGGGACCATCGCTATTCCGGATAACTGATTTTTCCGGTTTTCTGAATCACTACAAAAAGCCGTTTTTTTATTGTTAAACNGATATATTTTATTAATACTATTATATTTCTTTTGTACTTAATTTGCTATCAAAGTTTTTTTATTTATTTTTTTTTTGCTATACTGCATAAAACATTGATGATGTAGCTTTCTTGTAATTCATTAGTATTTTTTCTGAGCAATAAGCATTTTAAATTGCCTGAAAAGAACCAATTTTCATAACTTCTTGTTGCTTTGTTAGAGAACTCAGAAAAAATATTCAAATTGGTCACTAAATGATATAGGCTTAATCCGGCCTATGTGAAAACTAGAAATAAATTATTAAACTTTAATTGAATGTGAAAATAAAGCATAAAACAAAACATACACTTTTTTAACACCCGCAATTCCTAGAACACTTTGGCTAATCATAAACTAAAATTAGAAAAACAATCCCATTCCTCTTACAATATGCGAAAAAAAGAACTGTGATCATTTCTGTTTTCTTGCTTGTTTTAATGTGTAAAAATGAGTAAAGCTCTCTGAAAGCAGAATTTTATACATTCATACCAAGCATTTTTTTTAAAAAATTGGATGGCATTTACGGTTCATAGCTTTTGAAAGTGGGGGCAAAATTTTTTCAGCAAAGCGAAACAATTCTTAGTTTTGATTACTGATTGTGTCCAAACCTCTAAACCTAAATCAATATTTAAGAATATCATTTCAGATAGCATTTATTCATCTTAATTCTTGTAGGGTTAAATTTGCACTTTTTTAGCTGTTATGTGGCAAAAACTAAAAAAAGGGCTGAAAATGTAGTTTTTTTTTAAAATTTTCAAAAGTTAAGCTGACTTCATAATCTGTTTGCCCACTTATATAATTCTTGTTTGGGATGTCCAAAGTGAAATAAAATCAATTTCAGCTTTCTGGGAATCAGTTCGAATCAAAAGTCTTTATAATCTGTTGCAAACTTATATAATTAACAATTGAATATTTTTGAACATATTTTTGAGGTTAAAATATAATAATACTTCTAACTGAAGACATAATTTTATGAAAATAATTAAATCAATGTAACCGAAATTTCACATACTTATTTTAAATAGGTTAGATCAGTGATTTTTATTTAAAAAAAAAAAAAAAATTATTAATTATTCCATTTAAGTTGATTTTAATTCAAACCAATAAGAAATTAATTTTAAAATTTTTCATTGTAAATGAGAATGAAATTTTTTTCAGTATTAATTTCAGTGAATTAGAGAAGCTGCAATTAAATTTAAAAGCACAGATTCTGAAAAATATAATAAACGAATATATAATATTAGTCAACATTAAATATTTTTATTATAAATTTATAGATGTAAAATTATATAAAAAAAATGTTGATAAAGATGGGGGGAAATTTTAACAATTAGAAAATAATCTTGCCAAAGTACAAAACAAAGTAGAAGATCTATATAATGCACACATTAACTTATAGTTAACTTATAATTAAGCTCTAATACAAACCAAAATTGATAAATTTGTTAGATATTATTTCAAATGCTCTTAATTAAAAATTTTTTTTTTGTAAATAATGCATATTTTTTTAAGTATTTAAAAATTGTTTTGAAACATTACTACTATTAATTTGTTATCTTGCCATAGGTTAATTTATGAACACAAAACTCTGTACATTGAAAAGTTTAGACTTGGGTTATAAAGATTTTCTATTATATTAACGATTAGAGCTTTATCACTCTTATAATGAACCTGACATTATTAACTCCATTAAATGAAAAACAAAGAATAAAATGGGCAGGCCATGTTATCAGAATGGATGAAGACTGTATCACATAAAGAGTTTTCAATGCTAGACCAGTTGGCAAAAGAAAAAGAGGCAGGCCGAATTTGAGATGGATAGATGGCCTAGAAAAAGACCTTTTGGTCTTAAAACAGGGTGCTTAGCCAGATTCTTTAACAAAAAAGAAGCATCTTTTAAGTACTTCTAGCACTTTCCAAAAAAAAAAAAAAAATCATATTTAGGATCTGCACAGTAATAATTATTTTTTCTCCTATTGTTTAATGTTCTTAATTCATAAAAATAAAATTCCAAAACTTTACATAAAATAACTAGTTTCTGTTAAATATTGCAGAGAAAATTATGAATATCATGGATTTTTTTGCAATTTAGAATGACAATCAACAAGGCAAAGAAAAATATCTCTATTTAAAAGATAGAAAAATTTAGCACTTTTTACAAACCCCGAATTAAAAAAAGCACCTGAAAGGGCTTTTAAAAAACGTAAATAAAAAATAAGCACTTTTTAAAAACGCTATGCACCCTGTAAAAACTGGAAACGGTTGCGGGAAAAAGGTTAGCATTGAAAAAACTTATCAAGAAGGCCAAATCCCACCCTCTGCAGTCGAGCCATTGATGATAATGATGATTATATTAACATATGTTTAGAATAAAAATATTTAATAGTATAGTAATAAATTATTTTAAAAAGTTTATTAAAAGAATTCAGAATTGCAACACATAAAAATAGATCAACATAAAATGTTTCAACAAACAGCATGTTTATTCGTCTCAAAATAAACCTAAAAACAATATGCAATGAAATAATTTTCCAAAATATGTGTTTGAAAGAGAGACAGAATTAATATAAATTTTTAAATTAGAACAATTCCCTAAAAAAAAAAAATGCACAAATAACAAATATATATTCTTACATTCAACATTGAAAATGAAAGTGTTTTTTTATAATCTCCATTAGAAGTAGTAGTCTCTTTTTTATTTTATACAAATCACCAAGACGCAATAAAAACATTTCCCTCTCATTGGCCAGTTTAAAATAACGAATTTACAATCCAATAGCTCGAGTGTCACGTAATTACTGGCAATGTTTCAATGTTCTTTGGCATAGGACTCAAATCCCATAAAGAGTCTTTATTTATTATTACATTTCACTATTTAGGACAGAATGTCAAGCTAGTACCCAATGTGTTTGATATANTTTTTTTTGGGGGGGGGGGATAAGGGGTGTTCAGAATGGCAATAGCTTGAGATCACAGATACAAGACATGTTTTCAGCCTCAAATTGAAAGTGTTCATGTTCCTAACGTCGCACATATCTCAGCTGTCATCACCTTGGAGGATAGAGACGAGCTTAGAGGCCGATTTCAAGAGCAATTCAGCCCACTGCTCGCTGTTGTCCTCGTTTTTAGGCGAACTTCCGGGAGAATTTAGTTTCTGACGTTTTATTGCACGCTGGTCATCTGCTGATGTTGTTGCTTCTTCCTCTGAGAAGAAAGAATAAAGAATATTAAACAAAGAATAAAGAATATTAAACAAATGTAACTAAATGAATCAAAAGCACTTCATTGATTATAAAAATTTAATGACAATTGATTCTGGTCTCTGATCTCATATTTAATAAAATTAAAATAATAATTTGAATGTAATTAGGTGTTTTTTAAATTTTTTTAAATTGAGATAGATACAAAGTCACACCTGCCAACGGAGAAATAAAGTAACATAGATTTCACTAGCAACATTTTTTAGGCTACGAGTAAAGTTATGATACATCATGTAAGCAAAAAGAGAAATTCAAAATTGGAAATAATATAAGCACTTACATTTAGCGAAGTAAAAAATATGTATATAACACTTAATCTGAAGAAATATTTTTTAAACAATTATTTATAATTGTTTAAAAAAATTATTTATTTACACTCAACATATTGCAGTACTGGTTATTGCATCATCAGCGGAGATTTTATCTCCAAAATTTTCTTCAAGTACGTAGAAATTTGAGAATATACAGGTAAACAGGAGATAGTCGCAAAATACAGGAGTCTTCATTAAAAAACAGGAGACTTGGCAGGTATGCAAGTTTATTTTGAAGGGAAATGTTTTATTTTTAATTCTAAATACAATTCTATATTCAGAGTGAAGAAAAAGTGTACAATCAACAAATTAGTACAGAAAACATGCGTAAACTGGAAGACATAGATGTTGGTCTATGTCTAGAACCCCAATAATTAAAGATAAAATAATTTCAATTTTTTAAAATTTATTATTATATTTTGTTCCTGCCGATGGCTTTAGATTATAAGATTAAGCATAACACATTTTTAGCAGTTTATTCTATCAAAGATTATTGGAAAAATATTAAACAAATGTAACAAAATGAATCACGAGAAAAAAGCACCAAATTGATTATATAAATTTAATGATATTTGATTCTAACGTCAGAACTCATACTTAATAAAATTAAAATAATAATTCGAATGTAATTAGATGTTTTTTAAAAAATTGAGATAATAAAGAGTAAAAATATTAAAAAATTGAGATAATAAAGTCTAAAAACATTAAAAAATATAAGGCTAACAAAAGCATGAATAAACGAAACATATAACAAGATCTTTATGGAACATCAGAGAGTTGTTGATTTTTGAGAAGATAGTTTTTGAGGTTTATACTAACCTGTTATGGGATTTTATATATATATTTTTTGCACGGTTATTACTACCCCATTACAGGTACTTTAATTTTGTTCATTAATGTTTTGTTAAATAAATTAGCTTTATTTTAAATAAAAAAACTGTTTCTTAATATAGCTTGATTCGTTACAAGATAGACACAAAGTTTATTATGAAGGTCATTTTCAATTCTAAATACAATTCTTTATACAGAGTGAAGAAAAAGTAAACAAGCAATAAATTAGTACTGAAAACATGCTAAAATCATGCATAAACTGGAAGACATAGATGTTGGTCTATGTCTTGGTTGGTTCTAATGCCGCTTGCCACACGGCAAGTTTGCTTGGTGAAACCGAGCAAATTTAAGGCAGAGCGTGCGATTCTTGTTTTTCAGTGGCGCCATCTATGGCCAAGAATTCGACTTCGCCACATCATACGTCACACCAGTTTATAAGGCGGACCCATTCATACATCCATTCATTCGTTCACAGATCGTAATTTTGAATTGAATCAGATAACGATCGATCTCCAATCTAGTACCTCCAGAGGTATTGATTTGTTATGGGAACATGGAGGACTTTTGCGACTCGACAGATTTAACGTGCATCAGTCAGTTTACTACACTTTACTTCGGACCGCGGGGTTCGAACCCACGAACTCTCAGACATGGGCCCAGCGCCCTACCGACCAGGCCTAGGTCTATGTCTTAAGCCATGTGTATGGTCTGTGTCTAAAGCTACAATAATTAAAAGATAAAATAATTTCAAATTTATTTACTATTTTATTTTGTTCTTGCTGATGGCTTTATGTTATAAGATTAAGCAAAACACATTTTTAGCAATTCATCTTATCAAAATAAAGATGAACTACATCCAGCATCATTTTGCACAACATAGCTCAAAACTAACTCATGATAGTCAAAATTTACTACAATCCAGAAATTTTCTCAAGTACTTGTACTTATCTCTTTCGAGAAGCTGAAAAAAGCACTTTTCACAGTAACTATATTATTACCACACAATTAAGATGTGGTTTCAAGAATGTGTCAATTTACACAATAATTAGATATTAAATATACTAATATCAGAACCACTAGTATACTTGGTAAGTAATTTAATATATTGGGTATCTTATAGTAATCTTTGTTATCTAATTTGGTAATGAAATTTAGAACTGTACTTAAAAGTTTTATTCATTCAGTTAAATTGTATGAAGTCGGTAAAGTTTATTTTCTTAAAATTTAAACTAATCCTTGAGAATATTAATTTTTTAAAAAAATATCTAATTTTATTTAGATAATTATTTGATTACATTATATTTATAGTTAGATACCAAATATACTAGTGGTACCGATAGCAGTATAGTTGGTACCTAGTAAAACTGTACCACCTGCAATAAGTAAGTTAGTTAAATAATTTAGTTTTATAGAAATACACACAGAGAATCCTTACCTTTATTGTCTTGAATTTTTTCATTATCTACAACATTTAATTCATTGTTATCACAATCTTCACATTTGATGAATTGATCACAGATTTCAATTAAGCGATTCATGATTTTTATGAATTCGGTAGGAACTTCATTGGGTGGCTCCACAGAGAAGATAAGACACAAAGCTCTCAAGTCCTGAAAAATAAATAACAATTGAACATTTAAAAGAATACAATTATAAAATTATGCCAGAAGACTACAATTCAGAGTTGGCAAGGTTTAGGACAAAATGGATTCATCCACAGTTTAAACAGTCCTGTCCAAAACCCTTTTGTCCAAATTATGTCACAATTTAAAAAAAATAGTGTGAAAAATAAAAGGTTAATTTTTAAACAATAAACAGAATGTAGACAAGCTTTTGTTTCATTAAAAAAGTTTATTATTATTTTTTAAATATTGCCTTATTTATTTTTATGCAACAACATAATTTATTAGCATTAAAAGCATATTTATTCATATTTAAAGTTTTTCACTTTTGTTGTTTAATGAATTACGGAGCTTGAAAACTTATAAATTTTTTCATATTATAATATTTTGCTTTAATAAGGTAAAGCAAATATATTAATAAATATTTGATACTTTTTATACAAGAAATTATTATGAGTGCAATAGTTACACTTATAGAATTTTTACCTTTTACTAAAGTTCAAGATTTTGGACACTTTAAGACAGTAAAACTTACGTCCAAAACCCCAACCCTGCTAGAATTCAAGAGTGATGAAAGTTTTGAAACTGTGAGAAAGGTTTTAGTTGTAAATAAGGATTTTAATGTAAATAATAATTAGACAAAATAAGTAACATTTCAGACACTACAAGCCATAACAACCCTCTAGCCACACCTAAAAAAACAATATGAGNCGATAAAGAATTGCATTCCATTCCATTCTTCTTTTTATCTCCCTTACCCCATGCAGCTTCTACCCGGTTTCTTAACCCCTTCTACAAGAACTCAATGCAACGTCGCATCCTCTACGGGATTAGCAACAATCCGAAAATGGCGCGAAACCAATCGCTCAAAAAAAATTTCGAAACGCCGAAATAAAAAATATTTAGCACTTTTTTAGCACTCAGAAGAAAATTTAGCCCTTTTTAGGCCCTAAAAAAGTTGGGGAAAAATTTTAGCACTTTTTTAGGACATTTTAGGACCGCACGAACCCTGAATATGTACGTTTTCCCACTCAGGGGAAAATTTTAATCATTCACCCTTTCAATTTTTCTTTTTTGCTCTGAATCTCACTCTGTGTATTAAATTAAGTGTATTAAATATGACATCACATACTCCATTTAATTTGTAAGCCTGCTTTGTCAATTCTGTTTCTTCAAATGATTTCACAAAAGACGTCATAAGAGATGAAACAAGGGAAAGCATTTGGTCATTAATAACTTGTTCAGAAACCTATTAAGAGAAAAATAATGATTAAATTTCAATTGATACAATGAAATCAATAAATTAAAGATCTAAAGTTCTGAAATTGTTAACAGCTCTAGATGCACAGGAAAATATTTAATTACTGCATGATTCCGAAGATAAGTTCAAGGATTGTAGTTATGATCGATAAATAATTAGATCTAATTATCTATAGTTGGAAACCATTGCAGGGTGAGTAGCTAGATTTTTTCAACAAAAAATAAGCATGTTTTAAGTGCTTTTTACGCACTCAAAAAATATTTTTAATCACTTTCAAAAAAAAAAAAATTATAATTAAAAAAACATAATCATATTTAATTATCTGTGTAGCAATAAAAATTATCGTTTTCTATTGTTTAAAGTTCTTAATTTATAAATATAAAAATCAATAAAATTCAAAAACATTTTCAAAACTTTACATAATCAAGATAAAATAACTAGTTTCTAATAAATATTGCAGAAAAAATTGTGAAAATCATGCAATTTTTTTGTAATTTAAGATGACAATCGACATGGCAAAGAAAAAATCTCTTTTTTTAAAAGATAGAAAATTAAGCACTTTTTAGAAACCCCGAATAAAAAAAGGCACCTTTCACGGCTTTTATAAAATGTAAATCAAAAATAAGCACATTTAAGCATTTTTTAACAATGCCCTGCTTTGAATAGTTCATGCAACATGTAAAACAATTAGCACTTATGTATCAGACGACCAAAGAGGATTACGGAACGACACAGTTGTGAAAAATCACTCTTCTCACCTTTTTGCGCAATGCATGGTCACAATTGATATGCTCAAGAAGAAAAAAAATCTTTTTTGAAATGTTTCACACCCTGTTACAAATATTTTTGAAATGAGAATTCATCTTGAGTTACTTTCGTTTTTCGTTTTCGTCTACTCATTTATTTGAATGCCTCTTTGTTTCATTATGGGAGCAAATTTCCCTCATTGATTTTTGAAAGTCAGATCCAGACCTTTCTAGAGGTAACTACCACTTATTCAAATTTATTCTAGTGATTTTGTCTCCTGAATAAGATGTAAAACTAAGAAAAGTTATTTAGTGGTTCAAGATAGCAGTAAATAAAAGTACTTCTATCAATATTAAAGTACAGTAACTAAAAGCACTGTACAAATCAAAAGATTTCTTCAGAGATCACAAACACTTCTGAGTAGTAACTAAAAGATTAAATTAATGGACGCAGAAGCATATTTTGATTCTCAATGACATTAAAAAATACAAAAGTTCATTCCCACAAAGAAAAATGTGTATATGATACACGAATAGTCTTTCACTTTGATCAACTGTATACTTGATCTTGCCTGGAATAAACTTATTTTAGAGATTTTTTTATTATTTTTTATCTGATGCTTTTTCTTTTTTGGTGTCTGGAAAAAATGTTTCTTTCTGATTTATAGTTCTAATTTAAATACTTCTGCTTCCTTAGTGTATTGAAATTTTTTTAAAATATGCATTGTAACTTATAAAACTTAGGTGATCATTATTTACCCCAGAAACAGAGTGATCGTGAATTACCCCGGGTCACCCTAATTAAAATAACGATTGATACACCTTTATCATGTAAACTAGTATCTACTATTTATTTTATAAATCTTAACCATAGAAATCTGCATGGAAAACACGAATAGAGCAAAACATCACTATTATGCTACATACAATTTTAACTAAAAAAAAGCTAAATTTATGTATAAAACTATAGCTGCATTTATTATAAAAGAGATTTTAAACATACATTACCACATGCGTTCGTAAGTTAAATGGCTACTGATAAAATCTGCTAGTTTTGTCTGAGTTTTTTGTTCAAATATCAAACAAAAAGGGAAAGGGATTTTACAGCTTTCTCTAAAAGTTAAGTGGCTTGGAAATAAAATTCAAGGTCATTTTCCTCATTTAATGCATCAACATGTATGAAATGTCCTGAAATATTTTGGGAAATAGAGAAAGTGGATCTCATGAAAAGCTCGTTAAATTGAAAATTCACTTTGCTATTTGGAAGTTATTTCAGGCAGAAATTTCTAAATTGTTCTAAAAAAAATCCCAAACCCGAGAAATTCGCAAAATGAAAGTTGGTTAAATAGAAGTCTGACTGTATATATAAAACTGAGCATGTTTAGTTATTAAATAAACAGTTATAGGTTTTCAATTAGGTACTTTAAGAGAGCATATAATATTCTTACCTTAGGTAACAAAACAGAAAATACTTGAAATATTGATGACTGATTTAGACACAACCGTTCATCTAATAGAACTGATTCTAAGTAATCAATAAAATAACTGCTATTGCACAACAATTGAATGAATTCTTTACCCATCTGAAATAAAGAAGCATCAATTAACAAAGCAATCATTTAAATAGTTCAAGATATGATATAAATAAATGTCTACACAGAGATTTGTTTTTACCAATTAGTAAACATTTAATTACAAATAAACAATACATTTTAATTAAAAAGTTAAGATTTTAACACTTAAATTATATTCAAAAATTAGTTACATTTTGCAATGTTAATTGTTTTAAAATTAAATTTAATAATTTCATAGATCTTAAATATATTCTCTGAAGTCTTTTCTCTGAAGACTTTTTTCCATTGCTTTGGAGGAAAAAAAAAAAGATTGTCCAGTTATATTTTAAGTTGCAAGTTTATTTATGTCAGTTGAAGACTTATATTCTTAGAAATTCATTTAAGAAAATTCATCATGGCTTAAATGAAAACTATAAATATCCTGATTTGGGGCATTTACCGAGTACAAGGGTAAATACTCATTAATAAATACCTTACGCATTAGGTATTTACTCAATCGACATCTATAGTAAAGGTCACTGTGGCAGAATTTTTTCGTGCTTTCTGCGACATACCTCTCTAATACTAATATCTTTCGGCAAGATACTTTTAAAAATAACAAACATACATGTTACTAATTTAAAGTAACAGAAGTGTCAACTTCAAAGGAAAAAAATTCTTTTTTTAATTGAATATGCAACACTTCTTTTTTAAAATTCTAATATTATGTTGATATTCTTGCATTTTGTGGGAGGAAAAGACACTAATTATTTTTTTTAGTCTTTGTAAATCATCATCAAATTAAAAAATAATGAAATCCGTTTCAGTAACTTCTGTAAAAAAAAACAAAACAAAAAAAAAAAAAACATCGATGGCAAAATCACGCGAAACCGATTTGTCAAAAAGGGGTTACTAAATGCAGGTTTTCATTTTGAGAATCAGTTGTTGTAATAAATAATACAGTGTTCAAAATATTTGATTTTAAAAACTATGTGGAAATCAATAGTAATAATTGCATAAAAAAATTGAACGAAAATTTCGGCAGAAAATATAACTAAAACTGTTTACTTTATTTTTCATTATTCTAAAATGAGAACAGAAATAATCACAAGCATTTTTTTAAAACTCCAATGCATCTTTTGAATATAATTCTGAAGAAAAGTATTGTTTGAATATAATTTTGAAGAAAAGAAAAAATTTTTCAAAAATTTCTGCAGAAAAGAAAACTAAAGTTTTTTACTTCCTAAAGGAAAAATCTTTCTGTAAGAAGTCAGTAATGTTCTGCGACAATGCCGCCACAATTCTGCACAGGGGTTAAGGTCAATATTCAAATTGAGCCCGATTTGTCAAAAAAAAAAAAAGAAGCTATTCTATCAAGTTATTGAATTATTTTGTATCTTGTTATGTTCATTTAATGGAGGTTGAATTTGCAGAGGAAACACACCAGAACCTCTCAGACCATAAATGCAATAATAAAACAAAAAGTTCATTGAATTATCAAAATTTACTTTAAAAAGGCATTCCTAGCTGTATGGATATGAAAAATGTTTTTAGCCATCAATTTTCTTTTTATGGGATGTTACTATATGTCTATAAGAAAGATTTTAGTAGAGACGGGAAGAGGCACATTGCCTGGCCATAGACAGTGCATGAAAAAAAGATTCGTGGCATTATGTGCCAGTTCCGCACGAAGGGGATAACAAAGTAAGTACCTAAGAAGTATTAACATTAGAAAACCTAAGTATTAATAAATCAAGCATTATATAAATGCTTTCCCAAAAACAATAATGTCGTTTACTTGGGTTCTGTAATCAACATCAGGAACAATGGAAATAGAAAGAAGAACTACTATAGATGTATTAATCAGGGATGAGATTAGTCAAAAGGCAAAAAAGCTGAATTTCCACGATAGTAAATTTTACGCAAGCGCAACCCTCTAATAATAAATTCCAGACAGTTTAAGGTAATAAATAATGTGTTGACATACAATTGTGTACTAATCTATTATTATATAAATGATTACATTGGCACTTAACATTTAGTGAAAATAAAAATTACCAATTGAAAAAATAAAGCTGGAAATTANTCCTATACTATCGATCGTGCGTAAACGCTTCATATAATAATCGCTATTCCGTGAGCCACCCGCTCCACTTAAATTTCTTCCTCGCTTCATTATAAAAACTTTTCATAAATCTTGTTAAAAAATACGAATAGAACACGTTTTACGCTAAATCATAACAAAAACACTTGTCTGGGAAAATGAGTTGAGTTGTTTACGCGCTGGCTCAATTTAGCCGGTTGCCTAGTATAAAAACTTCACCACTCACTCCGATTGAATGGCGTATTTAGCAGAAGTGACGTCAGCATATCAAGCCTGTTTTCGAGCTAGTGCGGTTGCGCGGAACGCCGTTCGATGGCGTACCATACGGCGTTCACTGTGAATCCGCTTTTCCGTGAACCGCTCGGAAAACTATTCAGCACTTTAATTCCTTCTTACTTTCTTTTTTATTTTCGTGAAGATGCGTTTTTTTTTTCAAAGTTTGTTGAAGTACTGATTTTTTTTTGTGAAGGTACCGATATTTTTTTTTAATTTTGTAAAGGTACCGATTTTTTTTAAAAATTTTTGTGAAGGTACCGAAAAACGGTACCAAAATCGCCCTGGATTAAGCCCTGCTTACATATACTAATAATCGTCGTTAGAAAAACAGTCCCCTTTATAGTAACTAATTAAAAAAAAATAATTTACTTCCTACAAGAATCGCGATAGTTGATCTTAAAATTGCGTGAATATAAATAACAATTATGGATTTTGAAATCACATGAATATGAAACTAGATATACGATTTTGAAAATGAGAAAATACAAACTGAGATTCCTAATTTTCAGATCGCGTAAATACGAATCATGATGCATAATTTTTAGATTGCATAAATAAGAATTATGAATTTTTAGAATGCGTGAATGCGAATCCATATGCTTCATTTTAAAATTAGTATAAATACAAAAATCAATGTTTGAAATTATAATCCGAATGAGCAAATCAAGACATTGAATTTTAAACTTGCGTGAATACGAATCGCTACATAGGTTTTTAAAAAGGCGCAAATACGAATCACAATATCAGATTTTTAAATCTCGTAAATAAGAATTGCAACGTTTAATACTCAAATCGCGTGAATAAGAATCACAACACGCTAATATTAATAGCTATGTTTCATATTAAAATCGTGTGAAAAAGATCGAGATATTAGCAGATTTCAGGCTTGGAACCTCTAAAAGGCTTGTCAGAAGCAGCGTCGTTTGAACTACAAAAATCGGATCTATCTGGAGGGCGGGTAAAAAATTCGGAAAATCTTATCTGCTGTGAGTAAAAGGGGAGAAAATAGCTAAAAAATAAGTAAAAATGAGAAAGGATTGGTAGCTATGTAGTTTGAATTTTGTCTCTCTTTGAAAATCGGTGAATTTTCTGAAAAAGCGGAATACTTAAAAAAAAAGTGAGATTTGTAGAAAAATCTGAATTTTTGATTAAAAAAAAAAGCTGAAATTCAAGAGATAAAAGTGAAAAATGAGGAAATCCGCTAAAAAGCGGAAAAATCTCATCCCTGAATGGAATTCGAAACTACGTAAAATCTAATGTAATTCAAGCAATCTAAAGTGATTCAATTTCTTTTAAGATCAATTTTAACATATGCTTGCGAACCATATCTTGTACGGATGAGGCTATGTTGGGTAACTTTGAGAGATAGGTCTCAGGTATTTTTGGAGGAATTCAAAAAAAGGGTGTATGGCTTAGAACAAATCTAGAGCTTTATCACTCATATAATGAACCTGATATTATCAACTTTATTAAACCACAAAGAATAAAATCGGCAGGCCTATCAGAATGGACGAAGACCGTACCACAAAAAGAGTTTTCAATGTCAGACTAGTTGGCTCAGAAAAAAAAAAGGCCGGTCAAATTTGAGATGGATAGATGGCCTAGAAAAAGACCTTTTGGTCTTAAAAGCTAAAAAACGCTAGCAGGAAAAATTTTAGAATAGAAAAAAACTTCTTAAGAAGGCCATAGCCCACCCCGGGCTGTCAAGCCATTGATGATGATGAAGAAACACAGAGTTTCTTAAATCATGTTCTGTGGAGCCATTAACCCAGAGCTTTGCCAAAAGGTAGGACATGTTTTAAGTTCACTTAACTAGCTATACTTTTAAATTTTTTTCTAAAAAAAAAAATATACAGGAAATTATTTAATATGATTTTTACGCTCCTGGCATGTAAATTAAAAATCAAAACAGAATATTAAGTGTTTATCATTGTTCAGGGGAAGAGATTGACTATATAATATAGAGATCAGTACCATATTTGTCTGCTATTTGGCGAAACAAATTCCCAAATAACGGCAACACTATCTGCATGTCAGCGAAACATATTCCTATTTTGCAGATTACAACAGCCTCGCCCCTCTCATTAAATTAAATGTTTAACGAAATCAAATAAATTTTTAAAAAAAATTGAAGATTTGCAATATTTACCTGGAATTAATAAATTTTTTTTTCATGATCACGTATGCTTCTGTCTTTAATGGGAAATAAATCCAAGATGATTTACTCTAATGTTCTGCAAGCTTTTAATAGATGTTGCATCATAAACGTTAATGTGTCGTTCAATTTATTAAATATAGAATATAGTTCAGAGATAAATTTAATGCCTCGCTTAGAATTCCAAATTTCGTAGGTTCTTCGAAATGAAAAAGTTTGAGAACCTCTGCCCCTCCTAAATTCCAGAAACAGAGTTTTGTTTGTTTTTAGCAATGCCTTTATCAAAAATGAAAATTAAAAAAAGTAGAAAAAAAGAAAGTTTTTAACGGGATGATATTCCTTGATTCTGTTTTGGTGTCTAGAGAATTTTCTTGGATTTAGAATGAGGGAAGACCAACTTATAAAACTTGAAATACAATACAATTCAAAAAATAAAAATTAACTTGAAGCTTTATTTTCTTACTTCAGTATGAATAATATCAAGCCATAGTTTAGGAAAAATAGGTAAATGCAGTGGAGCACCTTCAATAGCAAGCATTGCACCTAAAAAGATAATTAAGATAATGGGATTATGATATTTAAGTCAAAATACAAATTTGGAATGAAATAGACAAAATAGTTTCAAAGAATTCAAATACAATTAAAACATATCACTAATTTGAAATTCGATTTCTTCGAACTATTGAACCGATTTTGTCTAAATTTTGTATTTTGCCTTATAAAATTACATTCATTAAAATAATTTTAAAATTTGGATACCTTACAATAAATTATGTTTTTCACTTTTATTAATAAAATAAGAAAAAATATAAATAATTATTAAAAACTATTTTTTGCACGCAATTGTCTTTGATCTGATTCAGCAATAATTTATTCTGAGTAAAATGAAGGGATTCATTTCTCATGCTAACTACATTATATTTCATAAACATTTCAGATTTCTCTTATTAACCAAAAACACACTGGTTTTGACATTGTTAGCTCTAGTTTTTCTCATTTCTTTTCTATTGAAGGAAGTTTTTTGTCAAAATCAAAATGGTTATTTTAAAATCATGTGCTAGTTGAAATGGAACGTTTTGCAGGGATGTAAGTACCAGTTAGCAAAAAAAGCTGAATTCTACATAAACACAATCAAGTATTATGAAATTAGCAAATGTATGGATCTTAAAAAGCTGAAATCAGAGTAAAAGCTGAAAACTTACTTGCCTGGTTTTGATCAGGGAAAAAAAAATCAAGAATAATAAGACAAAACGCTAAAAATCAGGACTATTTTTAACACTAAACATACTATAAAAGGTCAAATGACCGTTTAAGAACTTTTGCATCGAAAATCCGCATATCATCTTATCGCTTTCTCACATTTGACTACATGACTTTTCCTAAAAATTATATACCGTTAATATTTTATAGACATTTTTTTTTGTATTTTGTTTCTTTAGAATAATACTTGTCATATACCTATTTATACCACAACCGGTCATTTGACCGGCAGAACAATTTATTACTTCTCCAATCAGAAATTACAATGCATGTTCAACATATTGCATTCGATTAGTTACACATTTCTGCAAAGACTGTTGCTTAGTTAAATCAATCATAATAAATGTGAATTCAAATTTCAAGAAAGTACCTAAAATTTTAAATTGGCATTTTGTGTCAGAAAAAGTGACAAAAACTAAATGTTTTGGTAAATAGCTTATCTTTTATTTTGATAGCTTTACATCATTTGTAACTAACTGTTAGTTTTTACCCAGAAAAATGTCGAAACAATCAAGACAGCACAAGTTCTTAGTTAATATTAATTATAAGAATCACAATTTTTATATATTATTATAATTATAAGAATTATATAAATAATAATAATTAGAAGAAATATGTTTGCAGAAAATGCACAATGGAAACACCCTGTATTTGTAAAAAATGCATTAAGTAATGAATTAAAAATTCTTATTCTTTGTGTTGGTAATACATAAAAATTGGCAATGTACAGTTTCATTTAATTATAATAAAGTTCTTGAGTTCATTTCCTTGCTTACATCCATGTTTCATACATTCAATTAAGAAATATAAAGTCTGGTCACTTGACCGGCAATGGTGGAAATAGGTATATATTAAGTGTTGGTATGTTTAGTGTTAATCAGGACAACTACGAATTCTGGAATATTTCATAAAAATAAATAGCAAAGAAAAATACTTACTTAAGCTTACAAGGTCAATAGTTATAAATTCATTGGATATGGCCACTCTACAAAGCATATCAACAAACTGGTGATACGGTAAATAAAATTCTAACAACTGACGATCATAGTCTTCATCAACGTTCTAAAAAACAAAAATCAAATCTTGAGACAAGACATTTTTTGTTAAGTGAGTTCTTTACAACATAGTCATAATTTTTTATTGCAAAGAAATATATTTTTAAATGTAGAAATAAAATGAGAGAACTAATATTTTGTGATTAATGATAGATTGATGTTACAATGTGATTTAAAAGTACTTTTTAAACACAAAATTCAAATCTAAAAAGATTAAGCACATGAACAAAGTTAAAGAAATTTTTCTTTTAAGATATCAATGAAACACTAAAGAATATCTCAATGAATTTAATATGTAATATTCTACAGTTGTTTGAGTGCAGGATTTTTACTGATGATTTATTTTCAATTTAATGTGCATTCTTTCAAATTCTACTAAAAATAAGTTATCGCTGTATTTAAAAAGTTTCAAGGATAAAACTCAGTACAGTAGAGAACCAATTATCCGGGATGCTCGGGACCATCGCTATTCCGGATGTCTGAATTTTCCAGTTCTCTGGATCGACCAAAAAGTGTCGTTAATCGATGTTTTATTGAACCCGAATTAGAAGGAAAAAGTGTAATGCAAAAAGTAAGAGAAAAAAGAAAGGTACTCCTAACTTTAAAAAGAAAAAAAAATGGTAGAAATATAACATTTAAAAGAACAAAAAAATTTGCAAGTTTAGACAAGAAAATCAAGTTTAAAAAATACAAAATTCTCATATTTATTTTTTAAAAATAATTACAATTCCTAAATTAACTAATATAAACAAAACCAATGGTTAAATAATGCAATATATTTCATACCCAATTATACGGGGGAAACGATAAAATAAAAGGAAAACTTATTAATCTAAATAAAAACACTTGAAAACTATCGAACCGAAACGATAGTTAAAAAGGCACCAGCATAAATATTAAAATCCAGAACAAGGCAAGATCAACAGAATTTTTTTAAAAAAACCTAATGATAAAATTTAAGAATAAAAAGAATTAATTTATTACAGCAATTAATATTTAATTACAGCAGATGTGATTCCACATCAATCAAAACTTGCAAATGATACCGCACTTCCAAAGAATGACAATTTATTCAGAAGAAAAAGATTTTATTTTTATTAATCGATGTCAAATAGATAAATATATTTTTCTCTTTCATCTTCTGTTCACTGATATGCACGCAATGTATTTCCCCCACCCCCCTCGTAAATCAAACACAAAACGAAATCAGCATGCCACACCCTTGAGATTAATTGACGGCCTAAAGGAGAAAATAAAAAATTCCTCCCTTCCCAGCCTTCAAGGTCACGGAGGAAATGACGTTTCTCTGGGTAAACGGGGAAAAAAAAACTTCAATGATGAGTTCAATTACCGCTTTTTTTATAATCGTTCTAGTTTAAAATGGCGGGAAAACCGATCAAAATTTTCCCGCTTATCTGGATACCGGATAAATGGTTCTCTACTGTACCTGTTTCTCCCATGCTTTTAAGAAAATCAGACTAGCCTTTTTTAAACAGAAAAATATTAGCTGAATACCTGTTTTTCGGAATATTATAAGGCTTTTAAATATCATTCCAAATGTGCTGTGTTACACATTAAGCAATAATGTAATTTTGCTAATAGAAATTTATCAACACAAAAATAAGTTTACAATAAATTGTAAAACTATGAAAAGATTTAAAAAATTAAATAAACTCATATTAAAAGACTGTAAATTTTTAAATTTATGATTTTTCCTTTAAAAAAATCCTTTGGTTTTTACCTCTAGCTTTTTTTTGTTGAAAAAAAATCAGTCGATTTGTATTATTAAGCCCCAGCAAATAATTGATACATAAATTTTGGCCACAGGATCCTTTGTGAAGAACATACTTCTTTTTGCCATTTTCAGAAATTTTTTTTAAAAAATAGTTTTATTTATTTCAACCACTAGTATAAAGTTGATGCCTAGCATTATTGTATAATCTTATTCATAATTTCTACACTTCCTTCTTAACTTAGCTTCGATTGATAACTTTTTCAAAATTTTGAATGATTTGGTCTTTTATTAAACTTTTTGATTTTTAACACCAACAAACAATTTTATTAGGTTTCTTCTCTCCAGCATCGAGGAAAAAAACAACAGCTTTAGTTGAAAAAACGAGTTGGGAAAACATATGAAATGATAAAATAAATTATAGGGAATTCTGTACTTCAAAGTTTTGATTGTGTATATAATTGTACAGATAAAAAACAAAGCTTACAAATAAATTACAGTACACACTGTACCTAAATTCATGATAAAAGAGTTTGCTATATAAATGTCATTAAATAACTGTTATTCAAATAATATCAACAATCTTACTTTAGCACATTCTAGTTGATTGGCATGCAGAAACATTTGCACCACAGGCCTCGGAGGTCGGACACTAGTTTTGGTTGGTAGTAATTTTTGTCCTCTTCTAGGAAAGAAAGGTCCTGTGCTACCTAATGATGGTTTAAAGTTTCTATTTAATGATGACATAAAATTTACATAATAAAACAAATATATTTGCAAGGGTAAACATTTCAAATAGGGGATGCTGACATAAATTGTTTACCCACTAATATCAAAAGGCTGATTTTAATACAGTAGAGAACCAATTATCCGGGATGCTCAGGACCATCGATATCCCGGATGTCTGAATTTCCCGGTTGTCTGGATCGACCAAAAAGTGTCATTAATCGATGTTTTATCGAACCCGAATTACAAGGAAAAAGTGTAATGAATAAAAGTAAAAAGACAGGTACTCCTAACATTAAAAAGAAATGGTACAAAAATAACATTTAAAAGAATAAAAAATTTGCAAGTTTAGACAAGAAAAACAAGTTTAAAAAATACAAAATTCCCGCATTTATTTTTTAAAAATAATTACAAATCCTAAATAAACTAATATAAACAAAACCAATGGTTAAATAACGCAATATATTTCATACCTAATTATACGGGGGAAACGATAAAATAAAAGGAAAACTTATTAATCTAAATAAATACACTTGAAAATTATCGAACCGAAATGATAATTAAAAAAGGCACTAGCATAAATATTAAAACCCGAAACAAGGCAAGATCAACGGAATTTAAAAAAAACAAAACCTAATCATAAAACTTAAGAATAAAAAGAATCAGTTTATTAAGTGCGAAATTAATCGTGAAAAGAAAAAAATATCAAACGTAGTGGAATCAGAAAAACAAAACTGCAATCTGCTTCATAAAATAATCCTATGTTAAAATTAATAAACAATTCCCCTTTTATTCATTTTTTTTTGTTGATAAAAACACGATATTTAATTACAGCAGCTGTGATTCTACATCAATAAAAACTTGCAAATGATACCGCACTTCCAAAGAATGAGAATTTATTCAGAAGAAAAGGATTTTATTTTTATTAATTGATGTCAAATAGATAAATATATTTTTCTCTTTCACCTTCTGCTCACTGATATGCATGCAATGCATTTTCCCCACCCTCCTCGTAAATCAAACAGAAAACAAAATCAGCATGCCACACCCTTGAGCTTGATTGACTGCCTAAAGGAGAAAATAAAACATTCCTCCCTTCCCTGCCTTCAAGGTCACGGAGGAAATGACGTTTCTGTGGGTAAACGGGGGGGGGGGAATTCTCCCCTTCCTTACATTTTCCTCTACTCAACTTCAATGATGAGTTCAATTACCGCTTTTTCTCATAATCATTCTAGTTTAAAATGGCGGGAAAACCGATCAAAATTTCCCCCGGTTTTCTGGATACCGGATAAATGGTTCTCTACTGTACAACCCTAACAACAATTAAATAAAACATCTACAACAAAATTAAATACAACATAAAATAAATGGTGTTGGGGCTGTTTTAAAATTGTGTAACTTGTGGATCATTATGAGCTGAGAAAGAAAAGAAATCATACAAACCAGCAGAATTGTTTTCTTGAAATGTAGCATGGCAACTTGCAAGAAGTGGCACTAACGTAGTCAAACTTTCAGTTGGATAGAGTAAAACCACCTCACGTAAGATTTCTGAAATGTTAAAGTATAGCTTTATTTTCAAAAATACTACTAATTATAAAGACTTCAAAGCATTGTCAGTAGTTTACAAGCCCTTCCAGTAATTTTACAACAAAATGTCAATCGACAAATTTAAGACACGCAATAGTTAGTGTTAAACTAAAATATTGGTGTCTTTGTTTCTCATTTTAAAAACTGGGTGGAAATGGCTGATAACAAGATAAATAACTGTAATAACTAAATGATAAACTGTTAACTATGATGATGAAAAAATTCTCGAAAATAACCCTTAAAAAATGCAACAAAAAAAAAGTTTTTAAATAAAAAATTAAATAATTTTTTTAACTATTTAATACCATCATCAGGGGTGATTGTGAGCCCAAGTCAAGATTCCGGAAAATTTTCTGAGTTTAAAAAAAAAAAAAAAAAAAAAAAAAAAAAAAAAAAAAAAAAAAAAAAAAGAACAGTTTAAATTGAAAAATTAGAAAAAAAATTAAACAAGGTTTTTTTTTCTTCCTTTTTCTCAATATTTCTTAGTTTACTTAAAATATACTTGATCCAGGANATAGGGGCATATTTAAAATATACGCAAGATTTTTTAGAAAACTAATTTACATAAAAGTAAGAACATCAATAAAAATTGATAAAAAATGATTAAGTAATTGAAAAATGATAAAAAAAATGTGGAGAAAAATTTATAAATAATACCCTATAAAGATAAAAAATAAAAATAGGTACCTATGCAGATCTGGCGCAGTTCTGGTGGCGTGAAAGAGTTGAGCAAAGTTAATAATTTGCGCATTATGTCTGGCTGATCTTTCCAAGAAGCTAGCCAATTATGTAACTCTATAGTATCCCTATTAGCACGAGCTGTTTTCAGGAGATCTTGAACAATGGCCAGTAAGTCCACCATGTCAGAAGTCACATGACAGGCTGTAGCTTCATGATACATCATGTGCAGGGTGTAGAAAGCCTGAAATTGGGAATTACATGCATTTATGTCAAAATAAAATAAAAAGAACAGACTGAAATTAAGTTTTAACATATGATCTTGTTTCACACTAATAAGTTCAAACTATTGCAGACTTAAGATGCTAAAAGTTCACTAAGATAAACCCTGATACAAAATTTATGCTTGCAACGAGTGGTCAGAGTCTTATTTCAAGACATTCGGTTTTATAAGCACATGGCCATTGTTGCTGTTCTTTAGAGGCAGCACCTATTTAACCCATTTGCATATAAGTTTTATATAATATGGTCATATTTTCATTGAAATGTGCTGACATTACATTCATTAAGACACACAAGAAACTTCATGTATAAAAAATTATATTCTATTTAAAAAATAAAATGGCGTATATCAGTACCATACACCAAATCAATGAACAAACCATTTAGTAGAACTAGTGTTTTTTATGAAACTTGTTTTATTTATTATTTACTGACTTGTAACTTTAATCTACCATAAAAACATAATGATAAATCTCAAAAGGAATAATTATACATTTTCAAAAAATTTCATTTGTCAATAGCCGTTTTAAACTAATAATTTAAGCTAAACTAACTGTTTCAAGCTAAGCTTTAATAGTTTTAAAAATTTCTCAACAGAAAGTGCTTACTCCAATTGAATTACTATTAAGTTTTGGGTGTCTTAAGAGCCCTTGACAATAGCAAAAAAATAAAAATAGTGAAAAAATAGGTCACAGTGTTCATAAATATTTGTTTTTATTGAAATGGTGCGTTCTGGCCGAAAATGGGTAAACGGAGGATATGTATATAGATAGATCAGAAAAGTAATTTTATCAGTGTGAAATTTTTTTCTTACAAACAATTTTAATAACTTAACTATAGCAACTAAATCAAAAAATTTTGACTAAAATTTAAACCATTATAAAACTTTAAAACAGTTTTTCTTATTATAAAATTCATGTTTTAATTTAAATTTTTTAAATTAAATTTGGTATATGCAGGAAAGAAAACAAAATTAATTCTACTGTTCAATAACTTTTATTTTCAATACATTTTAAATTTTCAAAAAGGAAAAAATAAATAAAGTAAATAAAAAAATTAGTTAACTACAGCATTTAACTTAAAAATGCAATCTTTGAGCTTTGGTTATACAAAGGGAGCAGCTTCAATATGATATGTGATTATTAGCAGTATCTATAATTATTAAAAAAAATAAATAAAACATTTTGAAGCCAATTATAATTTTTAATTTTTTGGACTTCCAAGAGACAGGAAGAGGACCCACTTCATGAAAATAAGAAAGAGGAAAATAGTAAATGAGGTATAATAGAATAAAAAATAAAAAACTCACTTGAAAAAGTAAAGGTAGGCCATTGTTATAAATAACAAAAATCCTGTCTTCCGTGGTTTCAACTAATATCCTTAAAACATTTATAAGAGTTGACCAACAAGCTCGAGCATCCAAAACTCCAAGATATAATCTAATGGTAGTTCTTTTAAAATTATGAATTTCCCGTATTTCTGTCTCTGTAGCATCACTGTGCTTTGTAACAAATAACTTCATCAACTTAAAGAGTTCACTAATAGCCTGTAAATACAGTAAAAGAATAAAAAAAGTATTATTATTATAGTATTAAACTATATATAGTGAAAACAGTCACAGTTTTATAATGAATAAACACTGTTTAAAATATGCTCTTCAAAAGTAAAGAAAACTAACTTATCTATCTACTTGCATGTTATTCATACCGGCAACATTGGAGATATAAAATAACGCGGATTTTACTAGTGACATATTTCAGGATACGAGTAAAGTTTTGATACATCATGCATAATCATGTAAGGAAAAAAGAGAAATTCAAAATAACATAAGCATTTACATTTAGGGAAGTAAAAAATATGTATATAAATCTTAATCTAAAGAAGATTTTTTTTAAAAAAAATTAGTTATAATTACTTAAACTTTCTTATTTTATAACCGCTGGCCCATTGCGACTATTAACATTCAACTCCGTAGCCTTGTAATTTTGAACCCAATCTAGAAGACAAAGGAGCTTCTTTATTAAGTATTAGGAGAAATTTACCTTCATGGAAGACTTTTTGATGAAACTAACCCGCATATACGTTACATGAAGAAGAAAACTACAAAGACCTCTGGCAACCATCACTGGGATTCGAACCCAGTTCACCTCATTGGAAGGCAAACGCTCTATCCCCTGAGCTACCACTCAACATACTGCAGTACTGGCAATAGCACAATTTGTTGAGGGATAAGAGAAGTATTTTTGCCACCAGCGGATACTTTATCGAACTTTCTTAAAAAAAGTTTTCTTTAACAAACAAGGAGAAATTTGAGAATATGCGGGTAAACAGGAGTTAGTCGTAAAATACAGGAGTCTTTGTTAAAAAACAGGAGACTTGGGAGGTACGGTTGATTCATGTAGTATACAGGGATGAGATTAGCCAAAAGGCAAAAAAGCTGAATTTCCACGATAGTAAATTTTACGCAAACGCAACCCTTTAATCATAAATTCCAGACAGTTTAAGGTAATAAATAATGTGTTGACACACAATTGTGTACTAATCTATTATTATATAAATGATTACATTGATACTTAACATTTAGTGAAAATAAAAATTACCAATTGAAAAAATAAAGTTGGAAATTATATTTTTCCTCAGTTCACATAAGAGACAATTATTACTTGAAAAACTACCTGGTTTAGCAAATTAAAACTACTGAGAATATACATTAATATTTCATTTCTTTTAATAAATACTGTTATGTGATTTATAGCAAATATATCAGTAATATTACTTTTTAAATTATATTGGAAAAAAAAACTTTAACAATGGACCGAATCATTATGTTCATATTATAGTCTAATCTAACTACAGCCCTCTGAAACATATCAATAACAGTGAAGTAGAAATATATAGTAACTCCTTAACATACAAAAATTGCTATTTTAGTTTGAAAAATTACATGACAATCAGCAACTGTTTAGATAATTGTTTTTTATTTGATAAGAATTTTGCATTTTATAGCATAAATAACAGCAATTATAAATAAAATTTTGATGATGAGTTAATTAACTCTTTTTCCCCCAAATTTTTTTTTAATTAAATCCCTTTTTAAGTGATTGCTTTTGTTTGCTATATCTTTTATGTTTGCTATATTTAGTCGTTAGTCCATCTTCAAACATCTTGTGACAAATCCTATTTTTTCTTCTTTGCAAGCACAGAGTGTAAGTTTTGAATATATTCCCTTCCAGTTTCTCTGATGTTGTAACACGTACATATACTAATAAACGTCATTAGAAAAACAGTCACCTTTATAGTAACTAATTAAACAAAAATTTTACTTCTTACAAGAATCGCGATAGTTGATCTTAAAATTGCGTGAATATGAATAACAATTATGAATTTTGAAATCACATGAATATGAAACTAGATATACGATTTTGAAAATGAGAAAATACAAACTGGGATATCGATTTTTTAAAAAGCGTAAATACAAATCACCATTCATAATTTTTAGATCGCGTAAATACGAATCATGATGTGTAATTTTTAGATTGCATAAATAAGAATTATTATGCATAATTTTTAGAATGCGTGAATGCGAATCCCAATGCCTTATTTTAAAATCACGTATAAATACGAAAATCAATGCTTGATATTATAAACCGCATGAGCAAATCAAGACATTGAATTTTAAACTTGCGTGAATACGAATCGCTACATGGATTTTTAAAAAAGCGTAAATACGAATCACAATATCGGATTTTTAAATCTCGTAAATAAGAATCGCAACGTACAATATTCAGATCGAGTGAATAAGAATCGCAACATGCAAATATGAAAAGCTATGTTTGACATTAAAATCCTGTGAATATGAATCGAGATATTAGCAGATTCCAGGTTTGGGACCTCTAAAAGGCTTGTCAGAAGCAGCGTCATTTGAACTACGAAAATCGGATCTATCTGGAGAGTGGGTAAAAAGTTCGGAAAATCTTATCTGCCGCGTGTAAAAGGGGAGAAAATAGCTAAAATAAGTAAAAATAAGAAAGGATTGGTAGCTATGTAGTTTGAATTTTCTGTTTCTCTTTGAAAGTCGGTGAATTTTCTGAAAAAGCGGAAGACTTATAAAAAAAGTGAAATTTTTAGAAAATCTGAATTTTTGATAAAAAAGCTGAATGTCAGGAGATAAAAGTGAAAAAACCGGAAAAATCTCATCCCTGAGTATATAATCTATTCGAGGAAGAACAGATGATGTCCACCCATATTAAGCAGTACTGCAGAGTACAGTGAGTGTATGGAAAAATCGATTAATTTATGTAAACTAGTGTATTAAGCAAAACTTTTAAGAGCTTGGGTGCTTAAAATACTAAAATTTTTAAAATAAAAAATCCAACACGATAAAAGAATTATCTCCAAAGAAAATACTTTTTTACTTAAAGTTATCTACTTACAGCACTATACTGAGTTGTGTAAGGAGTAATATTTTTAAAAGCCCATTGAATGTTTTGATGATTTGCAAGTTGTCGAGTAAAAGTTCGAGACTGTTGGCAACAGAGACGTAGGAGTCCATAGTAAGCTGGTAGCATGCACCGGTTGAATACTATAACCTCTTGTTCTTCATGGTCAGCGCTAAAATGAATAAAAAAGTTGCTTAAAATCAAAACAGTTAATTAATTGCTCCTAAAAATTACAAAAATAGATAAAATTAATAATTTTACAATGAAATGCAAATTAATAATTTTACAATCATACATTACTCGGTCTGCAAGGTACTATTTGTTTTGATACCGCCAAACGCTTGCAGGTTTCTCCTTTTTTTAAATAAATAAAAAAAAAGACATTTAATGGTTCTGCAACAAAGTCTTAAAAATCAAAAATTAATAGAATCAAAACCCGGTTATCAAGAATTCGACTAACTGGAAAGCTCTTACACCTTCTCTTTAACAGTTTTTAAAAACAACTTTTGAAGTTTTGATTTCTTTGTCATTATTTTTTAAAATTATTTGTCAAATCTTTGTCATTTCGTTGTCAAAATTTTAAAAATCTAAAATTATTAGAATAAAAGCCCGGTTATCTGAAATTTGACTAACTAGAAACTCCCACACTTTTTTAAAATTTATTTCAATAATAGTTTTTTCTCCTTTGCCATTATTTGTCAAAATTTTGAAAATCTAAAATTAACAAAATAATAAAAACTAGATTATCTGAAATTTGACTAACTGGATGGAAAGCTCCCTCACTATTTAAAATTCATTTTTAATAATTTTTAAAAACAACTATTATAGTTCACTCTTTTGTCATTATTTTTTAAAATTTTAAAAATCTAAAATTAATAGAACAATAAAAACTAGATTATCTGAGATTTGATTAACTTCCTCACTTTTTTAAATTTATTTTTAAAAACAACTATTATAGTTTTTACTCTTTTGTCATTATTTTTTATGAGTGTCAATTGTCATAGTGTTTTTTTCCCCTTAAAGAGGGTTTTTTTAAATTTTTTTTACCCAATATAAAGTAATAATAAAAATATAGATTTTTCGTGCTCAAGTATTTAGAATTTCTTTTACATCCAGAATTTTATGGTTCTGGTTATTTGATCTTTTATTGAACTTATCCAGGGTGCGCAGCCAAATTTTTCCAAAAAAAAAATAAGCACATTTTAAGTATCTTAAGCACTATATACATTAACAAAATAATTTTCAGACTTAACATGATCATGATAAAATAACTAGTTTCTGACAAAGAACTCGTTTTTTGATTATATCAGCCATTATAAAAAGATAAAGAGATTTTTTGATTCGATTTCAGAGGGTGGAAAATAAAGCCTGAAATCGAGAATATCTTGCAAAATGCAGTAGAGTTGCACCTGAGAGTGTAATAATCTATCCGAACGTAGCTCAGCACATGCAAACTCTCAAGTATTTCATCAAACAAGAAAAATGATTGGCACTTTCATACGCTATGCCAAAATGGATTGTGGTTGAATGAACTGTGAAAACATTGAATAGAACAATGTGAAAAGCACGCTTTTGCATAATATGTGGCAAAAATCAACACGGACGTGATGTGAACACGCCTACGTTGACAGAAACGCCCACTTCNCATACGCTATGCCAAAATGGATTGTGGTTGAATGAACTGTGAAAACATTGAATAGAACAATGTGAAAAGCACGCTTTTGCATAATATGTGGCAAAAATCAACATGGTAAAGAAAAAAAAATCTCATTTTCAAAAAGGGTAAAATTAAGCACCTTTTAAAAACGCCCAATGAAAAAAGCACTTTTAAAACACAAAAATTGAAGATAAGCGCTTTTTAAAAATGCTACGCACCATATTATCTGAGTAAAGCATGCGTACTTCACACCAAATTTGAAAAAAAAAAATTAATTGGTCAAAGCTTATTATTTTTTCATATATTTATGGGACGTTGTTAAAGATTCGCTTACTAACAAAAACACAATGATTCTATAATTCTTACCAAAATGAAAGAAAAAGTTTACTTACAGAATGTAATTAAAAGCAATATTCTTGGTAACATGAGGATTTTGAATGATGAGCTTCACGTTTTCAGGACAGTCAATGCAAACATGATACCAAAACAGAAGCAATGCCTGCAAATTTAGAGCATTCGATTAAAACATATTCATCATTCAATGAATAATATAAAAAATAAACTAAAATTAAGAGACATAAATTAAGTGACTTAGAATTTAACCTAATCAGAAAGTAAATCTAATTTACAAAAGCAAAAAAGAAACAAAGAAGTAAATTAACTATTAAAACATTAAATCAAAATGGAAAAGCACCTAAAACCAAATTTGCTTCATTTTAATTTAGATATTCAAACAAACATGAAGCAGGAAAAAGTAATAAAATGGAATGTATGTGTGTTTGTAAGACAGCACTACTTCAGGGGACACACTGTCTACAAACACACAGGAGCCTTTCTGTTGTCAGTGAATATATGGGGTACTGTCAGTTTTGGTTTTTCCACTGACAACAGAAAGGCTCCTGTGCGTTTGTGAACAATGTGTCCCCTGAAGTAGTGCTGTCTTACAAACACACATACATTCTATTTTATTACTTTTTCCTGCTTCATGTTAGTTTGAATATCTAAATTAGAATTTAACCTATCAGGGGTCTGTCTGGGTTTTTCTGAGAGGTATCTATTTTGTGAAAATTTAGACATAATTTGTGAAAATTAAAAATTATATAATAAAATCAACACAAAAAATGGTAAAAATATAGATTTATGGTTTCTTATGAGACACAAAAATTTATTTTTCAAGAAAAAGTATTTTGTGAAACTACCGTTTTTCCTAAAGTTGAATTTGTGAATGTACCGCTAAACGGTAGTTAATTTGGCTTGGACAGACTCCTGCCTATTTTATTTTTACCAGAAGCATTTGGCAAACAGCTTTTTCGTCCCTCAATGAAATAGATACCCCACAAATGAAAGAAATGTTATATTCCTCAAGAACAAATTACTAAGATAAGGCTTTCTGCATTCCAATTCTTCATAAATCTTTCAGTCCTTATTTCCCCCTGTTCAACCCCCATCCTCTACTATCCACTAAGTAAAAGGGGGCAACCACAAACTATTTGTAGATTACAAATTTTCAATTTGTTTTGGTGGGGTATCGATTTCATTAAAGAATGAAAAGCTGTTTGCACGTAACCTAATCAGCTTTGATTCCAGCTACGAAATTTAACCCCACCACAAAACGTTTCTGGTTGTCCCCTTTAACATAGTGGACACTACAGAATGGGGGCTGAGATGTGAAGAGGACCACCAGTAGGGTCAGCAGAAGGGGAGATAAGGACTGATAGATTTATAATGAATTAGAATGCAGAAAGCCTTATTTTAAAAATTTGTACTTGAGGAATATAACATTTCTTTCAATTTGTTTTTGTAAGATATCTATTTAATTGAGGAAAAAAAAAAAGCTGTTTGCACGTAGCCTTATACAAAAGGAAATGATTTGCTGCTTTTGAAATTCCTTCAGTTAAGGAACACTCTAGTGCATTGGTTTCCAAGTGGTGACCCAATAAACACTTTCCTCCCCAGGCATATCATTTAAAGAAAATTATAAGGATATTGTACAACATGCTAATTATTAGTTAAGAATGTTAAATATGTAATATAGACACCAAGGTAATCCACTACCAAAATAATAGAACACACAAAATAATAGTTTTGCCAGCTAATCTTACTTTTAAAAAATTGCCTAATAAATTATGCTATCGCAATTTCGTAGAGACATGCCACCCTGCAATATACGCTACACCCATACAATTTTACTAAAAAGGGGAAAGCTTTTTATCAGATGGGCCGCACCAGCTGCACAAAATTTTCCGACAACTAGTGAAGATGTTGGGCGGAAACATTGTTATAGATTAATTTCTAAAAATTTTCAGTAATCAATTAAAATACTCACCTGTTTGTTCATGTGTATAGGAATGGCTGGTTCAGACAGTTTGGGTTGAAACAAATTCCATAAATCAATAAAATAAGGGCTGAACTGTAAAGAAGAAAGATTTCAAATATTTAAAAATAAGATATGGATGTTAGTTAGACAAATAAAGGAAAATAATGAAAAAAAGTTCCTTTAAAAATGTGCATGTTTAAAAAATGGAAATTTTGCGAGGATAAAGTATACCTTTTGTTCAACTTTAAATGCAATTGAATAATTAGATAAAATTAAATCTATATCTATTTTAAAAGATATTCCGCAATCACTACCCACAATAAATATTTTTGAAATGAGAGTAAAAAATGAAATTAGATCCTAGATAGTTTTTTCTAATTAAATTAAAGTATAACAAAAACTCATTACATATTATGCATAAAAAGAATGATTAGTATAAATTAAATAATTTTATATTGTTTATTATGTAATTATTAAGAGTCACATTTTAAAACGAAAAAAAATTAGCACCAATTTTTAACAAATCGTTATTAAGTTAACTATCTTTACAATGATTGACAATGTTTAACAATTGTCAAGTTAAAACAAGTTTATTCCTCACACAAAATGGCAGAGTGACCCCTTTACATCTCCATACAGTGAAACTCATATATAATGAGAAGATTAAAAGAGTTTAAATAAGAGTGTTTGTTATACCAGAGTTGGTGAAATTATGAAAAATAAAAGCTATAATATACATATTAAGAAAAATAATAACTTAAATGTTTAAAAATAGGTGAATATTTTTAATTTACATTTTACAGATAATATGCAAACTATTTATTCATTGTTTTGCATAGCAATATTTTCTTTTAGTTATTACAATAGCGTGTTTTAAGTTTTTTCATAGCAAAGCATCTTTGCAAAGATAAGGTAAGGTGACAGGAGAAAGATTGAGTAGATTGATTGATTCTTTAGTAGTGAAATAGCTTAATAATATTTTTAGCCATGGATAAGGCAAAAAAAATTTCATTCTTTAAAATGGAGCAATTTTTTAAATTCTTGCAATTTAAACGAAAATATTCTTCTTTTTTTCAAATTTAGAAAAAGTAATTTCTGGTTAGAAGAAATAGAAAATAACATTTCAGGGCAAAAATGACTCTCCGCGTCCGCATACTGAAGTGTCCGCTTAGCGGAGAATGTACATTATGGTTTATTCATAGGAGATTCCCGGGGAATTAAAAATATGTCCGTATTGAGAGGTGCCCATAACAAGAGGTTTCACTGTATATATATATATTCAAACCATTGTTCTATGTGCAACTTCAAGACACATTGTAAGTTGTATTACCAACAAACATTACAGATCTTTTTAAGTGTTTAGAACTGCACCTATATTCGCTACATCAAATTATACATTAGTTCAATTGAAAAATGGAATTTATATTTATAATGAAAATTTTCAGAATTTAAGGTTTCCAACCAGATTATAACATATATATAGTTTATAATAATCTTTGAAGTTATAAAAATCACTTTACTAAATGACAAAAAAAAAAGGTATGTTAGGTCAACATGAACAGATAAGTTAGTAAAAGGTAGGACTGGGCGATGTTAAGATTTCAGCATTGTGATGCATCGCCACTCAAACATCGCGATGTTTCGACACATCACGATGTCACGTTAATGTTTCACATTTGGTTTTGCCAAATTTCGCATTCTTGCACAACTTTGCTTTTTATTTATTTGATGCTACTGTAAAGTAAGACTAAAACTGAAATTTTAAATATACATATTAGATTTTTAGAATTTAAACTTTGTGTGTTTGGGGAAAAAAGAGAGTAAGATTTCAAGACAGGGATAGTCAGATAAAATGTAGGAAAACTGAAAATCTGCCAAAATGCATCAAACTAACATTATACGAATTATATTCATTTTATAGGTATATATAAACAACTAAGCGATTTGTAATTGAATGTTGTATTTAATTTCAATAAAGTTACACAAAAAATATAATCATTAGGGAAAAAGTAAAGATAGGAGTAAATTAAATGTATGACTTTATAGCCTGGTATATCAATGTTTAGTAAAAAATATTTATTGTTATGGTTTTTTTATTTTGATTTTCTTCTTTTGGATTAAAATAATTCAATAGACTGTCTTTTTTAATTTAAAGAAAACACATCTTTTCAACCTTCAAAATTTGCTGAAAAAAATCGGAAGTTTTTAAATTAAAGAGAGAATTGAATAAATAGTTCGAATAATTCATAAACGAATAATTCACTAAAGTTTTGCATGCAACTTTGGATAAAATTAGTAAATTATCTTTAAAGATGAATTAAGAAGGGTAAAAAAAAAAAAATATTATTTCAACCTTGGCCAAGAAAAATTATTGTTAATTTTTAACATTCTTAAAGACAAAAACACATTAAAAAATTATTACATTAATAAATAATTTTTCTAGAAAATAAAATTAGAAGAAATTGGTGCATATTTTTCAGCATTTTTTATATTGTAATAAATTTATCTTAACATGAATATTTTAGCAATTAATATTTGATATTTGTGGATAGAGTGTAGTGCATGAAAAAAAATTACTTTTGACTTAGTAATCGGATTTCAAAAAGTCTCATTTTTTGAAATTTATTTTTCAGAAACTATTAAACTAATTTCTTTTAACTTTTTTATTTTAAAATAAAAAATTATATTCTTTTAAAAAAAAAGTACCTTACAATTCAAACTTTTTTTGACTATTACTAAAAAAAAAAAAAAAAAAAAAAAAAAAAAAAAAAAAAAAAAANAAAAAAAAAAAAAAAAAAAGAATTAAAATAATTTTTGCATAAAATTAACTTTAGATAAACGAATTTTATAATTTTGAGCTAAAATTTTTCTATTTGAGTAAAAAGTTCTCGAGATATGATGAAGTACGAAGTATATGAAAGTAGCATTAACCTCAAGAGATACTAACTTTCAATCTCTCTCCTGACAAAATTATTAGGACTATATTTCTCAGATATCGGCTACGCCTTATATTTTGAGGGTCAGGAATCATAATCCGTCAAAAAATTTAATCAGGTAAGTACGTTTTTGTGTCATTTAAAATATTGTCTGCTTAAACTAATTAGCATATTTGAGGTCTCTCCCTCAAACTACTTAAGATTAAGTCCTAATACGTAGAAATCAGATCAATAGGTCATAAGTATTAGCCTGCTGCAAAGTATGTTAGCCAACTGTAAAATTAAAATAGATACAATCATAAAAATAAAATAAAATTTAAAATGCGCATTGAGCCAACAATTTAAAAATCTTTATAAAAAACGGAAAAATAAAAAACGCAAGATGGATTGAGAAAGATAGAAAACTTAGAACAGCTGATGCGTATAACCTCTTGGCCTTTCATTCTCCAGAATTTCTTGAAGAATATCCTTCAATACAGTAGAAATATTGAAGGTAGTAATCTTCAATATTTTTCAGGAAATAGCGAAAAAACTAGTATAAAAACAAAATTTTCTGGAAAAGGATACAATGGAAATTTTTATGGCTTCAATATTGTAAAAATCAATTATTTAAAACTTTATTTTCAAAATTATTGCTAATGTATTATTATGTTGCAAAACTATATTTCGTGAAAATAAAATTTAACTGCACACTCTTATAAAAATAGTTATAAATAAGGAAGATCGAAAAGCAATCAAGTTAAAAATGAAAATGCTAAAGAAATTAAAACGATAAGACTGTCTTAAAAAGAAAATTTGCGATTTATAAGTTGTCGGTTTAAAAACTCGCTTGCCAAAATTTTTTGCAAAAATATTAGATTTTTTAAATATTTTCGAACAATAATAATAATCATTTTTTAATAATTGAAAACGTGGTCAATATGCAAAATTGCAGCTGTATACAAAATTATTAGTGGAAACATTTTATCCACATTGAAGAAATGCAATTCTTCAGATTTAACAAAGAAAATAAATAGCCAAAAAAAATAAATAAACAAAAAGTCTTATCGGAACAGATCAAAAATGATCTGTTCTTCAACAAGACAAAAATGATCTCAAAGTATTATCAAATAATAAAACATAAATAGAGAATCAATTTCTTTTCTTGGATTTGCACGAATTGAAGAAAGCACTTTTTCCATCTTTCATTGGCGGTGAGTTAGTTTCACTCCTAGTCACATCGAAATTCAATGTGTGAGCATATCGTTACTTGATAATTCGCGAAGAAAGAAACACGCAGGAAAAGGTTGTAATCGCAATCGATGTCGCCTCGTGATCGGGGGAAATGCTCATTCCGCGAACATCGATGTTGAATCTGAAGAATTGCTTTTCGCGGCATTGCCCATACATCGGAATTTCCGATGTTTCGTAAAAGACGCCAACCTAAACATGGGATCGGTGATGATTACACAACATCGATGTTTTCAGATGTATCGCCTAGTCCTAGTAAAAAGAAATATTAACTAAATTCAAAGAAACAAAAATTGTATAAAGCATGAATTTAAAGACAATCTTTAATTTTAGACAACATAGCAAAATAAAATTTCACTGGTAAAAAATGCATTTTATAAGAGTCATACCATCAACTTTTCATTTTTAGAAAGAAGGCAATAAGTCATGACAGCAAAGTATGACGTCAGCTTTGTCGTACCATGGATAGCAGGATCTATATAATAGTAGAAAAAGAAAGCTTTATAACAGCAACTATACAACAATATTGGCAAACTTATTGAGAGTACTATGATATTAATATTCTCAATAATTTTCTGTGTAGTGCATATATTGAGAGTTAATAAAAACGAAACCAAATTATAGTATCAATAATTAAATTTGTGCAGAGCCAAATTTAAGATATATATATATATATATATATATATATATATATACACACACAAAAATTTGACAAAAAAGTGCAATTTTTAAACATGTAAACCATGTGATTATAAATCCCAATGATTAATTTTAAAATTGCATGAATATATAAATATGAATCAAATGCATGATTTTAAATTAAGAGAATATGAATCACATGCATGATTTGAAATTAAATGAATATGAATCCCAAAATGAGGCTTTTAAATCACGTGAATATAAAACTCTATATCGAATTTAAAAAATGCGAAAATACAAATCATGATGCGTAATTTTTAGATCACGTAAATACGAATCACGATGCGTAATCTTTAAATAGCGGGAACACGAATCCCACTGTCAAATTTTTAAAGCACGTATAAATTGGAAAATCGATGTTTGATATTACAATCGCAAAAACGAATCACGACATTGGATTTTAAGCTCGCGTGAATACGAATCGCTAGATAGGGTTTTAAAAGTGTGTAATTACAAATCGCGATATTGGATTTTTAAATCTCGTAAATAGGAATCGCAATGTACGACATTTAAATCAACTGATTAAGAATCGCAACATTCAACTTTTAAATCAGGTAAATACAAAAATCAATGTTTGAGGGCGGAATGAGGACTTCAATACTTTCGCTTCGGGGAAAATTTAATTCCTCATAAAATATTTAAACTTGTGCAAAAAAAATTTTCAGCTGAAATTAGCGGAAAAAATGGAAAAATCTGAAAAAAAAAAGCGGAAATCTGCGAATCCGCAGAAGAATCACATCCCTGTTTTATACATGTACAAACAATGTTATAGAAGTAAGTGATTAAAAAAGTCAAAGCAAAATTATAATTTTTATTGCAGAAAAAACAAAACAAATGAAAGAGGGTTTTAGTACCCTCTTGGGTCACCTCTATCATAAATGTAATATCCCAGATACCCTAGCAGCAAAATAACTTGGGCCCTCATTAGACCAATATTTAGGAATCAAAAAGGATTATCGATATTAGCCCTGGATTTACCATTTATTGTCTGATTTACCTGACATTTTACAACTACTTTAGAACCAATACTGGCCCTATATAGAATTATCAGGGTATGCTCCTTCAGTGATAAAGCTAGAGAACGAAATGAAATGCTTTGTGTGGGTCACGTCAAATCATACAGGATTTTACAAAAATGGCACCCACCGTCTCAGATTTTGATGAAAATTTGTACACTTATAGAATTTTTGATGTTGATTTCAAAAATAGCGATTATATTTAAATCAGTTAAGGGGTTTAAAAGTTATAAGCATTTATATTTTTACCAAAATGGCACATTTGCCGCCATTTTGATTCATACATCAAAGGCTATTAATGGTTGTAACTCACCTTATATTTGTCATAGAGCAATAATTTTTTTTTTAATTTTGCTCAGAATAAAATAATCTGTCATTTAAACACATTTGTTTGCAAATAATTATCTTACTTATTTGGTAAATGGGTCTGTTTTGCAGTTTTTTGATCAACGGAGTTGAGTAACTTCAGGAGCTGATTTCTGGCAACTCGCCCCCTTCAATTTCAAAAATATTTTAGGCAAAGTTAGTTGAAAGTGCAAACTAACATCTGATATAAAAATTTAGATGGGCGGTTCACTCACTTTCTAAAAAAAAAAATATTTTTCTTACGAATTATTATGCATTAAAAGTATTGGTAGTTTGATGATTCATAGTCCTTAATTGTAACTGTAACTGGAGTATAATAAAATGAGAATGGTAGAAAAATATGTAAAATAAAGTAATAATTTATTAAATTATTTTTTTCTTCTTTATTTGAGCCCCCTCCCCTTCAAAAAAGAAAACGAAAAAATTTGAGAATGAACAGAATTTCACCTTTTTTGTAAATAAAATTATCCAGAATCATATAGCTTTGATAAATGAGTGATCAGAATCTAAAAAAAGATAAATAAAAGTTTCTCTAAAAGAGTAGAGGGCAATACCAAGTAATAAAAAGCAGCCATTAAATTTTATTTTTAATTGAACTAACTTTGATCTTTATGGAAGGAGAGAAAATCATTGTACACTTTATTTTAATTCAAACATTTTGTTTGATTCTAAAATGTAATTCAAGACCAAATTATGAATATTTATAGTTAATTTTATCGTTTTATTTGTCACAATCAGGGTTGGCAAGGTTTAGGACAGAATGGATTAATCCACGGTTTAAACCGTCCTGTCCAAAACTGTCTTAAATTGTCCAAAACCCTTTTACTCAAATTATGTCACAATTTTATCTGAACAATATTTAGAAGGTAAAATAAACATAGAACTAATAACATATTGATAATTAAATCTACTAGAGAATATTTGTTTTTAAAAATATAATGTTTTATTAATATTGTTTGACTCTTCAATTTGAACAATAAACAAAGGAAGATTAATCAGTAATCAAGTTCAATTGGTCCTCTCCTGCAATAGTACATAACTGAAGTTTGACCTTTGCCATACAGGTTAAGCTATTAGGGACAAAGTGCTTGGTTACTCATAAACAGGTTATTTTGTACTTCCAATTTAAACTAATATCTTCATATTAAAAAAAATTTTTTTTTTTAAATAGATGTCTTTATCATCCTGTGATGCAGAAATTATAAAAATTTTTTAAAAAAATATTGTAAAAAATAAAAGGTTAATTTTTAAACAAATTTAGTATTTTTTTAAAAAATTATTATTATTTAATATTGCATTATTTATCCTTATGCAAAAACATTATTTATCAGTATTAAAAGCATATTTATATTTAAAGGGTTAGGTATTGATTTTTGTTGTTCAATGAATTGTGGAGCTTCAAAAATTATAAACCTTTTCCTATTATATATTATTTTCCATAAGTTAAAGTAAATTGTATAAAAAATATCAAATATTTATTGATACATGTAATTATAATGTGTATAATGGTTACACCTATAGATTTTTTACCGTTTACCAAAGTTCAAGGTTTTAAACACTTTAAGACAGTTTTATCCAGTTTAGGACAGTTTAAGACAGTAAAACCCACATGTCCTTTTCAAAACCAGTTTAGGACGTCCAAAATCCCAACCCTGGTCACAATGATTGTTATGGTAATGAGATACTCCTAAAAAATTTCATTTAAAACGCTGGTAAGGCTCAAAATATTTATTTTTTATTTATTTTAATTATATTGAAATGCTTTTAAATCACCAACTATCTGATAATTTGTATGCTCTTATTTCATAACACCTGCAGGCCCTTTTTATTCTGTAAGACTTTTATTGTAATTAGATACATCTAAATTTTTTTTTAAATAAAACGTCTGAATAGAAAAAAAAAACTAAAAACTATTGACACACCTTTCCTACCTTCCCAAAATAGAAATCTGACTAATCAGAATGTATCATTTGCCAGAACATTTCTGTTTGTTCCAATCAGAATTGAGTCTCATGTAAAATTTATTTTCTTTCAAATCAATAAAATGGTATTTCCATTAATTTAGAACAGAATAGAAATAAGTTTTCAAAAATTTTATATGTATCAATTTGGTATTTAAAGAAGAGTTTTATTATGGAAACCCAAGTATTATATAGTATTGGATTAACTTTGAAAGATTTTAAATGCAGTTTAAACTCACAGAAGATTTTGGAACTTTCTTTTGAGAACATAGAACTTATTTTAATAAGGAGCAATTTAAATTTTAAGGAAAGTTCAACTATATACCTCATACATGAGGAGCATATCTTGTATCAGTATAAAATATATATATATATAAATAAAACGTTGTGAATTATTTAATTCTCCTTCCAATAAGACTAAGAAAGTCTCCTTTCATGTCATAAGTGTAGATCAAGTTAAAACATATAGAGCTAAATTGCAAATTTCAGCAATCCCTGGCCAGAAATTGTGTTCGTGATGCAGAATTTGTGTTTGCCTTGTTCATTCTCAAATTTTTTCCTTTCTTCCTTTCTTTTTTGAGGGGGGAGGGGGCTCAAAGAAAGAAGAAAAAATATAATTTAATAAATGATCACTTTGTTTTACATCATAATCTACCATTAAAATTTTTTTACATCATTTTATTATAGTCAAGTTACAATTACAATTAAGGACTATAACTCTTCAAACTACCAGAACTTTTAATGCATAATAATTCATAAGAAAAATATTTTTTTAAAAAAAGTGAGTGAACCGCCCATCAAAATTTTTATATTAGATGCTAGTTTGCACTTTCAACTATCTTTGCCTAAAATATTTTTGAAATTGAAGGGGGCGAGTTGCCAGAAATCAGCTCCTGAAGTTACTCAACTCTGTTGATCAAGAAACTGCAAAACAGACCCATTTACTAAATAAGTAAGATAATTATTTACAAACAAATGTGTTTAAATGACAGATTATTTTATTCTAAACAAAATATAAAAAAAATATTGCTCTATGACAAATATATGGTGATGTATGAATCAAAATGGCGGCAAGTGTGCCATTTTGGCAAAAATATAAATGCTTATAACTTTTAAACCTCTTAACGGATTTAAATTAAATTGATATTTTTGAAATCAGCATAAAAAATTCTATAAGTGTGCAAATTTTCATCAAAATCTGAGATGGTGGGTGCCATGGCTGGATGAACTGACATGGAATGACGTGTATGAAATGTTTATGGTTTTGAATCAATTTTAATTTGACAAATTTTATCTTTCATACATACAAAAGAATAATTTGGAGAAAATTCCTCAAATTATTATACCATCTCAAACTAATTTTAAAAATGCATAAAAAATTCAAAAAGAAATTTTTTTATTCACTTAAACAAAATTTTTTTAAGTCAAATACTCCAATTCAAATACACATTAGAAATTTTTTGACACACCATCGTGAGGAAAATTGAATATTAACTCGTAACACGAGTTCTGGGTAAAAGAAAAAAAAATGTAAAATCTATCTATATTTATCTAAATAACTTAAAGAAAGATTTAAAACTTACGAAGTAATTAAAATTGACAAGTGAACAATTTGTGCGTAAATAACATGTTTGTCAGTTATTGATAGGCATTATTATTAAGAGACTAAGGGGAAAAAGATAGTAAGAAAAAAAAACATTTAAATACAAGTGTGTAGAAAAAAGAGAGGATAAACTAAGAATATACTCACCAACATACATTTTGGCCTTTTTAAGGAGTTTTAAGAGCAGATCATAAATCTAAATGAAAAAAAAAAGATATTCATAAAGATCAAGAAGAAAGAATATCTAAACATTCAGAGAAAGGAAAATTCATGACCATGGTACATTATTTAAATTTTTTTTTTTTAACAATGCTACATTCGATTTCTATTAAGCCTCTACGTACGGCTCTCACGATTTGAGAGGGGTATCAATATCAGTAAACGTGAAAGTTAATAAAATTCTTGAATTTTTTAAAAACAACTGATGCAGATGTGAATTGTAACATATGTAGATAAAGAAAATATAAAAAAAATCTTCCCATATTTCAGGACTCGAAAGTATAAAAACACAGTTGTAGGCGGAGGGTTAAGATTGCATTACACGTTGTTCACTAACTAAAGTTATTCATCAAAACTCGGGATTTGTTACTTTAGAGGTTTTTGCTTATACCTCTTTCCATAACCACATGGTAATTTGTCTGGTGCACAGCTGTTGCTATACAGATAAAAAAGAAATTAACACATAACTTAAGTTTTCTTCTTCTTTGTCAGCGCAACAGTCCCTTGGCTGCCTCAATAGCTGACAAATGCCAGCGCCTCCTATCCATGGCAACTCATCTTCCAATTTCTAATCTTCACAGGTCGTTTTTGATGTCATTGAGCTATCTAGTAGAGGGTCTTCCTTTGGGATGTGATCTCTCGGCATTCTTAAAAGTGAGGATTCTCATGGCGCTACTTTCAGGGCTCCTCCATAGATGGCTCAGTCTATTACTGAGGATTATTTGTGCAATTTGGGGCAGCTTATAGAGTCGGTAGAGCTCAAAGTTATATCTGGTTTGCCAGCATCTCTTTTCTTAAATTGCGCCAAAGATGGCTCTAACAATCTTTTTTGAAGGTTTTTAAGTTTTAATAGTTACATTTCTGAGTAAGTTGTACTTTATGTAGATAAGATTGAGGTTAAAAGCTAAGTGTCTGGCGTCTTTGAAACTAAAAGAAGTTGCATTGCTTCTGAGTAAAGATCCTCATGAGGTAGAAAAAGATTAGAAACTGTTGACTGACATATTCCCCTCTTGAAATTAAGAGAGTATTACAAGAAAGCTGACAGTGTTTTCCAAAAATACTCGAGTCAATTATTTGTCGAATGACTCAGCAGAATGCTGGAGATCCACTGCCTAAATTTATTCGCTCTTAGTTAGTGGATCTTAGGCTGTATTTAATGTTAGTAGATCTTTTTAATGTTGTTATTTAGTGGTTGTTTTTAATGCTGTTTAGTGGATGTTTTTAATGCTGTTTAGTGATTGTTTCTTTTTTCATGTTATTTTATTTTGAATATTTACACAGTAAATACTTCCCCTTCAATTTTTTTTAAAAAAAAAAAGAATAAAAACATGTTTAAATTCAAGAGAGAAAAAGCTCAACACCTCTTCTGCTTATTTTCTTTTTTTATAATTGTATTCTATTAGTGGCAAGTAATTTATAACGCTAAACATCTCTAAGTTCTTGGATGATAGTCGAGCATGTTCTACTTTCCATCCAAGTTTTTTCTCACTTAACCAATCAGTTTGTGAAATCAACAAGCAGGCATCAGATTATGTTATTTTCTTGCCTGTTTTCATATACTTTAGTCCAAATAAACCGATCTGTTATGGTCTATTTGTGTTATTATGATTTTGTTTGAATTTATTCAATTATTTTAAACTCATGTAAGAATGATTTTATAAAGTTGAATATGAACAATGAGTGGGCGCAAGTTTTTCTTCGGACCAATCAGTGACATTTAAGAGCTTGGATATCATGGACAAATCATCCAATTTCTTGGAGAGAAATTCCTCCAATTTCTCGGATTCAAAGAGCTTGGACCGTGTTAACAGGCCTTAACACATGCTTGAAACTTTGTTTACATTTATGACCAATAATCAATCTATTCTACTTTCGTTTATTTTCTAAAATCTATTTCGAGACTTGCCCGAATTCCAACAACTTCAGTGTACATCATTTGTCTATGGAAATCTCGGCAAAATATTTAGAATCATCAACACTAAATAAAAATAAAATAAAGTATATGATTTTATTCTTACTTTGTGCATAACTTCAATTGCATCATTGCTCATCTAAAATAAAAATATATTTAAGTAAAGAAATATAAACAGAAATAAATTCAATAAGGTAATCATGTTATTCATAATCACCAAACGAATGAATTGACAGTTATTAAAATCCAAAAAAATTATTCATACAAAATTCTATAAATATCTTAACGCAAGCTCTCAGACCCTCAGCTTTATGAATAAGACTTTAACGAAGCTTCACCACCTTAATGTTTACAAATTGTGTTAATAATAATCAAAAAATTGTGTTAATAATTAAACAAAATAAATATTCAAAAAATACGTAAAGAATGAAGAGAAAAAAAAGGAGGAAAATGGAAAGGAAAAGAGGTGATAAAATCTAAAATAAAACACAAAAATTTATTCAGAGGAAACAATTTTTTTGTGCCTTAATTTATAAATTAAAATATTGTTAGAACTATCAAATTAGTATACTTATGGTACCCTTTTTAAATGAAACTCAATATTTTAATACATGAAAATGCAATCATTAGATCAAAAGTTATAAGGATATCACTTTTTTCTTTTACATTGTATACATTTTTAAAAACACAGGAGTTTAAAAATAAAAGATTCAGATTATGTTAAACAGATTGTATGATGAAAAAAAGCGAATTACTTTTATATTGCAGTTAGCATGTGAAACTAGGCTTACAAGGATATCTTTATGAGGCATCATGACACTCCTAGCTGCACGATAAGTTTGCCTGAACTGATTACTAGGAACTAGAGATATTAGCAGAAGAGCAACAACTGAAATAAAAAAACATTGCTTAGTGATTAAAAATAATTATTGTACAAATCAAAACATTGTAAACACAATCCTAATAAATTCCTTCTATTTTAATTTAATAAGAATTCAACATTATCCTCTGCAATTTAATTCTTTTTTATAATCTCATTTGCTCATGATTTCCTCATTGCACTTTATCACTATTATTAAAACATTTATTGCCATTTTGCAGTGCAAAACCTTTCTTCAATATTGCTTTCTACAGCTAACTAATTAACTGGCATACCTTAATTTACTCTCCACTGAACACTTACTCAACAAATTAGTGGCTCCCAACCAGGGAGGAATTTCACAGTTTTAAGGAGAGAATGAAGTCAGTCTGAATACTCTTGATTTATACTACAGACTTAATAGCATGCTTAGAAAATGAATTAGAGGTATAATTTCCTGAACTTCCTGATGGGAAGTTAAATTTAGTTTGCTTGTTGAAAAAGTTCGATATTTTCTTGGACTGAAAATTGTTACCCAAACTTAAGAAATACTTGAAGTGAGGAAAAAAATACAAATTTTTGGTCTTAAAGTGCACAGGTCTTAGAAAAAAGAAGGTATCAGATCACTGATTTTGTTTTCTTATCTTTGAGAGTCAGGTTCTTAATTAGGTTAAAAATAAATTCGACTTATTAAGGAAATAAACTTAATGTTGAAAGTGACCTGCTTTGCAATCCAGTACATCCAAGAATTAACAAACAAAATACAATTACAGACTAAAGAAATAGTAATTTTTAAACAAAAAGTAACAAATAACACATTGCTTTATAAAAATAATATCCTTTTTATCCAATAATTCATTTTGCTTAAAATATTAGTTTGTTAATGTAAATATATATATATATTAATATATAAAAAGGTTTTATGCTATTATTGTTTAATTTTTAAAGTATTTTAAAAAATAACTAGATCAGGTTGGCCACTTAAATCAGGTTTTAAATTTTCCCGATTTTTCCAGGTAAAAAACCTAAAATTTCCAGGTTAGCATGTTTTTTTTTTCCTTCTCAAAAAGTGCAGGATGGGTTTCTGAAATGTGTATTTTATTTAAAATGCTATCTTTCTTAACATATAATTTTGAAAAATAATTAGACTACATTTATTTTAACAACTTAGCAAGATTTTGCTTTTCTTTTCTTAAATTTTTAATGTTTTGGTACAACATTAATTAAAAAAAAAATCAAGATAGATGTGGAGAAAATAATATGTTTAGCTTGCAGAATACATTGTTTTATTGATTAAAAATTTTACCAAATGGTAATAACAGAAGGACCCAAAAGACCTTGGTTAAGAGCTGTTTAACATATTTCCAATAAGCAGAAGAATATAATTCCAGGCAATTATTTATCAATAAATTTTTAAATTTATTTCGATTTCAATATAGGGCTACTTTATGCTATATTATATCCAAGCAATGCTCTTTATAAAATTCATTGATTGTATCTTCTTTAAACCAATATCTTAAGTCAAATGTTTTAATTATGTTGTTTGTTTTGAATAAGCATTATTATTTGAAAAGATATTCAGTATTTAAAAATAAACGTCACAAATACAAAATTTTTAAATTTCTTGTTACATATTCAGTAGAAAAAAAAAAAAACATTTAGCAACCACAGGAGAGTTTCGCACAGCATTCTAATTTAACAGGGTTATAATGGAGGAAATTTTAACGCAAGCAAAGTATTGCCAAGTTGATGATATTGCTCTAAGTTGATGATATTTTAACAATTTGTCAATAAATTTTCGTCTAAAAAAAAGAGGGTATAATGGATAGTAGAATAATTTAAATTAGGAAAAAAATTCAAGCTTCTCTTTAAAATTTCCTGATTTTTCCAGATTTTAATCCAAATTTCTGTCTTTTTCCAGTATAAAAAATTTCCCTGATAATTCCAGGTTTTCCAAGTGGGTGGCCACCCTGTAAATTCTAAATGGTTTTTGTATATGTACAGGGTATCTGTTACATTTTAGATTTTCATATTCATGACTAATTCCAAGAATTTTTCATGACTTAACGAAGTTACAATTTTCTCTGACAAAAACACAACAATAAATTTAAGAAAGCATTATAAAAACAGTCATTGAATTGATAGATATAATCAAAACTGTTATACTCTGCATCTTCATATTTATAGATTTTAAATTTAAAAAACAGAGTAAAGAAAGAATTGAAGTAATAAAATAGCTGAAAAAATACAAAAGTGAACAATTTTTCTTTCTTTTTTTCTGCAGAATTACATTCTAAACACTTTTCTTGCTCATCCGAAAGGAAAAAAATACTCCTGATATTTCTGTTCTCATTTCGGAACAAAAAAATTCGCCAATGACTGTGACATCGAGTCACAAGTTTAATTTAATATCTTTTCCAATTTTTGTTAATTCTAGATGCAATTCTTAAATTTGCCGATCCGATTCCTCTCACCCCTTAAGCTTTTTACAATTGAGACACTCTCCCCCGTAAATTCCTTTCGCTTCCAACCCCTTTTTTTCTTGGAACAACACCTGCTTGCCGGTATCTTTGATCTCCGCGTGTCATGTAAATACTGGATGTGTTTCTCAACCGTAACGTTTAAATAAAAATGGATGAAACATCTCAACTTGTAAAATTTGTATAATTCTACTTTTACTTTCAAAATAAGTAATACGACTTCAACTGTAAATTTTTGTTTGGTATAAAAGGAGCGCGAAAGATGAAGAGGTGCGTCAGAAAATTCATCGACTCTTAGATACCATCTCCCGTGCGGAGAGTTTTTTTTGTTTTGATTTTCTTTGCCCTCCTCTCTTTGAGGGACAGAGTTTTAATTTTTTTGATGGCTTCGACATTCCCACCATTGCGGCTTCCCCAAAATGCTGCAAGATTGGTTTGGCGTTTACATATTTATTCATCCCACAACTAAAATTAAAGCGTTTTTTTATGGAATTACTCCTTCTTCTTCAAAAGATTGCCTTGATCTTCAATAATAAGCAAACTTCATATCTCTTCAATTCAACATGTACGAAGGTAAAAGTTCCAGTTCTTTTTTGAAGTTCACAATGAAGATCAAAGATACCGGCAAGCAGGTGTCATTCCAAGAAAAAAAAGGGGTTGGAAGCGAAAGGAATTNAGAAATGATGTTTTTTCTTTCATTTTTTGAAAGAACACCATAATTTTTAAAGAACACTATAAACACATTTCATATTTTAATCAAATATGACTGTGAGTGGGGATTTTGTTACAAATTCAGATGTTTGGAACACTATGAAATTGGGAGGGGGTAAATTCTATTTTAAAAATTAGATTTTTTGACGACCTAAATCCATGACTTTTCATGATTTTTTTAAAAAATAGTTAAAATTGCGACATTTCATGACAAATTTTGTTCAATACCAAAATTCATGACTTTCCATGACTTTTTATGACTTTCCAGGTGTGCGGATACTCTCTATGTATGTTTTTAGTTCTTAATGGAGGGAAAATAATTAGCTGCTTAAAATAATTAAAACCGGGGAATGGTTCAAAATAGATTGGGAATCACTGCAATAAACTTAGTGAAAAAATTAACTTAAACAAATCAAGCACTAATTACTATAATGTTATAATGATATTAGGAAAAGTACTAACCATTTCTAACCCTTTGTACATTATGGGCAATAAGAAATCGTTCCACCCAATTGTCCATACTTTGTAGCACCCATTGGTGAGCAATTTTATTTTTAGGAACTTGCATAGTTAACCACTCCATGCACTGTTGTGGACAATATTCAGCAGTCTAAAAATATTAAAAACATTTTATTACTAAACATACAGTGATATATAAATATTGATAAAAAAAAAAGAAAGAAATAGATCGACTATCTTTCACAATATTTCGGGTTGATACCAGTTAGCAAAATACCTGCCAACATTGGAGGAATAAAATAACCGAGATTTTACCAGCAACATTTTTTTAAGCTATGAATAATGTTTTGATACATCATGCAAATCAAAAAGAGAAATTCAAAATTGGAAATAATTCAAGCAATTACATTTAACAGAAAATATGAATCTTTATCTAAAGAAGATTGTTTAAACCATTATTTATAATTACTTAAATTATTTTATAACTGTCGTTAAATAGTCAACCCAATTTTTGGTTTACGGCTACTAATGTTCAACCCTGTAGCCTTGTAATTTTGGACTCAATCCAGAAGACAAGGGAACTCCCGGATCAGTCAAGTACTGGGAGAAATTTGCCTTCATGTAGGATGGACTACTTCATTTAAATCACTTTTGAAATTAAATAGATAACATTACCCCGAATTGTAGTATTCCATATTTTAATTTTTCTTCCCGTTTAAAAGCAAGTTTTTCTTTAACACTTTTCATATTGCGACATTGTTTTGTTTGAGGTAGAAAATACAAATTGTTTGTTTTAAATATTACTAAGAAACATTAACTCTATTTCACTGGGGAAAAAAAAGAAAGAAAAAAAAGAAAGTGCTCACTTTCCATCAAGCCAAACTTCTCCAAGTTAGTAATAAATCATTTAATAAATAATTAATAGTGTATTTTATTCTTCTGATTGAAAAATGACATAATCTAATTTTTTAAAGAAATTGCAAACATGCCAAGGCAGAAAAAGTAGAACTTAGTGTGGTAACATACAAAATTAAAATAATAATTTTCAAAGTACATAAAAAACTTAAATTAAAAATTACAATTTAAAAGAATTATTATATTTAGCAAAATATAAATTAAACTACAAAAGATTTTTTTTATAAACATATTCACTTTAAGCAATAAGACTTTTCTGTTAGCTGTTTCAAAATCTCCTTACATTTCAAACTCAGAATTAAAATTATTTCTTACTAAGAGAATCGGAATAATTAATATTTTGTTTACCAAATTGTAATTTAATCAACACACTTTTTTAATCACAACTTAATATTTTTAATTTAAGTGCCACACAAATTTTAATTCAACGAAATAAAAAAAATAATTAGAGAATGAATCTCAGTCGACCATTTTAAAAAGTCTGTGTTTAATGAATTGTTAATTGAATTAAATTCATTTTAAATCAATTGTACAAAGCGATTAATTAAAATTTTTGGAACAAAATCTCCTTCTTATAATTTCCTCTTCCAAAAAACATCAATTAGCATATGACCCCTGATTTTTTTTAAAATTTCCTAATGGCAAAATTTATATTAGCTAGTTTCTTTCCTTTCATAATAATACTCAAGAGGCTTAAAAAATCTGAAACAATAAATTAATTAGAATATACAAGTTAATTCAATCACTTTTGTATAATTTGTGGATGGTTTTTAATGTAATAAATTTGCATAATTTTAGAATGGTTATTAATGTTCCATAATGGAAATTTTGGAGAAAAAAAATGGAATTCTATGGATTCAAAGAGCAGCAGCACTTCTGACACTTTAAAATTAAGAAAATATATCACATAAAACTATTAAAGAAAGTTAAAAATGAATTTTTTTTTTTAGTTCTGTAGTTGGTAATAGAATCACTTAAACTCTGCAATGAAAAAATGCTTAGCTTTTCATGAGGATAAAAAAGAATGTACTGCTTTGAAAGGTGAGATTTGTAAAATTGAGAAAATATGAAATTAAATAAAAAAATAAAACTATTAAAGAAAATGAGAAATGAACTAATTTTTAATTTTAGATAATAAAAAAAAGGCTCAGCATTTAATGAGGACAAAAAAGAATGTACTACTTTGAAGGATGAGATTTGTGAAATTGAGAAAATATGAAATTAAATAAAAAATGAAACTAATAAAGAAAATCAGAAATGAACTTTGTTTTTAGTTTTAAATAATTTGCTTCAGTTCTGTAGTTGCTAACAGAATCTATGTAATTCTGTAGTTTTAAATTAAAAGAAAAAAAGGCTTAACTTTTTATGAGGATAAAAAAGAATAAAGTAAAAATGATCTTACTTCCCAAATTCCTTGAATGATGAGATTTGTGAAATTGAGAAAACATGAAATTAAATAAAAAATATAACTATTAAAGAAAATGAGAAATGAACTTTTTTTAAAGTTTTAAATAATTTGCCTAAGTTCTGCAGTTGGTAATAGAATCTATTTCACTCTGCAGTTTTAAATTACAAAAAAAAAGGCGTAGCATTTTATGACGATAAAAAAGAATAAAATTAAAATATTCTTACTTCCCAAATTCTTTGAAGAATGAGATTTGTGAAAGGCGGCATGCCAGGTGGACCTCCAACAAATTCCACCATTAGTGTCAGAAGCTTGAAAAATGATGCATTCTGCTGGGGAAATATTGATATACATATATAATGTTCTTGATACCATCAATATAACATTTTTATAACATTATTAACAGGGTTGCCACTCAAATGTAGAAAAAAAAATTCCTGCGTTTTTCCGGTAGATATTATATACAATACTTTAAGAGGAAACGCAATTACTGAGCTTTCTTGTGAGCTAACTATACTAGTTTTAATTGCTAGTAAAACTTAGAGAAATAAAGGGAAAAGCTAAACAAATTTAAATAATGCTATAGTAAGCTCAAGTCAAAATTCTTAATGGTTCCATCAAAAAATTTTGATGGTTTCTACTGGTTTCTGTGTGATTTATGATGGTCCAACATCATTCGATGGCCATCATCATTCAACATTTTCCATTATGTGTTCATGGTTTTTGACATGCTAACACGCTCCCATCATTCCAGGATGCAAATACCATCATGGTTAACCATCAAGAGAAGCTTTCTTGTTTGTTCCCTGGAATATACCATCAAAACAATATAGGTTTTTATTGTTGGCCCATCATAAATCAGTCCGACTGAGAAGACTTTAAGACTGAAGATTGTTCCAGCATTTGATTTCTAAGATACTATGATAGAAATTCGTGACTGTTAAACATGAACAAACCATCAAAACAAGTCGCTATTCTTATGTTTGACCATCATAAATAGGTCTGAATTCCCGCATTGAGATGATGGTTACTTATGTTGTTTACTATCAACATTATGTTACGGAAAATCATCAAAAATTTTGACTTCTGAATAAAATAATTTAGTATAGCGGGAATATTAGCCTTGAATATCCCATTCAGTGGTTACCATTTTTTAACCCACAGGTGGTTTAGAAAATGGGCAAAATTGAGTGAATATTTCACCCCCACATACTGTTCCCTTATCTATTAATATGAACAAAATCGGTTTTGCTATGCGGAGAAAACTGCACATTAAAGTAGGAACTTTTTATGTGCAGAGTGGGTTAAATGGCTAAAATAAGAAACAGAATTTCTTGTATTTTCCAAGTTTCTAAAGACCCCCCCCCATCGAAATTCCCTATATTTTCAGGGATGAGATCGGCCAAAAGGCAAAAAAGGTGAATTTTCACGCGAGTAAATCTTACGTGATTTACAGCAAAAATATCAGTAACATATTCTCATCTAGTTTTGCTGATGTTGCAATGCCTATATATAGCAATAATCGTTGATAGAAAAACTGCTACATTTATAGTAACCAATTCTAGAAAAAACTTACTTTTTACAAGAATCACGATAGAGGATTTTAAAATTGCTTTAATATAAATCATGATTTTGAAATCACATGAATGAAATTCAATATTGGATTTCAAAAATACGAAAATACAAATCATGATGCGTAAAGTTCAGATGGCATAATTACGAATTACGATGCATAATTTCTAAATGGTGTGAATCCAAAACCTAATTTTTAAATAATGTGTAAATACGAAAAATAGATGTTGGATATTACAACCGAAAAAACGAAACACGACTTTGGATAAAATCGTGCGAATATGAATCGTTACATAGAATTTTAAAAACGCCCCAATACAAGTCGCGATGTTGGATTTTTAAATCTCGTAAATAAGAATGGCAAAGAACGATACTGAAATTGTGTGAATACGAATCACAACTTTTAAATCAGGTAAATACGAACTATCTAGCGCATGGCAAAAAATGGGGAAAATCTTATTTTCTGCTCGTAAAAGCTAATAGCTAAAATAAGTAGATATGCGGAAGGGTAGGCAGCTACGTAGTTTGAATTTTCTATAGATCTTTCGATATATCATATCATATTTATATATCAAATTGGAAATAAATATAATTTTATTTCAACGGCTGAATTTTCAGAAAAAGCGGAGTATTTCTAAAAAAAACTTTAACTTTAAGAGAATCGGAGTTTTTGATAAAAAGGCTGAAATTCGAGAGACAAAAGTGAAAAAGGCGGAAAAATCTCATCCCTGTATTTTCCAGGTTTTCCCTGTGGAGTGGCAACCCTGATTGAAAACTGAGAAGACACAGTAGAGCTTGCTTCTTCCTTTTAAGAAAAATTATGATACCATTTGGAAAAAACTTGGTCTTTTACTTAAATTGATAAATGAAAATAACCTTTAGCTATGCTTAAGTATAGAAAAGAAATAATAGGAACACATTTTTAAGCATAAAGAACATATTTTTAATTATAACTTTATAAGAGAAAAATCAAAGGAGGAAAGTATTTCTGAAACAAAGCAATAGATTATGTCTGCTTTAAAATATATATTCTACGTATGTTAAAACAAGAGATAGCTTTCATTTTAAATAAACCTGAAAATAATGATTATTTTCAATAATTTAGAAATTATTGAGAATAAAGAGCTTGTTACAGACATAATATATTCTGCCAGTTTTCGATTTGAAAGTTGCTAAAAATTAAAATGGCATTTTATTCGTAATAATAAAAGGTGCTAGAAATTGTTTTAAAATTCTCAAGTTCAAAGTCAGCAAATGTCACAAGAGATGATCAAAATTATGAAAGTAGAAAGAAAAGAAAATCATATTAAAATAAATTTTAGCTATTTAATACTAAATAAGTACACATAAAATGAAAAAAGATAACTCTATAAAAAAAAAAAAAAAAAAACGCAAGACTTACCTCTTGTTGCTTAGTAATGGATGCAAATATCATATTAATGATCTATAAGAAACAAAACATTAAAGTATCAATTATATTTTATGAAAAATAAATAACAATGGATACAGCACCAAAACACAACAGTTAATTATAGTAAAAATTATATTTTATTGAAGCCAAAATAAGAACAGAATTAAATGATTAAAAAAACAGTATATTTGAATACATACCATCACAGCTAGAGCATCATTCCAGCGACATAAGCTAAATATCAGATTGCACGTTTGCCTTATATTGATTCCATCTCGTATTTGCTGATACAAAAATGGAAAACTCTAAAACAACAATTTTCTAACTTCATTTTCACATAAAAAATATAACAATCAAAATACTTTATATATTTTAACATCTTAGTATGTGCACCTCTAATGATAGGGTGAAAATCCCATTGTCAGATTTTTTTCGAGCTTTCTGCGATAAAACTCTCTAGCACGAATATCTTTCGGCAAGATACTTTTATTAATAACAAAGATGTATGTTGTTTAAGGTAACAAAATTGCTATAATTACAAAAAACAATATAATTTTTTTAATTGAGTATGCAATATTTATTTTGTGCATTTTACAAATCATCATCATATAAAAAAATAACTACTAAACATCATGAAATCTGTAGCAGTAATTAATGAAAAAACAGATCAACGACAAACTCATGTGAATTGGACTCTTCAGAAAGGGGTTATTCAAATACATGCTTTGTTTCAAGATTTGATTGTTGTAATAAATAATATCGTAAAAATATATCTGGTTTTAAAAGCTATGCTGAAATCAGAAGCAATAACTGTGAAAAAAAATTGATATAATCATTGCCCTAAAAAGTAAATTATCAAATGCACAATTCGAATTTCCCATATCACTCCGAAATATATCGGAATATCTAAAAGCCACGCGGAAATCAATGTCAATAACTGCCGAAAATACAATCAAAATGTATTTTTGATATCGGCATGAATTGAGTGCCTCAAAAAGTGATTATATAAAGGCGTGATTCAAATTTTGCGTGTAAATTCAGCAGAAAAGCAAACCAAAATTTCTTACTTCCCAAAAGAAAAATCTTTCTGCAAGAACACAGTAAAGTTCTGCAACAATGTCGCCGGGATTCTGACACTGGGGTTAAAATTTATTCAGAATGTATTTTTCTGTTAGTACTACAATAAAATAAAGCTATTTAAAAAGGCTTACTTTTCCACCAGCTACTGCATTGAAGTCATTAGTTGACAGCTGAAGACGTTCTTCATCTCTAGATTTTTCTACCAGAAGAGCTATTAAAGATATCATTTTTTCTAAGGATGCAGATTTATACTTGTCATCAACAGCAGTTACAATATCATCATCTTCTTCTTCCTCCTCATCAGAAAGAACCTCAACCTAAAGTATGAAAGCTTGTTTCAGGGATATGAAATTATATTGAGCAGTTTGATATTCTAACTGAAAAATTTCTATTAATTTTGTCAGGGAGCGTAGCCAAATCTTTTAACAAAAAATAAGCACCTTTCAAGCACTAAAAATGTTTTTAGGCTCAATATATGTTTTACATAATGCAAAAGACTTTACATGGTCATAATAAAATAACTAGTTTCTTACAAAGAACTCTTTTCTTGATCATATTAGCCATCATGAAAAGATCGAGAGATTTTTCGGTTCAATTTTAGAGGGTGGAAAATGAGGCCAGAAATTGAGATGCAAAATGCAGCATAGTTGCACACGAGAGTGCTAGAATCTCACTGAACATACTCGCAAGTGTTTCACCAAACATGTAAAATGTTCATACACTACGGACCAACGATAGGCCTAATTGTGAAAACGTTGAATAGAACAATGAGAAAAGCTCACTTTTGCATAACACGCAGCGAAAATCTACAGGGTAAAGAGAAAAATCTCATTTTATAAAAGGGAAAATTAAGCACTTTTTAAAAACACCCAATGAAAAAAAGCACCTTTAAAATACAAAAAGCGAAAATAACAGGATCGCCACTCATATCTGGAGAAAAAAAATCCTCGTGTTCTCCCTGTAGGTATATATTATACACAATATATTAAGAGGAAACAACAATGACTGTGCTCTTGTGTGAGCTATATTGGACTATGCATATTTATTAGTTTTAGTTGCTGGAAAAACAGCTGAACATACTTAAATATTGCTATAGTAAATGAAATAGTTTAGTATAGCTGAAATATCATGGTTAAATATTCCATAGATTACGCTTTGAGAGGTGACCATTTTTTAAAAGACAAAAATAAGAAACAAAATTCCCTGTATTTTAGGTCATTTTTAAATTCCCTGTACTTTCCAGTTTTTCCCTGTGGAGTGGCAACTCTGAATGAGCACCTCAAAGCAATTTTTAAAAACACTATGCACCATGTTTGTTTAACAAAATTATTAATAAAACCTGATAAATTTTAATTAAAACTGCAAAAACAAAACGAAATGTTGAATTTCTGAAATCGTGGGATTACGAATAATCTTGATGCACAATTTTTAAACCATATGAATACAAATCGCAATGTGTACCTTAAATAAGGTAAATACGAAAATCTATGTTTGATATTCAAAAGGCGTGGATAGGAAGAATGATATTAGCGGATTCCGGCACAGTTTTAAAAATTCAAATTGGCGAAAATCCGCTAAACTAAAAGAATCATGTGTATGTAAGCGCCTCATCAGCGAAACCTTCAAATTTTAGATAGAGGAATTCCGTGAAAATTTCGTCAGATTATAGTTATAGATAAGTTTTGGATTAATGAAACAGAATTTCGGGATGTTCTCGGAATACAATCAATCACCCCTGATGAGCACAAACTAGTGAAATTGGTAATTTTCCATTTTGTCCACACAAGCGATAAGTCGCAAATGCAAAGTCATCAGGCCCTAATTGAGCTGCTTCTTTCTTACTTTTTTATGCGACAAATTTTAAAAAAATAAATAATAATAAAGTAGCAAAATTCACTTGCGTCAGTGAAATGGAAAAGTACAGTAAAATCTTACTGGTTCTTCGAACCAGAGACTAAATTTTCTTAATTTCTATATACCAAATTTTTTATTTAAATGCTAATCTTACATAATCTGATGATTTTTGTCCAAGGTAGAAGCTAACTATAGAAGATATGGCTTCAATTGATAGTAAAAAACTACACTCTTCCTCTCCCATTTTAGCAAATTCAAGCAAAAAAGCGAAATATTCCGTCAGGTGTTTCAAGTGCTGCTTGGCACCATGCTCAACCTGTAAAACAAAGAAGTTTATACATTATGGAAAATATAAGAAAGATGAATTTTCGAAAGAAAAATACTGTTCACAAACAGTTAGAGCGTTATACAAACGTTTTCTTACATTGTTTTGTATTTTTTTTAAACATTTCATTTTCTAATATTTTAACAAAGCTGCTAATTCTACTGGATTATACAGTAGACCACTGGATTTAATAAAAATTCTCCTGGTTTTTGCACATTTTAGAAAATTTCCTAAAATTAATTGAGTAAGTTTCCTAAAAAAATCCTTATTGAAATAGAATTTTTGTTGCTTGCTTGAATATTTAAATAGGCATCACTAATACATAATAAAGCGAGCCTCATTTATAAAATTCAGCTAACTATCTTTGATGAATTAAATGCCTATTACTATTCAAAATTATGAATAAACATAATGCATAAAATTTCAAGATCATTTAATGTGAAATCATAACTGGAAAATATTGCAGTTGATGATTATAAAAATCCCTAAAATTCTCTATGAATAAAATATTTAGTATATTTTGCAACAATTATACAGAAATTTGTGTTATTTCGTAAAATCTGCTGGATTTTTTCCTACTCGTGTTGGCAGCTATGTTTTACTATTACGTTCAACTAAAATCTGAGCAAACTGAAAAAAATGAAAGTGTATGAGTTTTGGAGTGAATGTAGATTAATTTCTTTCCATTTTAGGAAACTTGAAAAACTAAATTAACCGTATACATCTGACTATAGAACGAGAAATTTCGGAAAGTGTTTAAAAAATTAAATTGGTTAGGGTGAGGATTTGACTTATAATCGGGACCATTAACCTTGCAAAATTACATGCCAGCATTACTAACAAAAATTAGCCATATATAGCTGAACATTGTGAGTGGTACACACAGGGTATCTGCTACATTTTAGATTTTCAAATTCATGACTTTTCATAACTAATTCCAAGAACTTTTCATGACTTAATGAAGTTACTATTTTCTCCGACAAAAACAGATTAATTAATTTAAAAAGCATTATAATACTATTAATTGAAATGATAGGTATAACCAAAACTGTTATACTCTGCATCTTCATATTTATTGATTTTAAATTTAAAAAACAGAGTAAAGAAAGAGTTGAAAAAATAATAGCTGAGCAAAAAATTTTTTTTCTGCAGAATTATATTCTAAAGATACTTTTCTCGTTCATCAGAAAGAAAAGAAATACTCCTGATTATTTTGCTTGCTTCAGCTAGAATTTCAAATTGATAAAATAAATAATAATAATTCTGAAATCACAGAAGTTTAAAAGATACTTCGCTCTAGAAATGATGTTTTTTCTTTCATTTTTTAATGAACACCATAATTTTTAAAGAAAATGATAAAAACATTTTATATTTTAATCAAATATGACTGTGAGTGGGGATTTTGTTAGAAATTCAGATATTCGGAACACCATGAAATTGGGGGCGGGGGGATTCCATTTAAGAAATAAAATTCTTTGGTTACCTAAATCCATGACTTTCCATGATGATTTTTTTTTAAATAGTTAAAATCATGACATTTCATGACAAATTTTGTTCGAAACCGAAATTCATGACTTTCCAGGTGCGCGGATACCCTGTACACACAAAACATATAAGTACAAGAAAATAAAATGCTTAAAAATAACTATCTATAGAAAAAGGAAACGAAAAAAAAATAATAAATATAAAAATTAAATTAAGAAAAAAAATATTTTTGGAGTTTCTTTCACCACTTATTTTTCCCTCATAAAATACCAAAAGATTAGAACAGTAAATGAATAGAACTCAGTTTATGCCATTTAGCACAGAATATTTTTTATAAAATATGCTATAATTTTCTTTGAAATGTGCTCAAACTACATTCATTGATACTGAAAAAATAGTGTCAGGCATGAAAAATAATATTTTATTTAAGAAATGACACATTGCATAAATGCTAACAGTGAATAAAATGGTAATTTTGTTTACAAAACTAGCAATTTTTATTGATCATTAAACATATGATTAATCTCACTTGGATTAACTTTATAATTTCAAAAAACTAAATTTGTCAGGAGCTGCTTCAAGTTTTTTTTTTTCAATCAGAAATTTTTCGTTTATTGAAAATAACAATGAATTAACCTGTGCATTTCACTATTTATTTATTTATTTTTTTTAAAGTATGGAATTATGAAGTATAATTTCTAATATTCAAAACTACTTTATTTCATGCTTTTTCTAAAAAAATTTTCATTTTAAAAATGAAACATGTTATGTTTAATATATTTCAAGAAACACTTTTAAAGAAATAAATTATTAGGATCAACAAATATTTTAATCACCTAAAAAATTCAATTTCTGAAAAAATGGCAGCATGTTTTAAAAGGGAGCCATTGTTACAAGTGCAAAATTTCCTGATTTTGCTCTATTGATACTAGCATTCATACAAACATCATTTACTTACAAAAATTTAAAAAAACCACTGATTTCTTTCATAATTATATTTTATTAACAACAGAACGATAACAGCCCATGAGTTGAAAATTCATATTGTCATAATATACATTTCTAAACTATACATTAGATGTAAGAAAAAGTTTCTCACCAAAGATACCAGCTTTTTTATGAACTTAGTGACACAGGAATATTGCCCAATTTGTGAATTATCGCCATCAGAAGACTCCTCACTGAAATATAAAACAAGACAAGCAAGTTTTAAACAGAAGAAACAGCATACTTGAGCAAGAAATATCAGGGTAATATTGTTTTAGGTCATAAACATTTAAGCTGTTTTTTATAATGGCACAGCTGCCAACAAGAAAGGAAAAAAAAAAGAGAGTATAATTTAATAAGCAGTAAGACATTTGATAAAAATTACTAAGCAGTAAATGAAAAAAAAAAAGGAATTAATTGGATTTTCTATAATTAATAAGGAGAATAAAATACAAAAATTATGTTGCACTGATAAACACAAATTTAAATTGCAAAATTATTTTCAAAAGGACATTAAAACTTTTTTTATGATGTTAATTACAATGTAAAATTTATAATTCTGAACAAAAAACAGAGATAGTTATTTCTTCTTTTCAAAAAAATGTAATTTCATTCTTGAAAAATATGAATGATAAAAATTTTCATGATAGCAAAAATCAATAGTAACTGACTTAATTACTGGAAGTTCTCATTAAAAAATGAATTAAATTTAAACACATTGAAAATAAGTCTGAATTTCATTAGGAATTTTTTTCGATTAAACCTGAAAAAACTGAGTATATCCAGAAGGGTTGCAGGGTTCATCATGACAATGTTTCCTTAAACCTATTAAATATACACTTTTTGGTAAATGAGGCAATGAGAAATTTTAAAGAATGTTAGTTACTTTACAAATAATAAATCAAATCTTTTTGATTAAATGAGGAGAAAGTAGAGTTGGCAGCTATGTAATTGCAGTGTTTATTTCATTACAACTAGTTTTATTATGAATGCATTTTTCACTTTCTTATACTTTAAGTATCATGCTTCAAAAGTTTGCTCCTTATTTAGTATAACACATTGACAATTACCCCATGGCAGAATAGCAGCAACATTTTCACAGAACATTACAGAGTTATTGCAGAAAGATTTTTCTCGTAAAAAATAAAAAATGCAAGTTTTATTTTGTACAGAAATTTACACATAGTATTTGAATCATGCATTTATAGAAATACTTTTTGAGACGCTCAATTTACGCCAATAGTATCGTTAAACGACATGTTTCAATTCCATTTTAGGCAATTATTGATATTGATTTTTATGTGGTTTTTATATAACACAATAGATTTCAGGTAATATGAAAAATTCGATTCGTGCATTTGAGTATTTACTTTTTAAAGCAATATTTCTATTGAATTTTTCACAGTCATGGCAATTGATTTCTCCATAATTTTTAAATCTGATATTTTTTTTATACGATATTATTTAATAAAACAGCATAATATTGAAAGGAAACACACATTTGAGAAGTCCGATTCCAGTGATTTCGTCATCAATCTTTTTTCGGCAATTACTACTAAATGGATTTCATGATTTTTAATTATTTTTTATTGTGATCAATATTTACAAAATGTGAAGAAGGAAATACTTTGAGCGTTTTCCCCAACAAAAGGCCAGAATATCACCCGTAATATTAGAATGAAAAAAAATATAACATATTCAAGTAAAATATTATACAGGGTGCTTAGCCAAATTTTTGAATAAAAAATATAAGCACCTCTTAAGCACTAAAAAAATATTTTTAAACTCTTTTTTTAATAAAAAAAATAAAGGGATATTTACGTATTGTGATCCCTCGTGTCAACTACACTCGCCTAATAGATTTTAAACTTGCAATTTAATACATGTAGCTGTTTGTCTGAGGGTGGCTATAATTCAAGTAGGTCCTTTTCCGTGATTTTCCTTTAGTATCTAGCAGGCCGCTACCAGGAAGTTGCCAATACTCTGCGATTATTCTGTCACAGATCACAATACGGATTTCTCCCCAAATATAATTAGGATACACTCACTTATAAAAAAATTTTGTTGCAGATAGCTTGGAAAAATTCTACTACAGGGGACAATTATAATAATACTTACCTATCTGAATACGGTTGAAGGTACATAGTACAGTGGACAGGTTTCAACTGATTGATAACATGGATGCAAAGTCGTTGAAACAACTAGAAGGAACAAGAGAAACTATTCATATTACAATAGTAAAAGAGAGAAGAGTTCACGACAAACTATTTAGATATTACCTGACGAACAACTTGATTGGGGCATTTTATTAATATCTGCACAGGCCACCAGCTGTTTTCAGCCATGTGATCCAAGAACCACTATAAAGCAGAAATAAAAGTTCAGGATAACATTTAGAGGGCATACACTATTAAAGAAGCAGGGGAACAAGTTTACCTCACATGCAGGTTGGCTAGCACTGAACTGTTTAGTAAGGAGTTCAATCCACTGAGAGATGGTGGGCTATGAAAATGACACACAAGATTTTAAATAAATTTAATACAAATATATTCTTGTTACATAGCAAGGTATGTAGCCAGATTTTTCAATAAAAAATAAGCACATTTTAAGCACTCCAAAAATATTTTTAATAATTTTCCAAAAATAAATCATAATTAGGATTTGTGCAGCAATAAAAAATTATTTTTTCTATCATTTAAAATTCTTAATTTATAAACATAAAATCAATTAAATTAAAAAACATTTTCAAAAACTTTACATAATTATGATAAAAAAAGTAAAAGTCAGCGGCGCGACAGCCCATTGAGGGCCAAGGCCTACTGTGCCCATCTCAGTTTTCTTGACCTTGGGCTCTGGGGTAGCAGGAGCAGATGTTCCGGTCAGGTGGTCTGCCTAACGGGGAACCCCCAGTGTTTAGTTCCCAAGCAGGCCTGGTACTCATTTATCAACCCACTGAAGGGATGAAAGGCTGAGTCAACCTTGCCCGGTCCCAGGATCGAACCAGGGACCTGTGGCACGACAGCGCGACCGCTCAGCTATGGGGCATCGATAAAATAACTAGTTTCTGATAAAAATTGGAGAGAAAATTGTGAAAATCATTCATTTTTTGAAGTTTAGAACTACAAAGAAAAAAATATCTTTTTAAAAGATAAAAAATCATGCACTTTTTACAAACCCAGAATAAAAGAAAGCACCTTTAAGGGTCTTTAAAAATGAAAATCAAAAAAAAGTACCTTTAAGCACTTTCTAAAAGCACTACACACTTTGACAAATTATTCAAACAATGAGAATGGGAACATTTCGATATCAATACCAGTACATGTCAACAACTATGGACAAGGGGTCGAAGGGTTTCTTACAGCTACAAAAATTTCAATATTTAGACACAGGTACAGTTAAAATATTGCTCATTGAAGGGTCAGAAAAATATATTCCTTAAATTTTTTTTGTCTACGTAGCAAAAAGCTAGTAGTTTTTAATTTATTGAAAACTAACTGTATACTTATTATTAAGATTTTGTCAGGGACTCGGAAACTTGTCGTAACGGCAAGTTTTCTTAATATACAGTGTTCGTTATATCTGTATATCAACTGAGAATTTTAGAAAATATATTTATTGAAAAAGGTATCACGCTGTAGCAAAACACATCCAATGAATGTTTAAGAAAAAAAAAGAAATATAAAATTTTATTTTAGTTACTTTTTATTAAATAATTACAATTTTTTGGCCAATATAAAACTAAAATTAATTAATTTAATTTAATGAATGAATTAATATTTCAAAAAACTGTATTAACACCAAGTGTCATTCAATACAAGTTTAAAAAAGTATTTGAATGGATGAATAAAAAAATATTTTATTTAACGATTGAAAATTTGAACAAGATATACAGAGAGAGTGCGAACTAATAGTAGGAATAGAATAAATAAGTAAAATAACCTTTTCCTTTGCATGAATGAGAGTTTCCAGTACGAAAGATGTGCCGAGTTTGGCAGACAACAGTATGATGTCATTGTGACCCGCTAAGGTTTGAGGAATATAACTGCATATTTGCCACATGAAGCTAGAGAGAAGAATTTCATCAGTTAGAAAAAGATCAATACTACTAAATATGAGAATGCAGTATAAAAGAAACCTGTTTGATACCTACTCAAAGTATGTGTGCTCAAAGAGGCTTTTGTCTTGAAGGAATTGCATGTTGTCTTGCCAAATCCACTGCAGAAAAGAAAAAAAAAATCTGATGATGACAGCCAGGGATTAGAAAGAGCAAAATAAGCTTTATTTAACAACATGGTGCATAGCTCCCAACATGGATAGGAAAAAATCCAGTAGATTTTACGAAATAATATAAATTTCATGATAATTGTTGCATAATGTAATAAATAATTTACGCATAGGGAATTTTAGAGATTTTTACAGTCATCAAAATAGAGAAACTGCAATAATTTCAAGTTTTGATTGACATTAAACATACTTGAAATGTTATGTATTATGTTTACTCATCATTTCGCTTATTAATAGGCACTTAATTCATCCAAGTTAGTTCAAAGATTTTTTTAATTAATTTAAAAAAGATAGTTCCAAATAAAACTAAACTGAACATTTTATAACAAAATCTTTTTAAAACTGATTTCTATAAATGAGGTTCGCTTCATGTATTAGTAATATTCAATTCAATATTCAAGCAAGTACTAATCTGTGTAAAAATTCCATTTCAATAGGGATTTTTTTTTTATTTTTTTTTTTTTAGAAAACTTCAATAGGGAATTTTTTTAAATGTACATAAACTTTTTAAGTTACACACAAAATGTTAAACGTCAGTAATTATAATTATATTAAATATATTGAGGGAATAATATGGTTCTGTTTAAGGGAAAATTTAAAATGTTAATTGATGCATAATTCAGATTTAAATATAGAACCAAAAAGGCAGATGTGAATAATAAGGTGTGAGAAAGTATTTAATTTCGAATAATAAATTAAAAAGATGAAATCTTATATAGATTTATTGTATTATATATATATATATATGTATTCAAATGCATTTAATGGAGAAGTTAAAATAAATACAAAGTAATGAATTCCTCTATAGTAATTTCGAAGTTGCCAACCTCAAATGAAATTTTTCTTAAAAAAATAATGAGAATCAAAATAAAAACAAAATAATTAAACTCTTAAGAAATTTGCCAAAAAATGATTATTTCAATGTTTTTTATTAATTTAGAGTAACTTTGTGATAACAGAACTTAAAAAAAAAGAAGAAAAAAAACGACAATATTTTAAGTGTTAAGAATATTTTATTGTTAGAGTAACTTTATATTATATAGAGAATATTTATATAGAGAATATTTTATATTGTTAGAGTGACTTTGTCATAACAGAACTTAAAAGAAAAAGAAAATACGACAATATTTTTAGTGTTAAGAATATTTTAACACATAGTTATAATAATAAAACTTTAATTATAATAGGCCAGTTTCTAAATACTCTAATGCAATGAATATTGATTTAGTCTAAAGTAGGGGTGCATAACCTTTTTGAGTGAAGGCAGAGCCGTTTTTGGGCCATCCCCTCCTTCCCCCACTCCTCCCCTCTTTTCAAAATATATGCTAAAATTTTCTTGCATGTTTTTTTTACATTTTTATTAATATGGATTTTAATTTACAAATTTGTTTATCGAACTTTATCTGCAATACCGACATACTGCCGATATTGCAGTTGATATCGATAATACCATTATGATTAGTTCGATCGATAACTATGTAAACACTTCACGTCAACAATACAACAACAAACCAGCAAAGAAAACAGTGAAATTGATAGTGAGATTAATTACAAGAAATATTTATACTACAAATAGCTTCATAGTTTTCATGATACTACTATGAAAATTTTTTTCTCCCAAGTTTTTTGTAGGCCCCTGAATTTCGTAGGCCCTAGGCACGTGCCTAGTGTGCCTATAGGTTAATCCGGCCCTGAGTGAAGGGCCACTTTCAAAGCAGGTAGATTAATGAAGGGCCGCACTCATATTTAGTCATGTTAGTGGCAAATATGATAATTTTTATATAAACATTAGTGTTCTAAGCACTAAATATTTTTGATTATTTGAATTTGTTTTAAACTAAAAAAAACATACTTTTTTTATTTTTTCCATTTTTCACAATTATTAATTTATCAAATATTTATATATATACATAAATATTGGGGGGNGAAGGGCCGCACTCATATTTAGTCATGTTAGTGGCAAATATGATAATTTTTATATAAACATTAGTGTTCTGAGCACTAAATATTTTTGATTATTTGAATTTGTTTTAAACTAAAAAAACATACTTTTTTTATTTTTTCCATTTTATTATTAATTTATCAAATTATTAATTTATTAATTATCAATATTATTAATATTATTAATTTATCAAATATTTATATATATACATAAATATGGGGGGGGGGATATATACTCTAACCAAAAAGAAACTTACAGAATGAAGTGCACACACACACAAAAAAGCATTTTATAGAGTAATATATATTTAAATTAAATATTTTAATAAAAGAAAATTTATAACGTTTAAACAAAAACCAAATGAAATTTTTTTAAATTTTATATTGAATTACATTTCCATAAATCATAAAAAATTTTTAAAATACTTTACATTTATTATTAGACCTACTATTACAAGACTTAATAAAATTATAACTTTTAAATTGCAAGAGAAATTTTTCCTGAACATCAAATTGTTCTACAACTTAGAAATTTCTTAATTTCTTCGAATACTCTTCTTTCTTAATAATTTCAAAATTTCTTAGAAACTTTCAAATTTAATTACATACAATGAAATTACATAATAAATTTTTATGTAAAGTTTAATAACATCCAATGAAAAAAAGCAATGAAGTGACCAAGGCACATAGAGGATAAGTAAGTTACTTACATAAATAAATAAAAAGTAGATAAACACGTTTTTCAAAATAATTAGAGGATTTATTAGGAAAAAGAGGAAAACTAAAGAATAAATAAAATATTAGTATTAAACAGATAAACAACATACCTCAGCAAGTTCTGGAGAAAGTTCAATTTGAGGGAGATGATTTGGATTATCTTCAGAATTATGAAATTTGGGTTTGTAATTGTCTGCATTTGGAATGATTCGCTCATAAAAAAGCATATAAGCACTATTTGTCTGAAATCAGAACCACAAACAAAAGAAATTAAGACATATTTCACTTTTACATACCCAAATTATTATTTATTTAAACAAACTCATTATGACATATAAATATATACTATATTAGATATACTCAAATTTAACATCATTAATGCCCAAAGTTAGCAATAAGAAAGAAAAAATTCAATAGGTACTTTTTAGAAAACTTACTAATTAGGGAATTTTCTAGAATCAGGGATGAGATGCTCCAAAAGACAAAAAAGCTGAATTTCCGTGAGTAAATCAAATGCGCATACAATTGTGTAATAATAAATTTTAGACAATTTAAGATAATAAATAATTATGTGTTGATATAAAACTAATTGCATAATAATTTATTAATATATGAAATTACATGGACATTTAACATTTAGTAAAATAACCAATTGAAAAAATAAAGTTAGAAATTATATTTGTCTTCAGTTCACACTAAGGAGACAATAATTACTTGAGAGTCCTGCCTAGTTTAGCACTACTGTAAACATTCAATTTCTTTTAATAAATACTATTAGGTGATTTATAGCAAGAATATCGGTCACAATTTTTTTTTTAATTATTTAGAAAGGAACATAAACTTTTACAATTGGAATCATAATATTCATATTACAGTAGAGAACTATTTATCCGGTATCCAGATAACCGGGAAGAATTTTGCTTGGTTTTCCCGCTATTTTAAAGCACTATAACGATTATTAAAAAAAAAAGCAGAAATTTGACTCATCTTAAAGTTGAGTAGAGGGAAAGGGGGGAATTCTTCTCCTTACTTGCCCAGAGGACCTTCAATTCTTCCCCTGACCTTGAAGATCATTAGATCCTGACGGGGCAGGGAAGGGACAAATGTTTTATTTCCTCCTGCTTATTTTCTTTTTCTGACAAGCTGCCATCAATCAAACTTAAAGGAGTGGCAAGCTGATTTCTTTTTCTCTTTGATTTACAAGGGGGTGGGGAAAATGCATTGCACAGGCATAGCAATGAGTGTTTGAGTTAAGGAACTTGGAACATCTGGCTAAGAGTATTGATTTTAAAGGTGAAATGTGAGATTTATTTTGAATCATCGACTTCAGTTGCTCAGTTTTGTTATTTATTATGGTGAATTGCTTTATTATTTCAGATAATGCATTATTTAATCAATAGTTATATATATCTATTTGACATCAATTAAAAAACAATATTTTTTTGTTGAATTCTTAGAAATGCGATATCATTAGCAAGTTTTTCTTGACGTGCAATCACATCTGCTTTCCTTAAAAATAGTCTTTTAATAAAAAAATAAAATAAAAAGAGAAGATTGTTTATTAATTTAAGCATATAATTATTTGTTAATAAAAGCAGGCCATTATTTTATAAAGAAAATAGTAGTTTCTTTTCTTTTTTTTAAAATTTTGATTATGTTCTTCTGATTCCACTGCATTGTTTTTTTTTTAAGGATAAATTTCGTTACTCAATAAATTAATTCTTTTTATTCATAAATTTTATCATTAAGTTTTTTTTTTTTTTTTTTAAATTCCGTTTATCTTATAATATCCTGTCTCTTCCAGGTTTTAATACTTATGTTAGTGCCTTTTTTAAATATTGTTTCTGTTCCATAATTTTCAAGTGTTGCTTTTATTTAGATTAATAAGTTTTCTTTTCATCCCCCCCAGTAGAATTAGGTATGAAATATATTGCGTTTTTTAATTATTGGTTTCGTTTCATATTAGTTAATTTGGGGATTTTAATTATTATCAAAAAATAAATATGCAAATTTTGTATTTTTTAAACTTGTTTTTCTTGTCTAAATTTGCAAATGTTTTTATTCTTTTAAATGTTATTTTTCGACCATTTTTTTTAAATTTAGGAGATCTTTTCGTTTTTTTCCTATTTTTAAAACTGTTAAATTTTTTCCTTGTAATTTGGGTTTGATAAAACATCGATTAACGGCACTTTTGGCCAATCCAGAAAACCGGGAAATTCAGACATCCGGGATAGCGATGGTCCAGAGCATCCTGGTTTACTGGTTCTCTACTGTATAATCTGATCTAGCTAAAGCCCTGTGAAACATATCAACAATTGTGAGGTAGAAACGTTAAGTAACTCCTTAACACACAAAAATTGCTATTCTAGTGTGTAAAACTTGCTTGAATTTTCTGTTTATCTTTGAAAATCAGGCATAAATATGCTCATTATTTCAACCGCTAAATTTTTAGAAAAAGTCGAATATTTATATAAAAAAAAGTTTTTGATAAAAAAAGATTGAAAACTGAAAGACAAAAATCTCATCCCCGTAAAATGTACAAAAATCAGGAGAATTTCAATTAAACCAGTAGATCTGAAAAAACTGGCAAAATCCAGTAGAGTAATTTCAATCAGTAAGTGACAAACAGCAAATTGATATTTGTGCAGAGAAATAAGTGATGAAAAAAAAAAGACTTATATGAAAGAATTTAAAATGAAAAAAAGTCTTCCTAGATAGAAACAGAAAAAAATTAACCATTTTTATACAAAAATCCATAGTGTTTTATCTGCTATTTATTAATATGGGTAAATGGGGTACTAACAAAACCCAAAGAACAAGAACACATTGTCTAATTATTTCAGGGTTCATCTTCTCTTTTATCAAAGCAAAAATTATAGAATTTCAAGAGCCTTTTTTGAAAAAATTCAAGTTTCTTATAAAAAATGAAAGACATTAAAAATAGTCTAGTAATTATTTATTATCAAAAATACATATCCCATAGTGACAGTGCCAATTATTTACCGCTAAAAAAATATTGCAAGGATTGATATAATTGTATCGATTACAGCATTATTTATTTTAGTACGATTATGAATTTTAAAAAAACGTAGCTGCTTTTAAAAAACTTAGTCAATTGTAACACATTTAAATAACATACACATTTGATTCTTCAAGTTTCTTAGAAATAGTTGTTTCTTTTATTGACTTGAGTTCAAAAATATTTTGCGTTACTTCTTTTTTATAAGCACTAATAGTAGAATTTAATTTCTTGAACTCTGTCGACATTGAAAATCAATGTGAGCATCCCAAAACAAAAAAATCAGGGCTTCATTCTAGGTGAAAGAAAGACAAACCTTTTGTTTCAAACATTCTTGCAAGTCTGAAAAACTGTTCAAATTAACTACAATTACGAGAAATTAAGGATTTTTAAAAACCTTGAACCAAAAATAAGTACTTATAAGGGGCTTTTACAATAAAAATTAAGCAGTTTTTAAGAAATGAGGGAACAATGAATTTATGCACAATTATTACTGACATAATATATAAATATATATATATATATAAAAAATTTCATACTTTTTCGAAAGAGAAATCCATAAATTTATCAGTTACAGAATCATACGTCTTACTCTGAAAAAAGAAAAGAAAAAGATAATTATACAAAAAGGAAAAACACTAAGCACCATTAATAAATTGTTTCAATATTTCAAGTTTGATCTTATATAAATATAATAACAAAAGGTATGGTCACAATCTTTAACTAAATGACCATCTAATACTTAAACAATTATGTACATAAAATTCTTATCAACACACTTTTCTCTTATTAAATAACAAAGGAAAAAACTGTTTTCTTTTTTTGGCAGGAGTTAAAATACATTTTTAGGCCTCACACATGTTGCATGGAAACAAAGAGAAAAAAAATTACTCTGACTTTACACAATATTTCTGATTTTTTTCAACTGGTTATATAAATTTTAATATTAATTTTTCAGTTAAGCTTTATTTCTAAACATAAAATATATTGTAAAACTTGTACATGAATTGTAACACCTGCATTTGAATAAAAAAAAAAAAACATTTCCTTAAAAAAAATTTTTAACTAATTTTTTAAAGGAAAAAAAAAAATATTGCACTTACTTTAAACATAAATTTATTCATTTCTCCCAACTTTTTGGGTATTTTAGTTTAATTACCTGACATTTCTCTGATTTTATCCAAAGTGATAAATTTCTAATTCTCAACCTTGATGACTCATAGGTGACATGATACTACTACTAGTATAGCAAGTACTAGAGTTTGTCTATGGTAAGAAATCCCCCTGCCACAAAGTCTGAGGCTGCCTGCTGCTATGGAAACAAGAATAGCTCATTCACTCCAGGGAGGATAGCTTTTCTTCACTCTGGGGCTAATACAACAGCCGAAAAGAACAAAAAAGAGATTGCCCTTCTCTAGCCGACTGGAGCCATAACCTGTCCTAAACAATGACCCCACACCCCTACTTGAAATAGTTATACCTCATTACCATAGTCACCATCATGGGTCCAGGCGAATGGCTAGGGGAGTTCTTACTTTAGACAAACTATAGAAGTTATTAATCTGGTAAACTGATAGCAAACAAAACTGACATTGATATCAAAAGCCAAACTCTTCCTTAATCAACTAATAAAAATGATTTTAAAAACATGCCTCATTTCTATTTGCTGACAAAAGATAAGAGTAATGTTTTATCTTAATTACATTTTTGAACAAAGAAATCTGCAGCTAATTTTCATTAATAAAGCATAAACTGATTCGGCAACTTTATTTTTTTAATTTGCTTTATTTTAAGCCTATGTAAGACTTATAATATATTAATAGATAGTCTTGTTTACAGTGCAAAATGAACATATGCTTTTATGAATTAATAATCTTATTTACAATACTAATATAGAATAACAGAAAAAGGAATCATTTTTTGCTGAATAAATGCTCTACATTTTTAAATTATTAAGAGTTTAAGTTTTTAATTAATAAAAGTTTTATTATTTTCTTATTTAATAAAAAAAGGAATTTTTCAAGTAACTAAGACCCATTTTTAATTTTGTGTAACATAAAAGATCACATTTTTCATACAGAAAAATAACTCACAATGAGTTTTGATAAGCTATGCCAATGAACTTATTTGTACAAACGATTAATATGTAGACTTTATCCAGTAAAAGTTATTCTACTGCAGTCTCTGTATACCAAATGAGATAAAAATAAAAATTCAGTATAGTCGTTCCCCAGGAGTTGACACGCCTTCATCACGTGGTATCCGACGATACTATTTCACTAATTTTGGGAGAAGGATGTGAACAATCCTGAACAAGGTTACTGTTTAGCGATCCTAGGACAAAATTATCTAATTCATAATCTTTATGTGAATTTTTTTAACATAAAATAATTCATAAATTTGATGATATTTCTCTCTTTTGAGAGAATAGTTTGTCCCTTTTGAGACATTTTGCTGCAATATATGTAATTAGCTAGAGTAACGAAAGGTATAATAGAACATGATAAAGAGAAGTGACTTATTGAAAATGAATTCACTGTTTGCGTTTGGCACGCATTAAGGATTGTCTCAATTTCAAGTGTGGAGACGTCTCTCCTCTTACTCTAGCCCTGAAATTGACTCTTCGTCCAAGGAGGTGGAGCCAAGTGTCAACTCTTGGTGAACGAATTGTACATACAAACCCGAGTAAACTAAATTAGCCATCCTTAAAGTAAAAAATGGCTTTTAATGATTTTTAAGCATTCAGAAGTCTGTTTTAAATTTGAATACATTAATAGTGGAACTAAATTAACATTCAGGGTGTTATTTAACAAAATTATAATACTTACAGTGACTTCACCACCAAAGCATTCTGCTGCAATATGTACAGGGTCAAAGTTTTTTACTTCAGAATCATTAAAAAAATACCTAATAAGGAGAAGAAAACACAATTTTATACTTTAAACTTGTTTTTACTATTTCTTACAGTAAAATTATCTCAAAATGACACAATAGTAAAAAAGAAAAGTCTTTATACAAGTTTAAAAATCACACGTTTTTTGTTTATATATATATATATATATATAACAAAAATTTGACAAAAAAAGTGCGATTTTTAAACTTGTAAACCATGTGATTATAAATCCCGATATGAGGCTTTTAAATCAAGTGAATATGAAACTCTACACCAAATTTAAAAAATGCGAAAATACAAATCATGATGCGTAATATTTAGAGCACGATGCATAATTTTTAAATCGCGCGATATTACAACCGCAAACACGAACTACGACATTGGATTTTAAGCTTGCGCAGCTACATAGGGTTTTAAAAGCTTGTAAATACAAATCGCGATATTGGTTTTTTAAATCTCGTAAATAAGAATTGCAATGTACAATATTTAAATCGCCTGAATAAGAATCGCAATGTTCAACTTTTAAATCAGGTAAATACGAAAATCGATGTTTGATAATAAAATCGCGTGAATAAAAATTGAGATATTTGCAGAGTCTGAACTTGGGATTTCTGGAGGGCTTGTTTGCATTGTTTTTTGTTTAGACATAATAAATAAAAATTTACAAGATTAATTGAATGAGCAAATAAATATTTTCACAGCAAATCCACCTCTATTTTTTTCCTCTTTTTTTGTTTACTTTCACTCCAGAATACAAGAAGCAGCGACGTCTGAATTACGAAAATACGAGCTATCCCGCAGACGGATAAAAAATAGGGAAAATCTTATTTTCTGTGTGTGAAATCGGAGAAAATAGCTGATATTAGTAAAAATGCAAAAGAGTTAGCAACCAGGACGTAGTTTGAATTTTCTGTTTTTCTTTGAAAATCGTAAATAAGAATAATTATTTTACTTCAACGACTGAATTTTTTTTAAAAAAAAAGCGGGATACTTATATATATATATAAAAAAAATAAAAAAACTTTTAGAGAATCTGAGTTTTAGATAAAAAGGATGAAATTCGAGAGACATAAGCGAAAAAAATCTCATCCCTGTATAAAGGTCTGCAACCTTTCTGATAACCTTGCGAAAATCCTCTAAAATGAGGAAAAAAGGAAACAATTTTTAGAGAAACTTCAGAGGGAGGAATGAGGACTTCAATAATTTCGCTCCGTGGAAAATTAAATTCCTCATAAAATATTTTAACTTGTGCAAAAAAAAAAAAAATTCAGCGGAAATTAGTGGGGAAAATCTGAAAAAATGCGGAAATCTGCGAATCGGAGGAAGAATCTCATCCCTGAAGATGGTAGGTGGCTCAGGGGATAGAGCTCTCGCCTCTCAACGAGGTGAATCGGGTTCGAATCGCAGTTATGGCGGGGGTTCATTCTGATTCTGCACCCAGCTCGCAACAACCACAGAGCTGGCGTAATATAATTTTATTGTTTATTTAAGGATCTGCATTTTTATGCAGACATATAAAAATATGTGAAATGCAAAAAAAGTTACACTAGCTATTCCACTGATGCATTGTTATTTCACACCAATTATAGTGCCCAAAATATGATCTAAAACCATCATCACTGTTGGTGAGAGTGACAACCTGGAAACAGGGCATGCCAATGGCATACCTTTTAGCCAACCAGACTGTCTAGGGGTCAGGGAACTAGCCGTGCGTCGGAAAAATGTTCCGGGCAAGATATGGTGTTCTTTCATTCTCTGTACTATCTGTCCTTACTGTGAGAGCAAAGTTGGCCCACCTAATAGGGTGCCCCTCAAAGAGTGGCCCTGTAAAATGCCTGAACTGATGAAATGTTAACACAGGTGGGTGTTGGAAATAATACAAATGATCAAAAACAAAAGGGTTTATTTCTGAATTGCTAGTGTATGTTTAAGTAATTTAGCACAACATGAAGAGTGTCATTTTGTAACAAAGGAAAGGAGTCAAAAATTTAAAAAAAGTGATATCATTTATGAATGTCCCCAAAGCCACATTTTGGAAACAGCTAAAACTCACTAGCCTTCCTTAAGGCTGCTCGCACACAAGCTTTGATTCCACCAATGAAATTTAACCCACTACAAAATTTGTAACTACAAATCGTTCATGGTTGTTCGCCTCCCCCCCTTTTCACATGGTGAACAGTACACAGTACAGGTGGCTCAGACACTGTAAGAACCACACGTAGTGTCAGGAAACTTTCAAGCAATAGCTAAACACAATAAAACCTCGCTACAACAACCAAATAAATATATTGTTGTAGAGGGATATATTATTATATGGAGGGCCAACATACTTTGGTGACACAATTAAGATTTTTTAAAATTTATTATATATGTATTAACTATAAATATATTTGCATATTATAGAAAGAATTAATTTGCTGAGTGTTAAATATGACATCAGATAGGAATGTTACATCTGTGACTTCTTACGAGAAAGGGAGGCAATTTTAAGGTCTTGGGGTGGTCGATGCACGTCAACGATGGGGTATTGAAATCTGAATACAAAAGCCATTCACTGTGGTGAAAAGAAATAAGATAGGTATATTATCAGTTGTGAGTCTTCTCTTGTCAGAAAAGACCAGAAAAAAAGGCAAAATATGATAAAATAAGATTTTTAACATTATTTGAAGAAAAAAAATATTCGTTTTACAGGGGTTAACTGCTTTAGAGAATATTGCAATATTGAGAGGAGCATGACATTAGTTAATATGCAAGTTCATCGGGACCACGAAACATTACTGTAATAGAGGGAGCTATTGCTGTTTCGGATATCGTAGTAGTGAGAGTTCACTGTATATACTTGTTGTCTAAGTAAATTTAAGACCTATGACATGCAAAAATCATACCATTTATCTTTCCCAGGGGAATTTCTTTCCCTTATGAAGCAGTAGTAGTGACCACCTTCAGCGTTTCCCGTATGAACAGTCACACCAATAAGCTCATATTCAAAGCATTCATCTTCTTCCTCCAACCCGGCATTGTCTCCATTATCTAAATAGGAATAAAGCAATAATTAAAAATGCCCCACAATCATGCAATGACCGCCAAAAAAAAGTGTCATTAAAATACTTGCCAATATGCTGTTTTGGGATGAGGTTTTTCTCCATGTAGTTTGACATATCGAGTTGGAATGGAAAAGAGAAGTGGGTGTTGACTTTTTCTTTTGAGTTTGTCACAAAACTAAAAGTATACCGCATCATGTTGAAGCACAATATTTTAGGCAGTTTCTTTAGGCAAGCCCTGTCAGGAAACAAATTTTAAGATGAAAAATACTACAAAATTTTAACATTCATTCAACTGTGACATTGTTCAAAAATATATTAGCCAAGTGTTCAATATTCCCCTTGTAAATAACATTTTATTGCCTTAAGATTGTATTTTTTTTTGCATCAAAAATTTTTTGGAACAATTTGTAAATGTAGTATATCTTAGTAAAATAAAAACAAAGTATCTGCACACACAATCCAAAACTATCTGCAAGCTCATAATATTTTTTGATAATAGAATAATTTAATATACAAAATATTAAATATACAAAAAGAGTTCACTATTTAAATTTTTTATTGATTCTTGACAAAAAAATATCTTTATATACATGCACATCAACAACACTAGAGAAAGATTAATATAAACGCATTGATAGTTTAGCAAATGGGCAAAATTCGGAGAATGTTTCACCCCAAAGCACTATTTCCCTATCCAATAACGTGGAAAAACAGGTTTTGCTATGTGGAGAAGACGGCAGGTTAAAATAAGACTTTTTACGTGCAGAACTGTCAGTTATACATAAATAGGATATTTAAGAACTGCATTCATATAAAGTAATTATCAAGAAATATTAGTAATTTTGATCCAAATGAAATTTCATTAAAAGATTTTATACTCTCACTGCAATGGTTTATTTTCATTGTAAAGCGATAGTTGTTGTGTTGAGTTAGCAGTAAAAATCTAGCTGATTGCGTGCTTGACCGCTAACCGTGAGATCGTTAATCTTTGGGCTAAAATGGCAGTTATATCTTTTCTCTTTGGGAGCAGACAATTAAACACTGACTTTCTTCTACCTGGCCTAAATCATGATTCTGTCGCCTGCTTCGTATTTTCTTCTTCTCCACTGCAAACTTTTCTTCTTTGCGTGCAAGGATATTTTTTTTTACATTACAATAAATATTTAAAAAAATGTATCAGCAAAATTGGAGAATCACCACAAATGTATCTGCGCATGGCGTGCGTCTATATTGTCTAACTATGAATGTGGTTTATCATTATATTGCCCCACTCAAGCTTTTTTTTTTTTATGAATGTCCATTCAAATAGTATATTCATCAAATAAAGTAATTTTCAGATAATTTTCTTTTATATTAACTATTTCAACTAACTTTAATGTTATAGTACAGTATAACCTCAAAAATTTGGGTTGCTCGGAGAAGTCTGGATTTTAGATATCCCTTTTTTTAAGGCAAGGGGGTTGTTGATTTCTCAAAACAGTGATTCTATTTTTTATTCTGATTGTTTTTTCATTGTTTTGCTGTTATTTTATAAATTTCCACCTTGATATCTCAATAAGACAGGAGAGTTGAGTGATCTTTTCTTTAATCAGGATGATTAAATCGTAAATTTAGAGTCTTTTTGTTAAGTAATTTTTCATGTTTTTTTTTTAATGAATGTTACAAAAAATAAAAAGCTTCTCTACCCCCTCAAAAAAAAAAAAAAAAAAAAAAAAAAACTTTTTTGAGAACAAAAAGTTTTTTGCATTATTTTATTTAGGCTTGGTATATCCACATCTATATTTGAGTTTAAAATTGAATCAGTTAATTTTTTTTCTTGCAACATATTATTCAGATTGCAAATGTTTTTAGATTTTAAAAAATATAATGCAGAGTTCTCTCTAGGGATAAAAAAAGGCAGGGCGCTTCCTCTCTGAAAAGGTCATTTACTTAACGTAAAAAATTTATTGAAATGTGTAATATTTTGTAATAACTGAATTCTATTCTAATCAATTTTCATAATATCCTCAAATACTATTTTTTTTGTAGTTTACAAAAATAATTAAAGGCATACCAAAAGACAATCTCTGTACATAATTTTCTTTGTTGAAAAAAGCAAACAAAAAATGATTAATTGATCAACAACCTGAAAGCTTTTTTCTATAATTTAGGCTTCAAAAGTTATAAATCTTGACCTATTATATTATTTTACTTTAAAAAGTTAAGGTAAATTGTATATAAAGTATCAAACATTTATTAATATATGTAATTATAATGTGTACAATGGTTACACATGTAGAATTTTTGCCTTTCACCAAGGTTTTGGACACTTTAAGACAGTTTCAATCAGTTTAGACAGAAAAATCCACGAATCACGTTCTAAACCCCAACCCTGGTTATAGTGTGTTCAATGTTGCTGTTGTTGTTTTTTTAAACTAAAGCCAATTTTTGTTAATTCAAAATTTTTTTCATTTTCCTTTACTTGGTATAACAAGAGAAAAGAGAATCCACTAATAACATAATTTTAAGTGCTATAAGAAAGGTAAAAAAAAAAAAAATACATATATATATATTAATTATGAAAGTTAGAAGAAAATAAAAAAAAAATTTGCCTTTTTTCAGCTCGCACTTTTTTACCACATTGAGAACAAGTGTACATATTATCTCCTTCCAACGTATCCTTGACCGTTATTTCATCGATCGAGTCCTGTAAAATACACATTTATTATATGATTTCAAAGTCATCTAAATATTTATAACAACAAAAGGTTTCAGATTAACTTACCAGTAAGTTCCGCATATCAGCAACTTGACAGCGTAAAGTATAAAATTCTTCTAATGTTCTACTAATGTGTGGGCAGTCCTATAAAATGGAATAATCAAAATAATTTAGGTAACAGAAAGAATGATATTTATACAAAAATATATAAAACAATTCAGTTTTACACCTGGGAAAAACTAACTTCGCTTCATTAAAATTGGTAAGTTTACCTCAAAAACTATTCGTAAGTTTAATTAACACCTGCAAATTACTTTAAGTCACTTATTAAAACAGATTTTGCGCCAGGGAAAAAAAATTGATACATTTATCAGAAAAAACTATCAATAGTAGCATTTCAAGTGTGGCTTATATGTAAAAGTTTCATGTCCTGTCGGGAATCTTGAATAAGCATTCAGTCAGATAAATCTTTTTTGTGATGCAGTCGATAAGCAATTTTTCAATGCATCAGCAGCAATTGAATGTTGGTTCTCTTGTATAAAGCATACTGAAACACTTGCATATAATACTTTTTTCTTAATATTAATATTGTTTATTTATTCCATCACTGATTATTTCTACTCTTCAATCACAATATGTATAATTTTCATTTGTTAAAAATTTATAATGCTCTAAATAATTCATATTTTTTTCTCTATAAATTAGGGGTGCACAACCAGTGGCCCGCCTACTGTAGATGTGTGGCCTGCAGGATCTTTTTTAATGCAAGAAAAAAATTTGTTTCAATTTGATATTTTTTAAATATTATAAATTTTCCTTAATTAAAATATTTAATTTAAATTTATATTACTGTATAAAATAGGTATATTTTTTGAAATTTCATTTTTCAAGCCTTTTTTTTTTTGGTTAGAATTTATATCCTCCTAATATATATATACATATTTATAAAATTATTATATTTAATTAATTATTTATTATTTAGAAAAAAGATATTATTTATTTAGAAAAAATTAATATAATATTATTTATTTAGAATAAATTAATTATTTAGAAAAAATGGAATAAGCTTTTTTAAAAGAAAAGGAATCAGTTTTTCTTAGTTTTAAATAAATTCAAATAATTAAAAGTATTTAATTTTCAGAAACTATGTCATTTAGTTTACTGACTAAAATATTTATTGCTTAGAACACTAATTTTCATATAAAAATTATCATATTTGCCGCTAGCATGACTAAATATGCATGCGGCCCTTTATTAATCTACCTGCTGTAAAAGTGCCCCTTCAGTAAAAAAGGTTGTGCACCTTTACTATAAATCATAAATATTTAAGAGTATATTTTTGCAAATGGAGGTATTTAATTTGTATTAAAAATTTTAAAGCATTAAAATTGATCTGTTTAAGAAATATATTTTGCCATATTTATTAGGTAAGTTTAACAATATTTGAAATGATCAATATAATGCAAAGTCTTGCATTATGAAGATCCTCAACCTGAGAAATTCTTATGTTTTAAATCCCTTAAGAGGAAGTTGTTACACAATCACTGTTAATTCCCTCATCATAGTAATAGTATTCCATTATAATATTTGAACTTTCAGTTGAATTATTCATATAAATTATTTTTTTTTACTTGAATAAACATGCTGTATAAACTTCGGAAAAAGTGAACACTCAGTTGCAGTGAACTTTTTAAGGGGTCCTCAACAAAAGTACATTTGTATAGTGTTATTTCATATCCTTATAATTAAGAACAGTTTGTTTATATTTGGACTTAAATTTAGTTTCCATACAAATTTCATATATTCACATTTCCAACAATATAAATGACATCATGAAGCCTCATTTATGGTAGACATATTGCTGGATTCACACGCAGCTAGTTTGACTGTAACAGTATTGAATACTCCTCTAACTGAACACAAAAAGACTAATTCTTGTGCAATTCCTTAACACAGGGGTTGCCAACTGAGAGAAGAGACAGTTTAAAAATTAAAATTTTACATTGTACATTTAATATTACATCTCCAAAAATTTTGTTAGATTGTAAGTTTTTGTTTCGTGGCAAAGCAGTCACAGAATTCTGTGAAATTTGAAGTAAAATCAAGCTTTTAGACCTGATAGGATGGGGAAAAAAAACTAAGAATTATTTGTACGAATTTATTAAAAGTTTAAAAATAAAACTTTGAATAAGAAATTATTAAGTTATTTTCTACAGATTACAATAATTGAAAGTTAGTGTTTTAAAAATTATACTTACTAAAGAAACAACATTATTTGATATAATACCACAAAATAGTGTCTTCACAAGCTCTTTCTGTAAGAACAAAATATATAGTTTAAGAAAAGGACATAAGGATAAAAGCAAACAACTATAATACTAATACAATTTACATTCATTCATAAAACTTCCATTTTTTTGTAGTAAAAATTTAATTGTTGCAATGAATTTTAACATATGAAATTCAACTATATCAAGAAATATATAGAAACTCTTAACCAGTGGTCAGAGTTTTCACTAGTTTTACAATAATCTTTTTTGGCCGATTTAAAACATTACAAAATGTATGCTAGTCAGTAATGGGATTCAAATAATTTAAGAACCGGTACTCTCAAAATATTTATATTTTTTTAATAGAAAAACAAAGATACAGTAATTTTTGATTACGCTGCATCTGCAAAGGACATAGGAAAAAATTTCAATTATCATATAGGTTGCACTTAAGCTTCTTTCACTAACATACAATAAAATATGCTATGTCACTGGATTTACTCAATTACATTGATAAGTACTATAAATAAATCTGGCTATGATTCCCTTTCCAAATATATAATTAAAGTTTGAAATTCAATAAAAGTCATTCGCCGTTAAAAGAAATATCTTTAAAAATGCGCAATAGTGGACACTACATCGATTCTTATCACATGCATGATAAAACAGGTATAATTTTTTTACACTTACCATAAAAAGAAAGAATGATACAGAAGACACATATATAAGTAATCATAATTTGAAATGAATGAGAAATGAGATTGAGAAATGAAAAATAAACTAATCACAAAATGAATGTAAACAGGGTATCTTCAAATTCATGACTTAACAAAGTTACTATTTTCTCCCACAAAAACACAACAATGAATTTTTAAAAAAAGCATTATAATAACATTCATTGAAATGATAGGTATAACTGCTATACTCTGCATCTTCATATTTACGGATTTTAAATTTAAAAAACAGAGTAAAGAAAGAGCAATAAAATAGCTGAAAAAAATACAAAAGCAAATCATTTTTCTCCCGTAGAACTACGTTCTAAAGATACTTTTCTTGTTCATCTGAAAGGAAAGAAATACTCCTGATTTTTCTGTTCTCATTTAGGAATTTAAAAAAAATCGCCACTGACTGGTTTGCTTCAACTAGAATTTTAATTGATAAAATTTAAAAAAATAAATAATAAAAATTCGTAAATCACAGAAGAGTTAAAAAGATAATTCCGTCTAGAAATGATGTTTTTACTTTCATTTTTTGAAAGAACACCATAATTTTTAAAGAACATGATAAAATAATTTTAAATTCTAATAAAATATGCCTAAGTGGTGATTTTGTTTGGAATTCAGATATTTGGAACAAGATGAAATTGGGGGGGGGGGGGATTCCATTTTAAAAATAAGATTTTTCGGAAGTGGTGTAAGTGGCAAAACGTGGTTTTGGAGCAACAAAAAAGCAATTTTGGAGCAGTGAAACAAAGATTTGGAGCATATTTAATAAAAGGAATTAAAACAATAACTTAATAGCAAGAGTTTTCAATTTTGTTCATTAATAACATATCTTAATTTTTATCACTTTTTTGAAGGTCCCTGCATAAACAAATTAAGTTTCTTTTTGGTATCTTCCAATGCTGTTAAATATTCTGCTATCCTCGACTTAGCCTCAGATAAGAGGATCTGTCCACTTTCTATAATCGACATGTCTTTATTATTTAACTCATCTTTAATATTTTATTCAGCTGTGGCTAAGAGATCTTGAGAAGCCTTCAATTTTTTTTAGCAAATCAATTTCAGCAGCAATCAATCTGCTTTCCTCAGTTTCAGTGTTATCACATTCTTTTTGCTTTCTTTTTTCTCAACCTCTAATCAAGCAGAATAATTTTTAAATGCTGCACGAGTCCCTTCAATCATATCTTTGTCAACTTTAAAGTTATTTAAACCCTCAGGTGATATGTGACACAACTTGTCTCAAACCATTAACACTATGGTTTGCCCTATTGTCAAGCAGCTTTTTATTCACACATATGGAAACTAAACCCTCTCTAGTACTAAAACCTCTTTCAGCATCGGTATTCCCATGTGGTATGCACGAAAGAGCTTTAAAAAGCTTTGTTATAAGAGGATATTTGATATTTCCCAAATTATCTTTCTTTGCAAAATAGTCCAAATACACATCAATTCACAAGTCACAAAATAGTTCCAAAACACATCAATAGTTGCATATTCATTTGAGTCAGAAGAATAACCTTCTGGTTCTCTACGTAACAGCAACAAAGATGCCTCTTCAGGAGTGTCTTCCATTCTTATTACAGGATTCAGCAGTTTAAGATGGTACAGTGACCTATTTTCAAGAGGCACATTTTAATAACTTTTTTGCACATGCCATAGACCTGGCACCTAAATAAATAGAATTTTTTATTGAAGAAGATAAGGGATTATGAGCAATTAATCCTCACTTCGGCCAGATCACGCTATTGGTTGAAAATGACATCACTGTTTGGGGGCAGGGAGATGGTGGCTATTGGCTGGTGTTTGCATGATTCTGGCGACAAATTTCGTATTCACACAGGCTCGCTTGGAATTTATTCCTTCTCTTATCTTTTACAGTTATAAAGTAACAAAAATTGGAATAAATATAAGATCAAATTTACTAATACATCGTAATTTAGTTGTGTTATGAATAATTTTAAAAACTTCATAATCAAGCAACATGTATATTTAGTTTAAAGTAATGACCAAAATTCTGGGCTAGCCCCCCCTGCATTTCTAGATCAACCGCAGTTGCCCATGACGTAATAGCAGTATAGTTGAATATGACTTACTTAGATTCTAATAAAAATTACCACAAAACTGTGAATATTGTTTTTATTACTTAACATTAATACCACGTGTAAACAGAGCATGTTTGAAAACTAAATATAAAATGTGTCGACAAAATACTATGCAATACACAGCATGGGTCTTCCCCCAAACAGTGATGTCATTTTCAACCAATAGTGTGATCCGGACGAAGTGAGGATTAATCGCTCGTAAGGGATTGGATTGAATGTAGGGTTTAGTAGCACAAAGTCCAAAAGAGGACATGCTGTGCCAAACACGGTAAGAAGAAGATAAGGATGTAATCGCATTTGTGGTATCTAGTCCATAATCTATTAAATTTGAATTTTGCCAAATTTCTGCGTTTTCTACATCCAAAGATTTTAAGTCCTTCCCTGTCAAACTAAGAAAAGCAGAACTCCTTAAAAAACGCCCTAACAATGCTTAATCTAGAGACACCATTTCATCATACAGCAAGTGAAACAATGATGTCTCAGTTTGGAAAAGACCTAAAAATTTATTTGATATAGCCGAAATATTTCTTAAAAACGAGCTTTTGGCAAAAGCAATTTAAATAAATTCAATATTCAGTGGCTTATATTATTTATTAAATTAATAATTACATTATTTAATTCTGAAAAAGGTAATTTAAAACTCTAATTAATTTAACTATTATTAAAGGTTATTGAGTGTATTTTTCTTAAAATTTAAATAAATGTTATTTGTAATAGTATATTCAACAAAACATTAACAAGATTAATATTGATCATACCAAATTTATAAAAATATGTAAAGAATTAAGCAAACTTTAATAAATTTATATTACAAATGTAAATTACTGAATGGCTCCTAAATTTTTTAAAATTAAAATTGGTTATCTAGTACAGTATTTCATTAATGAAATGATTAAAAAAAATTAAATAATTTTTAAATGCAAATACAATGAGAAGCTAAAAAAAAATTTTCAGAAGTAAATTATTATATTGTCTCTACACTCATAATATTTAACAAATCGGAGATAATTAATTTTTTTTACATCAATTGTTTTAAATCAAATCATTAAGAGATGAATTAAAGTATTAATGAATGACAAATCCAAAAAACATAAGATAATTTTGCTACTTTAAAAATTCTGAAAGCCCCTCTCTTCATACTTATTTAAAATCTTGCCTCTAAATATTATTAATTCTTTTCCTAAATCAAAATAAGAGCACTGAAAATTTTGAAAGTAATATCACAGTAATAAAAAGCAATAAGTAAAAAAAAAGTAATGAAGTAAAATAAATTTTTAAAAACAATATGCAATTAGTGGATAGTCCTTCAGATAAAATTTACTTTAAAGAAACTCAATTAATTCTTATCTTTATTAAATTAAATGAATAAAAGGAAGATGGAAATTTTGAGGTTATGAAGCTTTGTGATTCTTGACTGCTCTGAGGATCAACATGAAAATATGTACTTAGTGAATGGTCCCCAAGTTAATTCCAAGATCATGGGTACCATTCTATAAATAGAATAGAGTAAGAAGGCCATTAGCTTGCCACTGACGATGACACTTTAATAACAATGAAATTAGCAAGAGAAATAAAATTTTCTTTTGCTATTAAAATTTGGCAATGTTTAGCTGGTCCCCGAAAATTCGAGGGAAGTTTCGGTTACATTTCAGAGAGGAGAAAAGGAAACCTGAAATTGAGAATATCTTTCAAAATGAAGCAGAGTTGCACATGAAAGTGCAAGAATCCTTCCCACTGAATCCATCAAAACTTTAATTTTAGGAATTAAAGTTTTGATACATGATGCATAATCATGTAAGTCAAAAAGAAAACTCAAGGTTGGAAATAATATAAGCACTTACATTTAGCAAAGGAAAAAATATGAATATTTTTTTCAAACCATTATTTCGAATTACTTCAATTATTTTATAACTGCTGTTAAACAGCCAACCCAATTTTGGGATTACAGCTACTAATGTTGAACTTCATATCCTTTAATTTTGAACCCAATGCAGAGGACAAGGGAACTCCGGGATGAATCAAGTATAGGGAGAAATTTGCCTTTGTGGAGGAGTTTTTGCTGGAACTAACCCGCATTTGCATAATATGGAGAGGAAAAATACAAAAACATCCCACAGTTAGCTTGATTGGAAGGGGTACTAAAACTATTAACACTCAACATACTGCAGTACTGGGAATAGCACAATCTGTTGACGAATAAGAGAAGTATTTTTGTCACCAGCAAATATTTTATTGTCCCAATTTTTTTTTTTTTTTTTTTAAAGTTTCTTCTACAAATATTGAAAAATTTGAGACTATGGGTAAACAGGGGATAGTCTAAAAAACAGGAGACTTTGCAAGTATGAATAAGTCATAAAACCAGCTTTAGAAATAAAAATCATAACAGGTGCAAGTACTGTAAATGACTAAATTAGTAAATATAAAGAAAAAAACTTACAAGTTCTGGTGTCATTTCCTCCAGCTTACTAATTAGATTAGTGAAAAACTCAGCCATGTCTTTTTGTTCTCCAGTATTTAGAACCTGATGATCCATAGTGTAAACTTTGCAGAAGCTTCTGGGATTATATGCCTTTCTTTCACTTTCCTAAAGAAAAAGAAATTTATTAAGAGAAATAAATATCTAAATAAAATAAATATCACATCGTTATTCACAGCACAGCAATAAAAATAAACTACAAAAAATTGTTTTGAGAATAGTGAAAAAGTAAAGGAATTCAAATTGGAAATAATGAAACAGTTAATTTTCTTTTACCAGTGAAATTAGATTTTGAGTTTTTAGTTACTTAATTTCAAAGACTTGCACTAAAATCATATAATATATATAAAAGTCATATTAAAAATGTTAAAAAGATCTTCATGGTCCCAACAAACTTGCATATAAATTAGCATCATGCTCCTCTCAATATTACAATATTTTTTTCAGCAATAAACCCCTGAAAAACAATGTTTTTTCGAAATTTCAACCTTATTTTCTTCATTATTATTGGTTTTCATTTATTGTAAAAAATCTTATTTTATCATCTTTTGCCATTTTTTCTGACAAAAGAAGACTCCCTGCTGACCACCCCAAGAGCTTCCATTCTTAGAATTGCCTCCCGTATCTCTTAAGAAGTCACAGATGTAACATTCCTATCTAATGTCATTTCCTTCATGTTAAAAGCTGATCATGAGTCACAAATGACCACAAGCATGACACTAACACCCGAAAGAGAATTATTTCTGTAGAGGGTGGAACACTATTCACAAATGGAAATCACTTTTGTGCTTTGGACTCAATGCAGACTTTGTTGGTTGACTTGACAGTTTAAAAAAAAAATTATTGAACAAACAAAAATATTAGATTATTTCCAATAAAAACGGTTTTCCGGTATTTGGCTATCTTATTTTCTGAATTCAATTCCATTGTTTTTAATATTTAACCATAATTAACACTCTGCAAATAAATTTTAAAAAAAATCTTATTGTGTCCCCTAAGTATACATGCCATTGATATAGCAATATATCCCTTTAAAACAATATATTTATTTATTCTCCAAAATATTGCTGTAGTGATGCTTTGGTGTATTACAATGAGGAACCTGAGTGGCATTTTTAAAATTTTTTAAAATAAAACTTTAAACCATTCTATGACGATAGACATGTATTTCAGTTCAGTGGGTTAACTAGTTATTTTGTAATTAATATTTAACATTGCTCCATTAGCCATGCCCTCTAAAACGCAGTTAGTTTCCTCATCTCGGCTGATGATGTGGAAATACAGGAAAAATACGACTCTCATCACCTTCTGATACAGTAAAAGCGCATGCCGACACTCGTAGAACATTTTTAAAATTCTCAAAAATAACTCCAAGCACTTACAACAAGTATTGTTTTATATCACATTGTAATAGCTTTACATATAACGCACCATATAAAATGTAATAATATAAACTTAAATATAAATGTTCCAAAAGACGAAAAATTACAGGATTGGTGCAAAGCCATCTAACGTGATGACCAATACGAAGGAAGAAAAAAAATTGGCAACTATTTGAAACTTTATTATTTTGTTATAAAACTATTTTACAGCACTTAGTAATATTTTAATTTTATAAGAATGTTTTTCTTTTGATTAAGCTTCTCTGGAGAAATTTCTCTGAAGAAATCATTCATTATACTGAATTAAAATGTTTATGAAATGATTTTATTCTTAAAAAGTAATCTAGTACAGCTTATTCCTTTTTATAAAGATTTTTTTAAAACTTAAAGGACCTATTTTGTTTCGTTCTGCTTTAACTTCGTTATCTAACACATGTCATTTTGTTTTTTACCTTATTGAAATCGAAATTTCAGAGATAAAAATAATTCATTTTATTTTTGTGTAGTTGGGTGGAGGAAAAATGTAAAAAGAATAAAATAAAAAATTGAAGGGGCTTAAAATCTTTTGCATCACTTCTAATAACCACTAAATAAAATATTTTAGAAGTAAACAATAAAAAATAAGACATTTTTTAAGAAAATTTTTAAAATTTATTTCTATAAAAACTTTTTATTTAAAATCTTATCCATTTCAATTTGCTCAGTCTGCAATCAAACCAGCTTGGAATTTTTAAAACAACTCATACTTTAATGTATGTTATTCATAACAATAAACCAACATTAATAAATAATAATAATGCTTTTCAAAGGTCATTGAAAAAAAGTACGAATTAGGAAAGTAGTTTAAAACTATTATTATTTTATTTTTTTTTGCATTCATCATTTTTGTCAAGGGCACCTACAAAATTTTTCTCAGAAGGGGAAGGAAAACTCAATAGAGGAAAAAAAAAAACAGTCCTCAAATTATGAAATCATGTTTCAAAGTTAATTCTGTGACTTTTGAAATTTTAAAACACAATTTTTATAATTTATTCATTGTCACTAAAACAGCGAACTTTGAACCAAAATTAGCAATTTCAACAATATTTAAATTTGAAAAAAATGAAAAAAATCATGTTTCATTTTAATTATTCAAGAAAATGTAGTACTTTATTTACATCACACTTTAAATTCTAAAAGTTTTCTACACACACAGGCAATTCGCTATTGGGTTTTTTGTATATATTTTTTGTTGGTAAATTTCGTATGAATTTTATTTTGCGAAATATAATATTTTAATGTGAAATATTTTAGCTAATAATAGTATAAAATTTTAAAATGCAAATTTCGCATCCAGTGCATTACTTTGCATATATTAAATATTACACATAAGAAAAATTATTACAAATAATAATTTATTTTTCGTAGTTTTTCAGGAAAAACGGTTTTAATAAAAAAATAACTTAAAATAAATAAATAAGAGATTAAGAATTATTTGCATCTCTAATAAAAAACTTAAAAATCTAAATCCTTAATATTTCCATTTTTTATCTGGGATGAAACCATTAGGTGAAAAATTTCGAAATAGTTCTTATTTCTTACAACACTTTAGAATGACAAAATTAATATTTTTGATCAAAAAATATCCAAACCAAACACCTTTCTCTCTCTGCATTAAACCAAAAAGTTAACTCAATTTCAGCAATAAAAAAAAATATTAGAATAAAACTCCTTTGTAGACAAGACCACTATGACAAGTTTAGGTTCGGCCAATTCTGTTTACCCAGGTACTATGTACTGACACCCTAAGCAATCTCTTTTTGAGTCACATGAACCTCGTTTCATTTTAAGTTAATTTTGAGTTATAAAAATCAACTTTTTGTTTTAGACTATTTTAGTTATAGTCTATTTTTTATTTAGTTTCTTGTTATAGACTATTCATAATAATCAAGATTACGTGATTACCCTACGCATGCAGGTTTCTCATTAAAAAATAATAATAATAATAAAAAAAGAAAGTGAGGAAATGTGCTAAAAAAATCTTGCTAGATCTAATTTTTATTTTATTCAATAATTTCTTTTAAATAAAACAGCTGTAATAATAATATTTTTATTATTTTAAAATTTTAATTAGTATAATAAATTAATTGCATAGTTGAAAAAATGGCACCCAAGAGCATTTTATAACAAAAACAAAATGTGCAGCAGCTTTTGTAAACCGTCATATAAATTTTAATTGTATTTTGCATATTTTATACAATTTATCTATGAATACAAAATTGTATAAATTATCTATTAACAACAGTGTATTTTCATGTTTTTTATCAACAGATAGCATTATAAATTACCAATAATAATCTAATAAAATATTATACTTCTTAAAATGCTTAAAAATTTCTCATGGGACCATTAATTGTGAACGATATATATATAAAAAAAGCAAATGCGGATTAACATAAAATATCAAATTATAAACTCAAAATTTATGAAAAGTAATCAATAGAAAATTAATCATTAAAAAAAATATGCACTTAATATAAAAATGCTTAAGATGCAAAAGAAAGCTAATTAAAGAAATTTATTTATTCAAAAAACTTGGAAAATTTAGTATGAACAAACTTTTATTCCTTTTAATTGCAGAGTCCATTTTCTTAACGATACAATTTGAAAAGAATAAAAAGCTTGCCTATAATTTACAATACTGCCAACAAATAAATTACATCCTCAACAGTATTGCAAAAGGCAAAACAAAGTTATTTTAATGACATATATTATCTGTAATGCTAAATTTAAAATAAATACTTACAAGTAAATATGCAAACATTTTTTGCAATTCTCTTAGGGTATTTTCATGCTTGCAATTTTCATCTATCTATTAAATAAAAATTTAAATTAAAATACGCAAATAAAAGATAACAGCTGAAAAAAAAAATTGATAATGGACACATTTAACAAGTTTAGATAGAAGAAAACTTTAAAAACAAAATAATTTACAAAAATATGCAAATTAGTTAATAAATATAATTTACAAATGATTACAAAACAAAAAAAACTTAAATATGTGTAATCTTTTTCTAAAGGTTAAACGATTTTTATTGTGCACCTTCAATTTAAGAAAAATAAATATATCAAACTTTAATAGTTTGTCTTGTCTAAAGAACTTCCCTACTGGACCCGTGATTATGATAATGAGCTATAACTATTGCAAGTGGGGTGTGGGGTCAGCGATAAAAAGGGGGAATATTTTTCTTCGGTCAGTCGTGTTAGCCTTAGCGGGAAGAGAAGCTACCCTCCCTGAAATACATAATTCTTGTTTCCATTGCAACAGACAACCTCAGACCTAGTGGTGTGGGGAGTTCTTACTGTAGACAAACCATACATCCCTAACAGTTACAATATAAAGCAATTTTAAAACCAGAGCTGAAAGCACTAGCTGAGCATTGAATTTTATTATATTTCCTTGCATTCGATAATTCAAGTTTTTCTATAATGTGAAAATATATTTGTTTTAAAAATATCAAAACTACCACATTCAAAACTTGTTTTACGAAATATACAACTAAGAAATTTTTTAGAAACAAAAAAAAATTCTTAGCTAAGACATTGAATGGGGGAAATGAGAGAGTAAAGAAGAGTTAACACCAGTCAAAAATTTAAACTTATAAAATATAAAACAAAATTATCACAATTATTGCAAAATGTTTAAACTGTAACCATAACCTTATTATTATGAGCAATGAATCAAATATTTAATAGTAAAATTTTTCCTTTGGAGAATTTTTGATTTTTTTTTTATACTTCTACTTCAAATTATTAATTTATGAAATAGACTAATTTTACAACAAAAAAAACAACAGTCTATATGCCACCTGTCATGCCTCCATGTTGTGATGGCGCTGTCATCAGGTAGATGTTGTAAAAAGACAGAGGAGGGAACGCTCTGATGGAGAGCGGAAGTGAATTGTTTAGATGTCTTGGTTATATTAATTTTCTAATCTTTTATCATTATTAATAAATGTTTCTTTTGTGTTGTAAATTGGTTACCATTTTTTGATCAATTGTGTTTTGGGGAAGTATCTGAGTGAACAAGGGAAAAGGAGGAAAGAATATACATAATATCACACCACCCATTGCGGCAACCTTCCCATTATAACGACCAATACATAAATTCTCTTTAAATAATCCATACATACGTTATTGTTATTATCATTTGTAGTTTTAGAATGAAAGTTATTATTATATCTCCCATTAGAACATCCATACTCGAACCGTTTATTCTCTAGTAACAATTTTATCTTGATTCCAGTTTGGCTTAATATGGGTCATTTAGGAACAGGCACCAATATTGGGATGTCTAGATTTTTTAATATGGATCCTATATAGCAGGGGTGGCCAACCTGCGGTTCGCGAGCCACATGTGGCTCTTTGAAGGATCATTTGTGGCTCTCGATACCAGAGTTCCCTTTTCATTTTTGTGCTATTATATTTTTAAAAAAAATATTGTTCCTTGACGAATTGACAGATATCACAGATCTTCCACAATTGGCAGTTTTCATACGTTTTGTTTCACTGATATTTTTTGTTAAAGAATTATTAGATTTAGTAGCACTTCAAGAGTCAACCCATGGTGTCGATATTAAAAATGCATTAGATTCCAGAATGAAAACTTTTGATGTGCTTCTTAATAAACTTGCAAGCATTGCAACTAATGGAGTATTGTAACTGGGTAAAAAAAAAAAAATCGGTCTTATTGGGATTTTAAGAGATGATCCTCAAATACCACAATTCATACCGATTCCCTGCATAATTCACCGAGAACATCTTGTTACAAAATATTTAAAATATCCTGATGTTATGAAAACAGTGTTACACACTGTAAACTACATTCGCTCTAATTCAAAATTTCCTGAAAGAATTAAAGAATTCCAAAATAGATTTAAAGACTTTAAATCGTCTCTTGAATTTTTTCTGAATCCATTTGAAATTAACATAATTCAAGGTGAGTTTTCCATTTTCAATATAATTAAGACCTAAAAAGCATCCGGAGAATTAGAATTAATAGAGATGAAAGAAGATCAAGCTCTGCAATTAAAATAGAAGTCAACGTCTATTACTGAATTTTGGAAATTTGCACCAGAGTTAAAGTATCTTGAATGAAAAAAGGCTGCTTGCCAAATTAATTCAATATTTGAAACGTGTTTATGTGAATCATTTTATTCCTCTTTAAAATTCGTGAAATCAAACACCTATCAGTATTTTATTAAGTAACCAGTATTAAGTAAGCATCTCAAAGAATTACTGAGAAGTGCTGTCACCAATTATTCACCAAATTTTAAAGAATTATCTGGTGAAGTAAAATAAATATGTTTAATTTTTAATATTTAAATTCAATATTTTGTAATTTTATTTATATGTTTTCAATAAATATAGTTACAGTAAAAAAAAAATTTCATTTCTTTTTCGCCTAATTGCATATTTAATTGTGGCTCTCGAAAAATTTCAAATTTTGAAAAATGGCTCGACTATCAAGGAGCTTGGCCACCCCTGCTATATAGGGCCAATATCATCAGAAAAAAAATATATTGGGTGAGTCTGAAAATTCTATATATGACTAATATAGGAAAATTAACAACTCTTTGAACCCTTATTGAGCCATTATTCATGAATATTGGTTCAATGTTGTGTATTGGTCCAATGTGAATATAGGCCCAAGTTATTTAGCTGCTAGGGTTTCAATAATGAGACCAAATTAAGTCTTTTGATTCAGAAAAAGACATTATTTCTAATAATGTTACTATAAACATCTGGAATTCCTATTGTATTAAGTAACACAACCTCCAAGATTCTTATCCTTAAAGGTTGTGATTTATAGCAAAAAGAAGAAGAAAAAAAAGTGAAATAATATTTGAGAAAGTAAATCACTCATTTTTTTAAATTTATATTTTGCACTACATTGGGGGCAAATATTGTAATTAAGGTAAACACAGAGATAATCTTACTTTTGCAGAGACAATGGATGCTCTTGCTTCAGGCAACATATACAAATGCTGAATACAAGAGGCTAAGTAGCAAGTTGCACCTAAATTGGTCAGACCAACATAGCCACAATCAGCACGGCCATCATCGTGAGGCCAATAATCCCAGGGATATGGATTATGAGACTCTAAAAAATACAATGTTTTTTTTTTAAATGTTGTTTCAGTAACAAAAAATACACACTGCGTCCTATCTGCATAGCTGCCAACATAGAGAGAAAAAAATCCAGTAGATTTTACGAAATAATATAAATTTCACGATAATTGTTGCATAATGTACTAAATATTTTAGAAGTAGGAAATTCTAGAGATTTTCTTAGTCATCAAAGTAGAAAAACTGCAATATTCTATAGTTATGATTGGCATTAAACATACTTGAAATGTTATGTATTACGTTTACTCATAATTTTGAACATTAATAGGCATTTAATTCACCAAACATAGTTCAAAGATTTTTTAAAAGTAATTTAAAAAGATTACTGTGAGTAAAAATAAACTGAACATTTTAGAACAAAAAAAGTTTTGGACTGATTTCTATAAATGAAGTTCACTTCATTATGTATTAGTAATACTTTTTAATTATTCAAGCAATAATCTGCACAAAAAATTAATTTCAAAAGGGATTTTTTAAGGAAACTTACTCAATTTTTGGAATTTTCTAAATTGTACAAAAACCAGGAGAATTTTAAATAAACCAGTAGACCAGGAGAAACTGGCAAAATCCAGTAGTCTACTGGAAAATCCAGTAGAGTTGGCAGCTATGTATCTGTGTTTAAGAGTTAAATTATTGTAATGTGCAGGGGAATCGAAAGGGGATGCGCCTACTCAACGATTTAATTTTTACACCAGCTTCGAGCAAGAATACTGCGAACAATGGGGATTTAATCAAAAATAAATGTTTCCAAAGAAATTTGTAAAATAACAGGCCAATATCAATTTGCTCAAAAAAAAGTATATTTTTCTCATTCTTAATTAACATTTTTTTAATACTCTATGTCATACTTGATTGTTAAATTTTTTAATTAACACATTGAAAGAAAAATAATCACATTAGTACAATAATCATCACAATAATCACATTACAAGTTATGTCAGTTTAAACACAAATGTTTCTATCCAAATGCAGTTTCTGTTTATAGCACTAAATGCTTTTACTCAAGGTCGACAAAACACCATTAAGAATCATTGAATTAAACCTAATATATTTTTTCACAATATCATATTGTCTTTTCTCAATAATTCAAAATAAAGTCTTGAGGACTCCTTTAAAAATATCTTAGTTTACAACTATAGTATAATCTAGTTTTAACTTATTTTATGACATAGTTACTTTATTATTTTTTTGCTGCGAATTTCAAGAGGATATATTGATAGCATTTTCAACAGTTATTATAGATCAGCAAACATTTTTTAAAATCATAATTTCTTTTACAATATAATATTCTAATTTCGAATTATACAATAGAATTACCCCTTTATGAGGCCATGCTTAGTGGGCCAGCATCCAAGGTTTCGTGGCCAAAATTAGTATTTCGATAAAATTTGTATTTAGGTGTTTTTATAAGCAGGTAAATTGAATTCATAGTTGAAATTTTGAAATACACTAAAAATACCCCCCCCCCCGCCCAAAAATACCCCCTGAAATATGGCAAGCAAAAAAAAATAAAAGAATGATATAGAGTTGGCAGCTATGTACTTTTAAGTATTGGTTTTAAAAGCAATGGCATAAAAACAGGGTTGGGGTTTTGGATGTCCTAAACAGATTTTGGACATGACATGTAGATTTTACTGTCTTTAACTGACTTAAAGTGTGCAAAACCCTGAACATTGGTAAAGGGTAAAATTTCTATATGTTTAACTATTGTACTTATAATAATTACATATATTAATAAATATTTGATACTTTTTATACAATTTGCTTTGACTTATTAAAGAAAAGAAATATAATATAATAAGAAAAGATTTATAAGTTTCGAAGCTCCAAAACTCATTAAACATCCCTTAAATATAAATAAATAAGCTTTTAATACTGGCAAATTATGCTTCTGCACTAGGAAAAATAAATGCAATATTAAAAATAATAATAAACTTTTTTTAATAACACAAAAACTTGTCTTTTTCTTGTTCAAAAATGAACCTTTTATTTTTCACAATTTAAAATTGTGACATAATGAGAATAAAAGGGTTTTGGACAGTTTTAGACAGGACGGTTTAAACCATGGATTAATCCATTCTGTTCTAAACCTTGCCAACTCTGCATAAAAAAAAAACCTGAAATTAGAATCGATAATAGTAAATAATAAATCATGAAAAATAATGTTTTGTAAAGTACCTGGAGTATGCTGCTTCATTAGCTTCTCCTGTAGAATGTTGAAATTTTCAAGAGAACCTTTCAACATTTCAACGATGAGATCGTACGCAGAGGAACGAACTGACTGAGATTTGCATTTGGGTAAATGCCTTTGTTTAGGACTTGGAAGCGCAAATAAAGCATCATACAGGTGTAAAACCAGTTTCTAAAAACAATACAAAAGAATAAGTTCCCCCTTGACAAATAAAGATACAAATTATGATTTGGAATGCTTACTTTTCCCTGAGGAGAGCATTTGAACGATGGATTATGCTTCATGATGACGGTCATCAGGTTGATTAATCCTTTCAGACCATCGTCCTCCACAGTGCTGTGTCTGGCTTCTCTGCAGTCGCGATTCGTGATAGATTCACCCAAATAAGTAGCTAAGTTCTCAATATCTAATGACTTCTAGAACAAAAATTACTAAAATTCATAATGTATTATTTAAATTAGTTATGATCTGAAGCCAACAGCACACTTGCCACAAACGTTGAAAATAATCCATAGCTGCTAACACGGATAGGAAAAAATCCAGTAGATTTTATGAACTGATATAAATTTCATGATAATTGTTGCAAAATATACTAAATAGTTTACACGTAGGGAATTTTTGGGATTTTTATAGTCATCAAAAAAGAAAAACTGAACTATTTTCCAGTTATGGTTTCACATTAAATGATGTTGAAATGTTATGCATTATGTTTATTCATAATTTTCAATAGTAATAGGCATTTAATTCATCAAAGATAGTTAACTGAATTTTATAAACGAGGCTTGCTTCAATATGTATTAATGACACTTATTTAAATATTCAAGCATGTAATAATCTACAAAAAAAATTCTATTTCAATACGGATTTTTTTTAAAGAAACTTTCCCTATTTAAGGGAATTTTCGAAAATATACAAAAACCAGGAGAATTTTTATGAAACCAGTAGAGTTTGCAGCTATGATAATTATTTTTTTTTTTTAATGTGTATATGTATGTGTTTTATGTTTTTTTAATATATATACACGTACACACTCTTATATATAGTGTGTTGAATAGTATAAACGTGCTATTAAAGAAAACTTTATAACACATTTAATTCAAACTAAAACATCGGACTTCAATCTTAAATTTCCCCCACTTTTTGCTTAGTTCCCCGATTTCTTTGGTCTGTGCCTCCTAGAAAAACATGATTTGGTGCTTGAATTAACAAATTGATTTACTTTTAACTTCCGTGAGAGTCAGAATTAATGAGAAGGCAGCACTATTTTAACAAAAACCACTTTAACTGACTGAAGTGAACCTTAAATTACAATTAATTTTTTGAAAGCTTAGAGTATAATTACTCTAGGCTGGTTTCATAAATTTTTAAAAAAAATTTTCATAAAAAAAATATAGCTTCGATTCACCCAAACAGAAAAAAATACTGACTTAGAAAGCTCTTTGGAATGGAATTATTACTTTTATAAATCAGTAGTTAAATTGAAGAAGATGAAAAATTTTCATTTAATATATGTATTTCAAACACACTTTATTTTATAAAGAGGAAAAAAGTGATCTATAGTTATAGCTAAAGCACCCTATCTTATGGTGGTAAGCAGCAGAAAAGTATATTCCTCAACTCAAATGTTATTACAATTAAATTTAGTTAGGTTGTTACTTGATCTCAGCTGTCAATATGGATAGGAANGGATTTCAATGCTTTTGCTCCGAGGAAAATTAAATTCCTCATAAAATATTTTAACTTGTTCAAAAAAATTTCAGCGGAAATTAGCGGGAAAAATGGAAAAATCTAAAAAGAAGAGGAAATCCGCGAGTCCGCGGAAGAATCTCATCCCTGGAAACAATATAAATTTCAAAATAATTGCGACAAAATGTACTAAATATTTCACACATAGGGAATTTTATAGTCATCAAAATAGAAAAACTGCACTATTTACCAGGTATGATTGACATTAAATATACTTGAAATGTTGTGTATTATGTTTACTCATAATCTCTAATAGTAATACGCGTTTAATTCAAACATAGTTAAAAGATTTTTTAATTAATTTAAAAAGAGAGTTCTGAATAAAAATTATTGAACTTTTTAGAATAAAAAAAGTTTTGAACTAATTTTCATATAGGAGGTTCACTTCATTATGCATTAGTAACATTTAATTACTCAAGCCAGCAATAATTTGTGCAAAAATTCTATTTCAATAGGAATTTTTTAAGGAAGCTATCTCAATTTTAAGGAATTTTCAAAAATATACAAAAAACAGGAGAATTTTTATGAAACCAGCAGATCAGGAAAAACTGGTAAAGTTCAGTAGTCTACTGGAGAAATCAGTAGAGTTGGCAACCATGCTTAGTGCAGTTTTAATAATACTTGTTTGCATAGGAAATTAAAGTAAAAATTAAAATAACCTCATTAGAATTGCGTAAAAAATACTCCTCATCAAGGCTGTCAACAAGACGGCAAATCAACCAGAAATAATCTTTGCATCCAGGCCCATATGGCTCTTTGTCTTCTTCCTAAAATGAATAAAACAAAGCATTAAAAAATTACAGAAATATACCATCATATTATAAACATTCATGATGTACAAACTCTTCACTAAGTATTATAAATATAAATATTTACTTTCAAGCACACGAACAGAAAATATCAGATAAAATAAGAGTATGAAATTCGTATTTTAAAAATGTCTTTTACATTTTTTAGAGAAAATCAAGCAATATATTGTAAAAAAAAAAAAAGACTGTTGACAGAAATTTATTGGTAAACAACACAAAGAGAATAAAATTATCTTTTGATTTCGTAATACTTACCAATACCAAATACATTTTCAATCATACCATTTTCTTTCAAAATATTTGTTTAAACCAAATTTAACAACAAAAAAAGAGGGATATTGTATTGTTATAAATCATAATTAGTAACAAAGTCCCCACTCACAGTTACATTTTATTAAGATGTAAAATATGGTGTTTTCTAGAACCATCTTTAAACCTTTTCGATTTAGGATTTTTTTTTAAATCAAGAGATTTCTTAGGTTGATATCAGAGGAATGAAAATGAAGCCTGAAATTGAGAGTATCTTGCAAAATGTAGCCGAGTTGCACATAAGAGTGCAATAATCTCACCGAAACCAGCTCAAAACATGCAAATTAGCAAGTATTTCATCAAACATGCAAAATGATTGGCGCTTTCATACGCTATGGGCTGACAGTACACTGAAATAGATTGTGGTTGAATGAATTGTGAAAATGTTGAATAGAACAATGTGAAAACTACCTTTTTGCATAATACATGGCAAAAATTGATATGATTAAAAAAAGGGAAAAATTAAGCACTTTTTAAAAACACTCGATGAAAAAAGCACCTTTTAAAAATGCCATGCACCATGTTTAAAACTAATTCTGCAACCACAGGAGTATATAATAATACGACGGATTGCAGTACAAATACTTACATCAGAATGAGGCTGTTTCATATTTTGAGCAACAGAGAGAAAACTAAGTAATTTCTTCAAAAGAGGAGCTACAAAATGAGTCCCAGTATGACCATCCACGTTTGATCCAAGGCATAAACGATACAATCCAGTACATGCTTCTCTTCTCAATGCCGGCTATAATGAAAGAGACACTATGATATAAATTGCCTGTTTTTGCTTCATATATAACTATTCACCATATTTTTCGGCAAAAGCGCAGCGGCACTATCGAAAAAAAGTTGTTTTTTCCCTACATGCGGCGCTTCCGACGAAATAATTTTTAGTAGCAAAAAAATTTATCAAGGAAAATTATTCAAGATGAAATAATTTTCTGAGAGAAAGACTATTAAAAAAAATTAATAACGAAGTCGACGAAATATTAGCCCGCATCGCGATCTGCTGCAGAACAGTCGCCAATTCTTAGCAAACTTTCGACATCGGCCTGCAGGAAAATAAATAAGTGAAATAATAATTTTAAAAAAACATCCCATAAGGAGACTAATTTAAAAGGTATGCATCTTGTATCCACCCCCATCTTAAAGTAAGATCACAAGCTAGAAATCCACTTAGCGCCTTGGAAATTTTAATTGGAATGATAAGATAAGGAAGTAATATGACCCCAAATCCGGCACTTACGGGTTCAACAAAATTCCAATATGGTGCCCATATATTACTGGTAATTCAATTATACTGTTAATTGCAGAAAAACCAATAAATTTAATTAAGTTTCTATTGTAGATTATGATGAATTTAATGAATTATGGTGAATTTAAAACTGCCCCATCTTCAGAAATTTTATTAATTAAAATAATAACCTATATAATATAATCAAGGAGAAATAGTAGCGCTTTTGCGGAAAAATACGATAATGTAATAACAAGCAATGTAAAATTCCTACTTAGGTCAACAAAGAAACATTTTATATTAGTTACTTTTTATTAAATAATTACAATTTTTTCTCCCCTATAAAACTAAAATTAATTCATTAAATTTAATGAATGAATTAATATTTCAAAAAGCTATATTAACACCAAGTGTCATTCAATACAAGTTTAAAAAAGTAGTATTTGAATGGATGAATAAAAAGTATTTTATCAACAATTGAAATTTTGAACATGATATAAAAATATGTACACGGAGAGTAGGAAAAAGTACTAGGAATTGAAGGGGAAAAAATACGTGCGGCATCGGACAACTATAAAAATATAAATTTGGTAACGTGGATCGCACATGTAATGTTCTTTCTTGAATTTATCTGGCACAGCGAATATAAAATTATTAAATATTTAAATGTGCGCAATAAACTTTTTTTTGTTGTTCAAATAGAGCTATAAGTTAGTAATGATCACTAATGTTATTTTTAAAATATGTGAGCAACTGAATCGCCTATAGTAAAATTTAAAACAATGATTAACGTTTGGCCCATCAGAAAATTACAATTCGTTTTTCGCTCATTCCGATTTAATGAATGAATTAGTATTTGGAAAAAAAAACTGCATTAACATCGAGTGTCATGTTTAAAAAAATGTATTTGAATTTGAATGGATTAATAAGAAGTATTTTATTAAGGATTGAAAATTTGAATAAGATATAGGGAGAGTATGAATTGAATAAGCACCTCTGGATCATCTAAAACTAATCTCTTGAGTAGAGTTTCGAGCAATGGATATCGAAAGAAGTGAGTGTGAACTTTAGGCTGCGAGAAGGCCCAAGAGACAAGCAGAGTCATGGCACAGGACACTATCTGTGAACGTCCCCAGAAGCCAGTTTTGTATTGATTGGGATCAGTTGGAGAGGCCGCTTCAAGGAATAGAGATAAAATAGTATTCAGGACGTTCTCTGTCTCACTCATCACATGAAGCATCACCTGCAATAAAGTATAAACCTTAGTTTCAAGAAACATAAATATGTATAAATTCTAATGATTGTTTAAATTCTTTTGGTACTATTCGCATTCGATATGAACTTCGCAATATGTATGTTTATAAAATTTGGTCCATCTTTTAAAAAAAACTTTGAAGAGATGTATAAGTACAATGCATACCTGCCAGCTTTGAAGAAATAAAATAACGGAGATATTGCTTTTAATCCTACGTGTAAAGTTTTGATCTATCATGCATAATCTTATAAGTTAAAAATAGAAATTCAAACACTTACAAAAACACATTTAGAGACGTAAATAATATATATATATAAATCGTAATCTAAAGAAGATTTTTTTAAAAACAATCATTAATAATTATTGAAACTATTAACACTCAATATACTGTAGTACTGGCAATAGCACCATCTGTTAAGGAATAAGAGCGTAACTCAGCTCAGTATATATGCACATATGGACTTGCAAGTATTTAATTAAACAGGTAAAATAATTTGCTCTTTCATACGCTATAGACCAACGGTACAACAAAATAGATTGTGAAATCATTGAATAGATCAATGTGAAAAGCACATTTTTGCATGATAGGTGGTGAAAATGGACATGGTACAGAAAAAAATCTCATCTCTGAAAAGGGAAAATTAAGTACTTTTTAAAAACACCCTATGAAAAAAAGCACCTTTCAGGACTTTTAAATAACGAAAATAAAAAATTAGCACATTTAATTACTTTTTAAGAATGCTACACATCATGGTAAATATATAACATTAATTAAATTGCATAAGCAAGCTTGTTTATTTAAATAAAAACACAATACTGGCGAAATATAAATGATGAATTTCTTTTACCTGATTCAGTTTTGGGATTAAAAGTTTGTCATTGCTGGTTTTCCTTGTCCTCTTAAATCTCTTTTTGGGTAAATCGGATTCACCATTGAGAGCATCTTCTTCAAGAGTTTCCACACCAAATTGATAGATAAGACGTAATAAGCAGGTCATGCAGTCTTGTTTCCACTGAAAATTAGGAAATCATGTTACTGACCAGTAATATTTTAAATAGTGGTCACTTTTTAATAATTAAAAATTCTAAGCAATAAAAAAAAAGTTCATAATTTAAAATAAAAAAATTTCTTTTGAAGCAAATTTCTGAAAATTTGATAAACAATATCTAATGGAAAACTGTCCTAATTTCTTCAAACTGGTTCAACGTAAAATTTAAGAATTATATATCACATTTTCAACCCATGAAATGCAGGGTTCAAATTTTTGAATCAATAATATATATATATATATATATTAACAAGTTAGTGTTTTCCAGTTTTTATTTTTTTCAACAAGAGCAGGAAAAAGGTTAGCCTGGAAAAAGCTTCTTGAGAAGGACAAGGCTCACCCTGGGCTGTTGAGCCATTGATGATTTATTAAAAAGCATAAAATTGATTCATTACAAAATAAATTTGGTAATGTTGTGATTATAATAGTGAAATTATAATGATCAAAATTTTACCAGATTTCCTTTCTTCAGAAAATAGTATAACTAATTATATTCTTTTATAAAAAGATGAATACTGTTAATTAAAAAATTAATACAAAAACATAACTGGAATTAAACCCTTGATAACAAATTCAGTCCCTCTGAAATTTTAAAACCAGAATAGAATAAAGCTATTCTAGCATTTAAAGAAAGATTATCTAAAAATTTAAAATGCATTCAATGTGAACTGAAGTGAAACAAAAAAAAATTAAATTAACCATTGAAAAAGTTTACAAAAGGAGGGAAAAAAAAGATTATCAGAAAACAAAATTATATTTAATATTATCTAAATATTTTATTTAAACTTCTAAAGAAAACACAAAATACATTAATGATTGTAATTGTCTGCTAAGAAAATGATAAAAGAATTTACAGAGTTTGATAAAAAATGTGATGATACAGTTATTTAATCAATACTTTTTATATGTAAGTGCCAAGCGATTAGTGGCCACCGTTAATTTCAGAAATTGAGTAAAATTCCGTTTAAATACAATAAATATCAGTGGTCAGAAAAACTACATTTTCTTTGTAGTTAACTGCAACTACTTTATTACAATCGTAGTTAACTACAAATACTTTTTTTATAATGTAGTGACTACAAACTACTTTCGAAATGTAGTCACTACTTTTAGAAGTCAAACTTAACAGGAGAAATTAATTTTCACCAATATTCAAAATGATTTTAAATAAATTGATTAATTGGCTAACAAATGATTTAATTGGCTTCGTCAAATATGAGGAGATAATAAGACATTTCAATTTATGTTTACATGAAATAGATTTTCTAAAGTATTTTTTTATGAACTTGTTCCTTTAACCTTCAAACTCTATGCTTCTCCCGACAGTGATTTAAGAAATCCTATGAAATAATCAAATATTTGTGATCCAAATTAAAATTGGTGTTTATAACAAAAGGAAGGCTTTTAATTTTAGGGTTATTTTTTCCAGTAATTTTGATACAATTTCGTGTAGTAATATTTTCAAAATTTCAGTTTTTTCTCAACTGTCTGGAATTAATAAAATTTGCAACAATGTTGAATGCTTTCAAGAGGCTACTAGTAATTTTTTAAATAATCTGGAAAGTAATGGTTTACCTTGTAATTTTTACAAAATATTGAAGGTAAAAAAAAAGAAATGATTGAAAATAATTAGTTTTTGTTTTCTTTTTATAGGGCTAGATCGGACTTAACCGAAGCTTTTCTAGCAGTTAAGCTTTTCTACTAACAGAGGGCAACTGCCTTCTTGCTTTCCTTCTGCGCATTAAGTGTGGGCGCAGTTTGTTTTAAGATTTCCAAAAAGTTGTGTGCTTTGGTTAGAAATAGAAATATTTTAGGCAGGTTTTTTTCAACAATGTTTTCCTTCTGTAATTAGTTTATGTAATTTACTTTTGCATTTTGTTTTTGTATTTTATAGAGGAAAGTATATTATCCTGATGAATGAGAACATGAATATCAAATTTTTCATAAAAACAATCACTAAAAATGAATCAGGCAGCGTTTTCAGACAAGTGGTTGTTTAGTTTTATACTAAGCAATACAAATAATCTCAATTTTTAAAATTGAGTCAAATAATATTGTTTCAATTAATATGAATAATGAAAAAAAAATTACTTCACTCCAATATCCCTCATCAGAAGCTTGAAGAACTCCAGACATGAAAATTTGAAAGAGATGATTCAGTCCACCACATTTCACAAACTAAAACAAAAATTAAGTTGCATTTAGTTTTGAATTGAATTATGAAACAAGATGAATGATACAGCCTTCAAGAACGAATTGAAATAACGGGGACATTTAGAGGTGATAGTGTCGAACTCAGAAATCCTGAATAATAATTGAATAAAAACATTAACGACGCATTTCAAAAAATTTATGTCTTTATAAATTTAAATCATTGATATTTTAACAACATCAAATTCTAAATAAATTGTATGGAACATAATTAAAATTAATAACTATTTATAAGTTTACTTTTATGTCTAATCACATTCATTATTCTGCCAAAAAAAAATATTTACGAATGAAACAGATGTCAAGTATAAATTCTAGTTCTAATACTTTTTTAAATAAAATGTACAAGAATTGTGATGGATGATTTCTGGAAACTTCTCGATCATGGTTAGCAAAAAATTTGGAACCTTTCCGAAGCACAATCATCACTGGAGGTTTATGCTTTACAAACTATATGGGGAAAAAATATTGTATGGAAAGTAAACTTAAAAAGTGATATATCAAATCTATTTTAGACTGACTTATATATTATTAATTTTTCAGTTTTGACTTGCCCTTAAAGTTGGTATTAAATAATTTTTTAAAAAATTATTTAATATTATTAAAAATTATTGCACAATAAATGAAACTAGAATTTCACATGCACAGATTTGGTTAGAAAGCTGAATTTAAGAAACTGATAGAATTTATGGATTTCTAAAACTTCAATTTTTATTAATTATTAAGGTTACTATAAATTTGGATATTGTCGAATGTTACCCAGCACTTGATGCTTGGTAAAATTGGCCACATAACTGGTACCGTACCAAGTTCTGAGACATAAAAACTGGATTCAGGTACTTAGTGACGTAATTATTTGGCTGTGTAATAACTTGGTAATGAAACTACAGCATGCACACGGTATATCCCTAGTTTTGAACATAAAGGCTTCATTTAAATAGATAAAACTTCTCCATACTTTTTTTCAAAAATAAACTAGTGAACAACTCTATTAACAATTATTTTTTACGAAATGGAAACAAAAAATCCCCAATTTTTCCCGGCTGATTTTATCAAATTTCTCTGACTTACGTAATTGAAAACATACATATTCTTATTAATTTTTCATTTACACCTCATTTTAATACACAAAATATATTTAAAAAAAAACAATTATAGTTCCTATTAGAATTGAAAATAAACATTTTTTTCAAACAAGAGCAATTGTTTTTGCAAAACTATTAGTTTATTACATACCCTGAGGAATTCATTTTTCCAGTCAGTATTTTAATTAAATTTCCTGATATTTTGCTGTGTTCATATTTTGAAAAGTGTGTTGTAGGAATTTTCCAGCATCATTGAACATGAAAATATACTCTCTAAAGTTTTAAGTTTCATATTTCGATTTAGTGATGAAAATATACTCTCTAAAGTTAAGTTTCATATTTCGATTAGAATTTAAATATTTTTTTTTATAGCGATTTTGTAGTTAGTTTTATTTCAAAGGCAAATTAAGTTGCAACGTTTAATTTCTTTTAAAAATCACCACAAATAACAAAACTTTCTGAATGATTGTTTGTTGCTCTTCTTACCCGTTGCTGTTACTGTACGTTGTGTTACATTTACGTTATTTATTACATTACAATATTCAGTACATAAATATTATACTTTATTAAATGTATTACATCGTGTTACATGTTGTTTTGGCATTTCAATATATATTAAAATGTCAAAAAATAGCAAAAATCATTTTCAAAAAATGCTCACTAATGCAAGAGTCTTACGCCTAATATATACATATATATGGTTGAGTTTTTTCTTATGATAACAACAAATAATTTCAATGCATAAAATTAAATTTGCTTAGAGATTATGAATTGAATGTAACAATTATGAGACAATCAGACCTTAAACCAATATAGTAGGGCTTAACATTTTTGGAGCATATTATTAATGATAATGAAATAGAGTCAACTAAAAATTAATCAATAAAAGAAATTTCAAAGCTATCAACCAGAAATCATCATTACTTTTAAATTCCAAGGTGTGGTTTCTTTTTCAACCAATTTTTCTTTGGGTGAGACACTTTCCAAATTCATTCCCTATAAAAAATATATATATCTTTCATGAGAAATACAATAACATTATTTATTAAAGCAGTCAGGGTTTATAGCTAAATATTTCAACAAAATATAAGGACCTTTAAAGTACTTTTTCAGCACACAAAAAATATTTTTAAGTACTCTATACATTAACAAAATGCAAAATAATTATCAAAGACTTTACATAATCATGATAAAATAACTAGTTTCTGTCAAAGAACTCTTTTCTTGATTATATTAGCCATTACAAAATGATCAAGATATTCGATAGCAGAAAGTGGAAAAATGAAGCCTAAAATTGAGAGCATCTTGCGAAAGGCAGCAGAGGTGCACACGAGAGTGCAATAATCTCATCAAACCCAGCTCAGTAGATGCACATGCGAACTCGTAAGTATTTCATCAAACGTGTAAAATGATTGGCGCTTTTATACACTAACGACTGACGGCACATTGAAATAGATTGTGGTTGAATGAATTGTGAAGATGTTGAATAGAACAATGTGATAAACACGCTTTTACGTAATACACAGAGAAAATCGACATTCCTTTTTCGAAAAGGGAGAATTAGGCACATTTTAAGAGCGCCCCATGAAAAAAAGCACCTTTAAGGACTTCTAAAAACAAAAAATTAAAAATAAGCACCTTTAGGCACTTTTTAAAAATGCTACACACCATGAGCATTGCAATTTCCCATTATAAAGAATACTACTACTTTCAAAGATATAAAAGCCTTGAACAGAAGAAAAAATACTATAGATACAAGCATGGATAAAGTACTTATTTTAGAACTTAATTGAAATGTCTATTACACCTATCAAAGGCTTAAATAAAAATTATTTTAGCTTTAGTGAAGCAAATGTCAACCATAAATACATTTTGCTATTGCGAGATAAATTTTGACCAAATTTGAGAATGTATTCTGTTTGAGTGACTTCCAGTTTTGATTATCACAATGGCTAAGATTGCTGTGAGGTTATATTTTTGTTATTATGAGGAATTAGAAAGACTTCTTCATGCAATGTTATGATTTATATTTAGGTCCATTTGAATTTTAATATACAGAAGGACCTTAGTTGAATAACAATATAACTACTGAATCGAATGGATGCCCGCAGTGGTATATTTGGTTTTTTTTAAAAAAAGGTACCTATTTTGTGAAAATGTAGACATAATTTGCGAAAGTTAAAAAAATCATATTAAAAAATCAACACAAAAATATGGTAAAGTAAGAAAATATTTTCAAAAATTGTCATTTCAAATAAAAATTATTTTATGACAGGTAAATTTCTGTATATTTTTCCCCATATAAAAAAGATAATTCTGCTTTTGTAAAATTTTGGGCTTAAAATATTATTCAAATTTAAAATTCCATAAAAATCATTGTCCATAGTTATATTTTAACTTGAATTTAATAAAAACAGGCATTTAACAGTATTAGCACTAGAAGTTATTTTCATTATAAAAACATTTTTGTCTTGGTCATACAGAATAAAGTTTCACAGGGAAAAAAATTTTTCATAAAAAATGAAGCCCTGTTAGAATAAATTTAAAATAGTGTTTAATATAATGTTTGAGTGTTAAGAATAATGTTCAAATTTTGACTTTCTGTTAAGTTTATAAAGGGAGACCTTTGTTGTTTCATTTTAAAAATCTCAGAAAATAAAAAAATAAAAAAAAGAAAGAAAAAAAAAGCTGCCTTTGATACGTGAACGGCCGGTTAGGTTTACTACACTGCACTATCTGACCAAACACGTGCTACCTTTTCCTAAAGGACGGCTGGCAAAAACCTCCTTTTTCCCCCTAGATTGCAACGAGAACAGGGTTTGCATGAGAACTTGCTTTATTAAAAGTATTTTGTGAAACTACGGTTTTTTCAAAAGTTGAATTTGTGAAGGTACCGCTAAACAGTACTAAATATACCCTGGACAGACCCCTGGCACGGATTGTTCTAGCAACCTTGCACGGCTGTCAAAAGGCGGCAGTTACTAAAGATGGATGGAAAAGTCATTTTAGATATCTTCGTTAAATGAATTGAAAAACAACTAAAGGATAATTACAGAAGCATTTTAATGCACCAACCTTAGAATGTCTGAGCGAGTCTACAATTTGTAAGCAATACATTAATTTTTGAGGGCTCTTTGGATTAATCAATGATTCTAAGTACGCCTTGGCTTCTGAGTCACTCGGATCAGACACCTAAAAACAAATAAAAGAATTAGAAGGAGTTTATCCTATAACATAAAATATGTATACAATTTCACTTTTACTAATAATAAATTGTTGAGCCCGCAGTTGGGCTCAAAACTGGCTCAATATGGGTCCTATGTGAACACACACCGAGGAACCAACATTAGGATGTCTGCATTTTTTAATATTGGTCCTACATAGGGGCAACATCGGCCTTTATTGGCTGATTAATGAATATAAAATATCGGGTGACTCCGATAATTCTATTTAGAGTCAATATTGGTTTTAAAGTGGCTAAAAAAATATTGAGTAAATTGGACAATTCTATTTAGGGCAAGTATCGGAAAATAATGGCTCTTTGAACCCTTACAGACCCAAAATTCATGAATATTCGGCCAATGAGGGCCCAAGTTATTATGCAGTTGGGGAATACATGGGCAAACAGTATCAATTTTCGTCAGGATAGGCATGATTTAAATAACAGAAAACATTTTTTCAACAAAAAACATTGATTCAATAGAAAAATATTTTTTTAAAGTCTAATTTCATTGATATTGAAGGTTTTAACAAGAGAATTAATTCTTGATTATAAAACAGAATAAGAAATATTTAAAAAAAATGAGCCCAAATGTGAAAAAACAAGATAATAAATAAATATGTGATATATTTTTTTAATGATAAGCATTTTAATTTTATGTTGGTTTAGGTTACATACAAGCATTTTTCAAACTTATAAAATGTGCAATTTGTACAGATAAGTCTTTTTCTGCCAAAATAAATTTAAATAATTGATTTTTTCTAATGTTTCCTGACTCTTCATTTGAAGACTAACTGATACAGACTAGATGTTTACAAATTCCTGATGGCGTTGAGCTTGAATAAAGATAAACAGAATTTTCTTTCATTCCTTGATTAGTTTATGATAAATTTACAATAGTTTTATTTATTCAATTTGGAATATTAAGTATGTTAAAATAGTATTTTCAAATAGTACTAAGCATTGGTTATACATTTTATCAGTCTTGTTTGGTAAATGTTAAGAAAATTAAAAAATATCTGATTTACACAAAAATAAGTAATATCTTTTTAAAAAAATCATGAATTTTGCCAGCCTCATTTTTATTAGATGTAATTTGCAAATAACTTTTTTTTAATGATTGGCACAGTGAAAAAATTTAAATGAAAAAAAAAAATTCTCATTTACGAAATTCTCAATACAAAACATAGAAAAGTACTTTGGATTGTGATGGGTTAAAGACAAACTTATTTTTACTTGTAATTAACTCATTTTGCTTATATAAAGCAGTAGTTATCTTATTTCCACAGTATTTCCTTTAAAAACTAATAAATATTTCATTAGTATTTTTCTTAAGATCAAGAAACATTTGTAAAGAGTTATGTTTATTTCAGTTGTTTCTTACCACAATCACTAAAGCATTTTTGAAATAAAATATATTTTAGAAGAGAAGAATTATATAAACAGAATGTAGTTAACCCCTTGCCAATGTCCAGTCCAGGCAACTACTACGTGCAGTATTTGTGATGCTCGAACTGACTTCGGGCAGGAGAAAAATTAACCTTTCTACTTTTTTAAGCCTGAGCTGAGTTCGTTTCTACTTTAGGCTACTTAATTCACTATTTCACCTGGCGCTAGTGGTCCTAGTTTTTTAACGATTACGACTTCGGTCGAGGGCAAAGAGTGCGATATGGGCTTGTGTGCAGTACCATGTTTTGGGATATACCATACTGTAAAATTTATGTATTGAAAATGATTTTGTCGTGTTTTTATAATATACTAATTACAGTACACTCTCAATTATCCGGTTTGCGGATTATCCGTGCTCATTCCGGAGTTACACAAAAAATATAAAGAGAAACATTTTCAAGATTAAAAAAAATTTGATTCATAAAGTTATAACACTACCAAATTTTTGGAAGCAATATTCGTTATTGGATTGCAGAATATGGAATATCAGCAGTATGGTCCAAGGTAAAATTGTCTACGTTATCACGATCGTGGAGAAAGACCATACCGATTGATGAACAATCTTCAGATGTTCAAGAAAAATATGATAACAGTACTCTCGAACAAGCAAAAGAAATCTAAGGTTTCGAAATTCTTGATGAAGAAAATTTGGAAAATTGGTTTCAAAGTGATGCATGTGAGCCTGGCCTCTAGTATTTGACTGATGAAGACATCGTTATGTTGTTAAATCAAATAGTGATGATAGTAACTGATGCAGAAGATGTAGTAAATGAATGAAATACAATTTCTCATTCTGCTGCTCTGTGGAAACTTTATTAGATTATATGGGAGGATTTGATTACGGTGACATTACTGCGGTTCGTAAAATATGTGTATCGATATATGGCGAAGACGCATTACACATTTTTTAAAAGGAAAATTCCCAGTTTGATGTTATACAGCATGTAAATGTCAGTAATTTTTATATTTTTTGTACTGATATTGATATTTTCTTTAATAAATGGAGTTTTCGTATTATCCGTGTTTTTCGATTGTCCGTGCGACCTGTCCCGGTGATTAACCCGGATAATCAGGAGTGCACTGTGTATAATATTTATCTTCAAAGTATTTTTTAATTTGCTCTAATAGAATAAGATGAGTGTGTAATCCATTACTTTTTTACGTGTAATTAAAAATCATAAATACAGCAGTTATTGCATTTAAAAATTTTACTTTTACAATAAAAAGCAGTTTTCTAACTTTTATAATAAAAGAAAGAACAAAATATGTCACTGTTAAGGGGTTGAAATCACATATTTATATTTAAAAAAAAATACAGCAGATTTCCAATAGGTACACTTTTGTTTCAGAAAAGTTATTCTATCAGAGAAAGGATTACTAAATTATAACCTACCTTATTGAGTTTCCTAAATCCTTGAAGCATTGTAGGAGATGTAGGTAGCATCATTAAAATCTCCCAAACTCGACGTGAAAGAACTTGTGCTTTAGTATGTGGTAATGTTGCCTGAAATTCAATAGAAACTTCATTAAGTATAGTAAGATAAAAACAAAGTATCTACGCACCCAATCCAAAAGTATCTGCAAACTCATAATATTTCTTGATAACAAAATAATTTTATTAAATATACAAAAACTAGTTAATATTTTTATTTATTCTTGACAATATATAAATATAATATATATATATGCACATTAACACTAAGAATATTAGAGAAAGATTATTATTATTAGTTATACATAAATATGAAATTTAAGAACCGCATTCATATAAATATTAGTAAGTTTGCTTCAAATTAAATTACATTATAAGATTTCTTGCTGCCACCACAACTGTTTACTTTTGTTGTAAAAAAGATTAGCTGATAGTAGGCTCATCCCGTTAATGATGGGATCTCTAATCTTTGGGGTAAATGGTCAGTTATATCTTTTTTCTTAGGGAGCAGCATGCATACAACTAAACATATATTTTCTTCTACCTTGCATAAATCATGATTACGTTATCTGCTTCTTATTTTCTTTTTCCCCCCACTTCCAAACTTTTTTTGCACCTGCAGATGCTTTTTTTGTTTAACATTACAATAAATATTACATAAGTATATGCAAAATTGTAGAATCACCACCAATGTATCTGAGCACAGCGTGCGTCTATATTATCTAACTATGCTTATAAATATAGTCATGCAAACCTTTTTAAATAACTATGCCCCTTTCATAAAAATGATAAATGCTACATAAAAACAATGAAAAATGTAATTAACTAAGTAAATTACTAATTGCAACACAAAAAAAAATCTTAAAGAAAAATAATAATTTTAATTAAATTAGTCACGGCAAATAACACGTATTTAAGATAAAATATCACTATGATCGTAATGGAAGCATTCCTGTTACACTTTCAGTTACAGCATTGTTCTCACCATAAGCAGAGACTTGAGGATTCAGGGTCCGTAGCCAGATTTTTCAACAAAAAATAAGCTCCTTATAAGCACTCAAAAAATATTTTTAATCACTTTCCAAAAAAAAATCATAATCAGGATCTGAGCAGCAATAAAAATTATATTCTCTATCATTTAAAGTTCTTAATTTATAAACATAAAATCTATAAAATTCAAAAACATTTTTAAAAACNGCAGAGAAAATTGTGAAAATCATGCATTTTTTGTAATTTAGAATGACAATCGATACGGCAAAGAAAATATTTCTTTTTAGCCCTTTGACTACAAATTTGAATAAACGATTTTTGTCCTGTTTATAATTCAAAAGGTTAAAATTGGTCACAAATAAGGCAAATTTAGTATTTGGGATTTTTCTGACAAGTGGTTATCAATTTAGAGGCAGGAACATATATGGTCCCGGCCGTACTTGATGGTGGGATATATATGTTCCACCTGTAGTGATCGACTTACTACAAGCAAATCTATCATTCTGGAAAAATTTATTATATAGACTTTTTTTTTACATGGTATGATACAGGGTGAAGCTATCTCTGCATAGCCTGACATTACACATTGGACAACTCATATTTGTTTCTTTTTCTATGTTCATTTCAGAAAAAATGAATAAAATATAAATNTTTTTTTCTATGTTCATTTGAGAAAATATGAATAAAATATAAATGGATATAAGAATCCCAATGAAGAATACGAGTGGGATATATCTGTCCCAATGAAGAATACTAGTGGGATATATCTGTCCTAAAGCAAAATCACAATGCTATTTCATGCAAGAAAATCTTTAGCGCCATCTAGGGGATATTGTAAGCGTTTCACGGTTAGCCTGACTGCAAGGGGCACTTAAACTATTAAAACTCAACATACTAGCAATAATATTATCTGTTGAGGAATAAGCATTTTTGCCAATAGCGGATATTTTATTGCCAAAATTTTTCTGAATAATTTGAGAATATACGGATAAACAGGAGATAGTCGGAAAATACAGGAGTCTTTGTTAAGAAACGGGTATGTAACTAAAAAGGGATTCATTTAACATTCATTTGCAATAAACAACACAATAAGAAAACACACCCCAGATTCTGAATATGAAGTGAATGAACATAGATGTTGCATAAGTCCAAACAGCTGCTCAAAGTATGTGGGTTTCAGTAAAATTATAACAGGAAGTCTATCTCTAGGAGGAGGAGGTAAAGTGGATGCCGGTTCGAGACCCTCTCGTCTTCGAGACTGCCTGAGAGCTCCCACAGAGACAAAAACTAACTGAAAAGGAAAATCAAATTTAGGATTGGTTTATATTTTTTAATTAAGTAAGGCAAAAACAGATATCTATCAGGGTTCAAAATTAATGGTTGCATGTTCATCCAGGACCATTAAAATTGATTTCGACCACCATAAAATAATTATTAGTGGTTTCCTGGAACAGCAATCAATTTGAATGAATTATATGCTGTTTGGGTTTTTTGACTTTCAGTTTCATGTCCAGGTCTGTGTTATTATCACAAAATAATATATTTCCTCATAATTGCAAATATTTGACATTCTTTGTATTCCAATTTTTTCATTTAAATTCATATTAAAAACTTTTCAAAAGTGTAATAAATATGTGTTAAAAGACCAGCAAAAAATGTGCATGAACAAGTTATATTTTTCAGGAACCAATGTCTCAATTTTTATTATTTTTACACCTGTCTTTATACTGAAACAACATGCAATATTTAAGGTTTGTATTTCAACACATAAAATAAAGTCAGTGTTGATTCTAGACCTTAAAAAGAGCTGTAGAAGCTGAAAAGGGCATTTTTCTCAAATATTTGCATAACTTTTAAGATACCCAAAATGTGTAAAATTTTTCATTTTATCAATAAAAAAAAAATCTAATTTTTTAAAAAAGATAAAATGCAAATTAAAAATAATTCCTTAGTTAAATCTCCACATTCTAAAAATTAGTTTTCAAACGAGCGTAATTCTCGAATTTTGAAAATGTTGCATGTCATAATAACTTATCAAATATATAGGTATGTCTTAATGAATCAATGTCAAAATGAATGAAAAAACAATAAATAATAATACTCGTTGAAAAACCGATTACTAAAATATGAAATTCGGTATCCATGACATAGTATTATAAACTAAAAATTACTAAGTTTTACTTCATAAGACAAAAATTTTTTGTGATTTAAAAAAAATATTTATTTTTTAATTGAAAATAAATGAGTTACTTGATGATCCTTCATCCCAAGTTCTGCTAATGTTTTTTCATCTAAATCACTGGTCAGTTCCTGACCTTGTGATATCATTCTTATGGGTCCATCTGACAGCATGGTGCCAAAAGCGTGGCATATATTTCCACCAGTATTCATTCGAGAAGCACTATCCTTGGTCTCCTATAAATCAAAAGCATGCATTTAATGTTAAACTAAACACTTCTCACACAAAATCTAATGTAATTCATAGAAAAACAAAAGTTTTATTATATAAATCTCTTTGAAGATCAATTTCAACATATGCTTGGGAAATCTGGACCATATCTTGAAGGGATGAGGGTCAGCTCCCGCATATAACAACTCCATATAACTTAAATTAGTCACTTCGAGAGAAAGGTCTTGAGAAGTATTTTTGGAGGAAATTAAAAAAAAACGAAAAAATGGTGTGTGGTTTAGAAGAACAAATTTAGAACTTTATCACTCATATAATGAACCTGACACTATTAACTTTATTAAACATCAAAGAATAAAATGGGCAGGTTACGCTATCAGAATAGATGAAGACCGTACTACAAAAAAGAGGCAGGGTGAATTTCAGATGGATAGATGGCCTAGAAAAAGACCTTTTGGTCTTAAAAACTGGAAAACGCTATAACGAAAAAGGTTTGTTTCGAAAAACGCTTCTTGAGAAGGCCATGCCCACCCTGGGCTGTTGAGCTAATGATGATGATGATGAAACATTTCTCAATATAACAAGCTTTAATTTTTTTTCTAAAACCTAACTATATAAAGATGAAGATATATATAAATATATCCTCATCTTAGCAACTTGTCTGGGTTAAACGCTTAAAGATTTTATATGTATAAGGCAGTAGCATAGTATTTTTCTATTAAAAAAATTATAAAGGAATATTTTCAAAACCATGGTTTATACTTTTATGCACCATAGCCAAAAAATTGTGTGGATCTTAAGCCCATAATATTGTAAGTTCTTTTATTCTTATGAAAAATTCATTTTGAAAATTCATATTTCTAAATGATGTGTGTTATAGTAATAAAAATAGTGTTAGTGAAAACGACAAATAAATTGCCAAAGAAATTGTGAATATTGTAGGTCCCATTGTGAGCCGAGGTGGACAAACAATGTAAAGTCATATTCAAAATCTGCCTGTGGTTTAAAATCATTTGAAAACATCGCGATCTGTAAAAAATATTGCAAGTTGAAATGGCCGGAAGGAAAAAAAACCACAATGGGATTGAGCACCTCAAAAAGTGATTTTCAAATGAATTGCTTGCAAATAGACATTGAAATAGACATAAATCTTACATTTGCATCTCGTAATAACATAAAATTAAATAAAAATATAGGAATTTGGAAAGCTATGCTAAAATTAGCTCAGCATTAAAGAGAGTAAATTAGCAATACAATACATTTTAAAAATGAAATTTAGTTTCTTATATACTAACAGATAAAAAAAATACTATACATTAAAAAAGAAAAAAAACTATCAATCAAAATGGAACAAACAACATTGTGAACATAAATAAAAATAGACATACCGAAACAGATTGCTTCTTAATTTTTGCTTGCAAATGCTCCCACCATTGTGTAACTTCAGCTCTTAAATCAGCCACAGTATCACAGCTTTGAACTTCAATTGTAGTCTATAGAAAATACATAGTTTTTATAATGCTTCAATTAAAATAATCTGTTTACTCAGTAGTTTTTAACTAGGGGGAATTAGAGGAGGAACTGATTAAATTGATTTCCTTAGTATAAACATAGTTTGTCTAAAATAAGAACTCCCCAAGCCATTCGCCTGGATCCATGGCGGTGACTATGGTAACAAGGTATAATAGTAATAGGGGTGTTGTGTCACTGTAAAGGACAAGTTTTGGATCTGGTCGGCGAGAGAATGAGAATATTTTTCTTCGGTCTATTGTGTTATCCCTAGAGTGAAGAGAAGCTATTCTTGTTCCCATAGTATCAGGCGGTGGGCGGGAGTACTTACCGTAGACAAACTACAAGCCCCCTTGTATATTCAGAAAATGAATTAACGATATGCTTTCTGTTGAGAAATTAGTTTTAATTCATTTACTCCTTTTGTTGAAAAAGTTTTTAATATTTTTCTTAATGAATTTCTTGGATTAAAAAATTATCCCCAAACAAAAGACACATTCTAAGAGAAATCAGTCATAGAATTTTAGTCTTAATTATTCATAAGTTTTAGGAAGAGCTCTCGGACTTTTCTTTGTAAACTAAGTGTCTCACCTGAATTACAAATGAAAGAGATTAAAAGTGTGTTTTTGTAAGTGCTACTCAGTGTATGAAAGAATAAGCAAAGAAATAGTGACTGCTTTACTTTAATAATACGTTTCTAATAATTATTTCTTACACTTAAGACAAAATTATGAAAGCACTTCAATGGATTAGTTGTAAATTAAACATGATATGAAATAAGCAGAATCTGAACAAGTATTGTATAAGTTGTTAAAAGGGAAATAATAGTGAAAAGGAATTGGGAAGTGCTTTTTTAACCTTTCATTTGGAACATCATGTGACAGATATATACAGCTAATCTTGTTTATTACAAGACTGAATTTAATTTTACTTTATTACCGTCCTTGAGCAGTCAACCTGATATTTTTTGGGTTAACAACTTCTAATGTGTTGTTGTTTCTAATCCCCAAGAGGTCCATCCCAATTAGACCAATTCCATAAGTCCAAAAATGTCCAGGAAGTCTAAAAACAGATGAGGTTTTGAAAAAACCTCGTCGATCTTAAAATCGATACAACTTCTAATGCTCAACGAGGTAGCCTTTGAACACAATCCAGAAGACAAGGGAACTTCTGGATCAAGTATTGGGAGAAATGTGCCTTCGTGGAGGACTTTTTGATGGAACTAATCCACATTTGCGTTACACGGAGAGGAAGACCACAAGAACCTCCCATGGTTTGCTGGAGGCAAGTGGACTCTAACCCATGATTCCCGTAAGCACTGAGGACATTTTATGTCAGCACTGTGGTCGAAGGAAGCCGGATACGGAATTCGTATCGACTGGGATTCGAATTCCGCTCACATCATTGGAAGGCGAACGCTCTATTCCCTGAGCCATCGTGGCTCAAGACTGAATTTAGAGAAACTCATGCTTTATTGTGGAAATTTTTAGTATATTGTTGGTTTAATGTTAAAAAGTTCTTTTGGAACCTTGCTATTAAGAGCTGTATTTACTGAGAAATTTTGAATAACATTTTGAAAAAATATTTTCTTTTATGAAAAACTATCTGTTTTTTCCCAAATAACATAAGAAATTTATTTTCTTCCTTTCAATACCATCTCTAGTTCAAATTACTCACAAATCTTATGTTTGAAGAGTAACAAAGCCTCTCTATAAATTTTGTTTAAAGAAAAAAAAATGATAAATACAGGGTATCTGCTACATTTTATATTTTCAAATTCATGACTTATCAGGATTTCCCATGACTAATTCCAAGAATTTTTCAGGACTTAAAGAAGTTACTATTTTCTCCGACAAAAATGTAAAATTAAATTTAAAAAAGCATTATAATAACATTCATTGAAATGATAATTATAACCAAAACTGTTATACTCCGCATCTTCATATTTATAGATTTTAAATTTAAAAAAACAAAGTAAAGAAAGAGTTGAAGCAAAATAGCTGGAAAAAAAAATACAAAAGCTATTTTTTTTCTTTTCTTTTCTGTAAAATTCAATTCTAAAGATACTTTTCTTGTTCATCAGAAAGGAAAGAAATACTCCGTATTTGTCTGTTCTCATTTTGAAATTTTAAAAAAATCAACAATTATTGGCTTGGTTGAAATTTAAATTGATAAAAAAATAAATAAATAATAAAAATTCTTAAATCACAGAAGTTTAAAAGATAATTCACTCTAGAACTGATGTTTTTTCTTTCATTTTTTGAAAGAACACCATAATTTTTAAAGAACATGATAAAGACATTTTATATTCTAATAAAATATGACTGTGAGTAGTGATCTTGTTAGGAATTCAGATATTTGGAACACGATGAAATTGAGGGGGGGATTCCATTTTAAAAATTAGATTTTTCGGCGACCTAAATCCAGGACTTTCCATGATTTTTTTTAAAAAATAGTAAAAATCATGACATTTCATGAAAAATTTTGTTCAATATTGAAATTCATGACTTTCCAGGTGTGCGGATACCATGTAAATAGAAAAATTTTGAAATAATAAGAAATGTTTGAAAATGTTAGAAAATTTTCAATTAATGTACAAATTTTAACAATGACATGAGAAAATCTATGGGGAACTGCAAATATTCTTATATTCAGAAAAACTTTTGAAGCAAGAAATTTCTGAAGTACGGTGTTGCAAAAAAAATAAAAATAATAATAATTACAAATATGGAACAGCATAATCATTTGAGCAGAAAAATGTGTTATGGAACAAATAAATATAGTTTTTGGAGTAAATAGACTTTATAATCTGAAAAGTGCTTGTAAAATTAGATTTTTGAGACCATAAATTAAAATTTTATATCATATTTAACAGAGCTTGAAAAAAAATGCATAGTTAAAAAGATAAAGAAATAAAAGAACTTTTGAGAATTTTGTTCTGCAGGTTTATATCATATTTAAATAAATATGCATTTTAAATAATTAGATAAAAGAAATATGCTGATAATATTTAATACAAAATAAAATTTCCATTAAGTAATAGAGGATAGGTAATACTGCATTACCTTTTCAGATAATCCTGCTGGTTGACAAATTATTCTAAGAACTGATGCTTGTTTTTCAAGAATACTTGATCTATGACTATTCATACCACGACCATTAAGCTGCCACTTTCTTAAATGATATGCATACCTAAAATAAGGACACAAAACATTAAAAGTCTGCGATCTGTGATCCCCCAAAAAAAAGAAAAGTAAAGAAAGACAAGTATTCTCACCTTCGTCGGAACGCCTCAATATGAGTTTTTAGCAACAGTAAAGCTCTCTGAATAATCATTAAATTACTATCTTCAGCCTATCATAAAGAAAACAATTTGTTAAACAAAAACATCTATGCAACATAAGTTTCAGAGAATCAAACAGAAAATTATTTCTATTGAAGTTGTTAGAAAATAAAACATTTGAACTTATGTTTGTAAACAGAAAAAAAATATTAACATGAAATTTTTTTAAACCAAAATCAGCATAGTCAAAAATTAGTGTGTGATCCTTTGATTTACACGAACGCGGATCGCGTGTGATTTTTAAATCACCTGAACATTGATCATACTAATATGGATTAGAATGTATACTTTTTTTAAAACATGTGAATGTGTTTCATGATTAACAATTTTTAAATTGCACAAATGGATCTCATTGTAGGAATCTTTAAATTGCACGAATACGGATCGCACTTTGTGATTTTAAATTCAAGTGAATTCAAATCATGATATGCAATTTTTAAATCACACAAAGATAGATGTGATGCGTGAATTTTTAAAAACTGCTTGAATGCAAATCGCCATGTGTCATATTTTAAATCGGACGAATATAAATCACGATGTGTAATTTTTAAATCACGTGAATACAAATTGTGATGTGCGATACATGGATTTTTATACTTTTAGGACATTTTTGTAAAATTTATTATAACGTTCACATTTGGAATTTGAGTTATCACTTTTAGAGGTGTTTGATGTGTGATGATTCCATCAACATTTACATACTTTTGTTATACTATTTCAATAGTTATTTATCATATTTTTGGTCCTTTTTACATGGTTCTTCAAACTCTGATATTTTTAATGCAGAATTACGCCATTTGAATTTCAAATTTGAGTTGTCACTTTGGCACGTTCAATTCGCAATGACTCCCTAAATCCATGCCACTTTCGGACATTTCCACTAGTTTTATTCTCATTTTGATCATTTTTATTTGATTTAAAAAGTTAATTTTTGACATGCACAGTTAAGATCAATTCTATCATAAATCCAGGTCATGGATGGATCATTTTTTTGGTAGTTGTTTGCTGTTTCTTAAACATTTCCTTCCGATGCAATTAATAGGATATTACAGGTAGCAATTTTCACATTTTCCCTCAATGATTCCATTACTAGTTCACATTAATTTTCTATTGCGGCATTTATTACAATTACTTATTTTTCAATCATTTTGACATCATTTTTAAAATACTGATATTTTCAACAAGTCAATATTACGACACACCACATTTTCAAAATTCCACAATTACGTTCAATTTAAAACTATGTGTCAATAAAAAAATAATGTGTATAAAATGTATGAATTTAGCTGAAGGAATTAATTTTGTTCAAATTAATTCTCTTTCATGATAAAATTAAGAGCTTTGGATATTTTGGAAGTCTTTGGTAAATATGTGTGAACAATATTCCTTTTTTAGAGGGAAATACTTTTCAGTTTCTAGCACCCTGCCATTTTTAAAAGTGTAGAATAAAGACTGTTTCCAATAAGAGAAATGATGCCTTTTAACGAATAAAATGCGGGGTACATAGCCAAATCTTTCAACGAAAAATAAGTACCTTTTAAGTACTTTTTAAGCACTCAAAAAATATTTTTAAGCACTATATACTTTAACAAAATGCAAAATAATTTTCAAGACTTTATACGATCATGATGAAATAATTAGTTTCTGACAAAGAATTCTTTTCTTGATCATATTAGCCATTATAAAATGAACAAAAGATTTTTCAATTCGAAATCAGAGGGTGGAAAATGAAGCCTGAAATGGAGAATATCTTGCAAAATGCAGCAGTTGCACATGAGAGTAAGTAAGATATCGTAACTGCAAGGTATCAAGGTACCTTACAGTTATGATTAACTGTTAACTCACCATGATTTTTCAATTTCGATAATAATTTGAGTTATTCAAATTTTATGGTACTAGCTCACCATAATTTGTACGCTTCTTTTAAAATATAAATTGCAATCTTTCTTCAATAAACCAATATATGAAGAACAAAGAATTTTGCATTTCAGCAGAATTTTTAAAAGATGCTTAAAATTAAAAGTTATCCTAAACTATTGTAAGTCATTATAAAGGCAAACATAAAGAGCTTCTGTGATGCTGCCGCTCACTCTGCTGGTGGTTTAAGTTCAATCCCAGCAGCCAAGTAAGCAACCAGTGCATGCGCAACAAGGTACAGGTTACACCAGTCATGGCTGAAAGTCTCGTGGGTTGTGGTATGGAAGTTATAGTTTGTCTACGTTAAGAACTCCTCCGGCCACAAAGTATAAGGTCGTCTGCTGCCATGGAAACTAGAATAGCACATTTCAGGGAGGGTAGCTTTTCTTCACTCTAGGGGCTAACACAATGGACTGGTGAAAAAGATTCCCTTTATCTTGTCTACCTGAGTCAAAACCTGTGCTAAACAGTGCCCCAACACCCCTACTTGAAATAGTTATACCTTGTTACTATAGTCACCGCCATAGGTCCGGACGAAAGGCTAGGGGAGTTCTTACTTTAAACAAACTATAGGAGAGAGGGGTGCCAGCAAAGGTATTGCACTGGGATGAAAATTACATAGCATTCCTACCATGAGTATTTAAATAAAGAGCTTAAAAAAAATGGACGATGTGCTCGCGTATGGTTGAGTGGCGTGGACAAAGAAAAAAAACATATATTACTTCTTTAGTTTGCTCAGATGCTTTCATTAGATTATCCATACAATGTTGAATGAATTCTTCCTCTCTTTCAAGCGTCCCATGATGAACTGTAGAAGAAATTAAATTTATTTAGCAATTAAAATTGCATGAAAACAAGTAACATAAAAAGAAAAGTTTTTTAAAGTCAATTCCTACTTAGGGTCAAAAAAGAAAAATTTTATTTTAGTTACTTTTTATTAAATAATAAAGTTTTCCCTAAATTTATTTTTAAATCTAATTTAAAATTAATTAAATTTAATGAATGACTTAATATTTGAAAAAACTGCATTAACATCAAGTGTCATAGACTACAAGTTTAAACACAAATGTATATGAACTTGAGTTGATGCATAAAAAGTATTTAATTAAACAATTGGAAATTTGAACAAGATATATAAATATTTACAGGGAGAGTGTGAACTAATAATAGGACTTGGAAAAGAAGAAGAAAAAAAGGCGTGTGCAGACATGCCAACCTTAGAAAATAAAAAAGCAGGAGACTCTTTCACGACATAGCGCAATATTGAAAATTAAACCTGATTCACATTTCCTACAAAGTTTATTTCAAAATATGTTATTTATACTACATAAAATAGACCACAATAAGATTCTAACACTGACTAATAAAGATATGTATTCTTATTATAAAATATAAGGCAGTGTTTTCACTACAGCGCGAGAACGCGAGAATCTCGCATATTTTTTTCTTTTCTCGCAATAAAAAATGATTAACGCGAGAAGTTCGTGCACTCAATTAATCAATTTCAAAATGCGCGAATTTTGGAAAAAATTTCGCCTTTTGCCATTTTGAATAAAATCCGTTTCACTTTTCTTCCTTGATCTTTCATTATTTTGAACATCAGTCCTTGTTATCTAGCTTCCCTATTTACCAGTATTATTCAGAACCGGTGCGAACAGCAGAACACCACCCCCAGAACTACAGAACCCCTTTCAGAACACATTTCTCTGCAACCATGTTTTCACCGTAGGTAAGGTTTCTTCATGTAAGACGTTTACATTTTGAGTGCATGAATGTAAAATGGACTAATACCTTGTTAAGGCCACATCTTCTACTCCATAACGGACAAATGAAAATGGAACAAATGTCTGTAGAAACAGTCAAAACAAAACAAATGCGGATATTTTTCAGCCAAAAAATATAATAGCTGATGAAAAGGTAGGTATAGAACGTTTTCCATATGATGATGCATCAAAAATATTCAATTAGAAGATGTTAAAAATGTATTATAATTAAAGAAATAATTTTTTCTATGTCTATTCGTGTTTTTTTAATTTTTAGAAATCTCACTTAACTTTTTGAAATCTCACCCTGTTTTTGAGCAAGGGTGAGAAATTCTCTCCCATTTTTTTCTGTAATGAAAACACTGTAAGGTTCTATAGAATTACATTAAAACACATCTTTTGATTTTATAAAATTTCGGAAGAGGTTCAAAATTAACAAAATATGTCAATAATGAATAAAATACTTTATAAATGTATTTCTTATTATTTTTTTTTAACTGCTACTGTTTTAAAACTGCAGATGTTGCTGATTTAGCATTATTTCAAAAACTGCATCTATAGAAAGCGAAAAAACATTTTGCCTAATTGTATCCAAGATACATTTCCTCTCCGATTTTGCCATTTCATCGGTTATTGCTGCTGTTTCGGTTCACGCACGCTCGTAATTTTTAGCGATGTTGCTATCGGGGAACATTTTTCTGAATAAATGCCCAGCATCATCTGAAGCACAAATTGGGAAGGAAATGGCACAAATTGTTTTTTTTTCCGCTCTATCATGCACTAAATAGAAAAAAGACGGAGACAACACTCTGACGGAGAAGATTTGAGGCAAAAGCAGGAGAGTTGGCAGGTCTGCGTGTGGTATCAGACTAGAAAAGTATAAATCGGGTGCTACCACGTAATGTTCTTTATTGAATCTATCAGACACAGCGAATATAAAATAATTAAATGTGAGCAATAAACTATTTTTTTGTTCAAATAGATAGAATAAATAAGTTAGAAATTATTACTGATGTTATCCTTAAAATATGTGAATAGCTGAATCGCTTATAGTAAAATTTAAAACAATGACTAAGGTTTAAGTAATCAGAAAATACCACTTTGTTTCTCGCTCATCCCTATTTAATGAATGAATCAATATTTGAAAAAACTGCATTAACATCAAGTGTCCTCCACTACATGTCCAAAAAAAAAATTATTTGAACAAGATATGCGTAGGAAGAGTGTGAACTAATAGTAAGAATTGAAAAAAGAAATTTATTCCTACAAAACTTACCATTAATGTAATAGTTATTCAGATATTGGATGGCTGCCATACTCACATCAGTATTCAATGCACGGAGAGCAATTCCCCACAGCTGTTGCATTCCGTTCACCTAATGAAAACCATGAATGAAATTCAAAACAAAATAAACACACTCAATACCAGGTGAAATGGTAATACACGGGAGTGATTGTGACAAAAGGCGAAAAACCCTGAAAATTTCATGTGCAAAAAATCGATATCAATTCATATGTTATACATGTTTCGTATGCAACATACTTTTTAAAAAAAATAAGATTTATAATTTAATTACCTACCAACCTAAATTACTACTTTTATAGTAATTAACTTAAGAAAAATCTTAGTTCTAACAAGAATCGGAATGTCGGATTTTTAAAATCGTGTATATATGAACCACAATATTGGATTTTAAAATCGTGTGAAAATGAACAGCAAATTTAAAAATGTGTCAATACAAATTGTGAAATAGGATTTTACAAACACGTAAATACGAATTGCTATGAATAGCTTTTAAATCACGCAATCCCCCCCCCACACAATAATTTTGGTTGCCAAAAATTGCTATTACAAGGTTGCCACTCAAATCTGAAGGAAAAAAAATCCCCTGTGTTTTCCCTGTACATATTATACACAATATATTAAGAGGAAACAACAATAACTGTGCTTTTGTGTGAGCTATATTTATTAGTTCTAATTGCTGGATATACTTAAATATTGCTATAGTAATTGAAACGGTTTAGTATAGCTGAAATATCAAGTGTTAAATATTTCATAGATTACGCTTTGAGTGGTCACTATTTTTTAAAAGACAAAAATAAGTAACAAAATTCCCTGTATTTTCTAGGTTTTCAATGTTTTTCCTATGGAGTGGTAACCCTGTATTAGTTAAAGTAAAATATCTAAAATACGGAATTTCCCAAACTCTAGAGTAATCACAATTTCTGAGATTATACAGTAATATTTCCAAGTTAAGATGTTTTTGTTTGTGAAATTTGTGATAATTTTAGAATATATTTACATCAGCAGCAGAAGATGGAGTGTCATAGGAAGCGGTTGCTAAATGTGCAAGACTACTAAGTTGTTGCAAAAGATTTAAAGCCATCATGCTAGTAGATTCAGGTGGCAACTGAGGCATCTTGAAAACAAAAAGAAAGTGTTTAATACACTCATATTTACAGTTTGTTTACTTTTCAAAAATATACATCATCAATAAAATAAACATGATAAATTTTATTCATCATTTACAGCAGGGTTGGCAAATCCCAAATCAAATAAAACTAAACTTTCATTATTTAAATTTAGATTCTCGTTAGAAATTTTTTTTCGTACACAAATCAAAGCTTTGATGAAACATGTTGACAACACTTCATATTATTTCAAAACAATAATAGAATTACTACAGACTAGACACTGAAGAAATTAAATCTCAGCAGCTATATTCAAGAAAAATATTTTAAATTACTTTGTAAAGAATGAGACAAAATTTGTCGGTTTGATATCACATAAATAAATTTAAATCAAACAATGCAATATTTTATTTACAGCTAGTAGAAAGAGATAATTTAAATGTTTCATGTCATTTTCTTCCACATATACTACTTTGTACAAATAACAATACTTCTCTGTAGTTTTTTTAAATTAAGTATTTTTTAGCATAAAAGTTGGATAACTAATTTTAAGTCACTCTTATATAATTATTCTGTTACATAACAGATTTCTTATACATAATTATTAGGAGAGAAAAATCGTAGAAAAGAAAAAAAATTATTAAAAAAAAAAAATCCACTTTTTCCTCCTATATATTTCTGAAAAGATAGAAGATGCTCTGCAAAAAAATAAGCCATGGAAACGGAAATAAAAATTATGATGCAAAATTTGTAACACTTCCCTAATGATTCCCTATTTGTATTGATCTACATAAAAATACAGAATTAGTGAATGATCCCCAAGTCAAGTACGAAGATTATAGTACTGATCTATAAATAGAATATCACAAGAAGACCATTAGTTTGCCAGTGACGAAGACGATGGCACTTCTCCAATGCAGAAATTAACAAGAGAAATAAAATTTTCAATCATTATCAGGAATTTTTTTTTTTTTTTTACGTTTAGTTAGTTTCCGTAATTAGCGAAAATTCGAAAGATTTTTCGACTCCATTACTGAGGACGGAAATGAAGCCTGAAATTGAGAATCTCCAGCAAAATGCAGTAGAGTTGCACATGAGAGGCTAAGAATTCATCTTAACACCACTGAATACAGCTCGATATATGAAAATACTGACCTGCAAGTATTTCATCAAACACGTAAAGCGTTTTCATACGGACCTACGAACCGAATGAAAACGCTTTACACTGAACATACACCGAAATAGGGTAAAATGAATTGTAAAAACTTTGAATAGAACAATGTCTTTTTGCAAAATTCGTGTCAAAAAGAGACATGGCAAAGAAAAAATATCATTTTGGAAATGGAAAAATTAAGCATTTTTTTAAAACACCCAATGAAAAAAAGCATCTTTAAAGGCATTTTAAAAAATTTTTTAATTTAACGTATATTCCGGGGCATAACGCGCCCCGGCGTATAACGCGCACCCGTAATTTCTAATAACTTTTTTTAAATTTTAAGATATACTCTTCGTACAACGCGCACGAAAATTTGGATTGTAGATGTGCAATATCTTGTCTAGCATCAATGGAAAACCAGAAAGCCTTTTAGTGTGGGACATGTTTAGGTCCCATCTTACAGATAATACATAAAAATTGTTGAAAGAATGTAACACCGATATGGCAGTTATTCCGGGCGGTTTGACACCATTAGTTCAGTCATTGGATGTCTGCTTAAACAAACAATTTAAAGCCAATTTAAAAAAACAGTGGAACACTTGGATGTTGGAGGGCGAGAAAACCTTTACTAAGGAGGACATATGCGTCATGCAAGTTTGGAAACAGTGTGCGAATGGATATTAAAAGTATGGGATGAAATTAAGCCTGAGATGGTTAGAAAACCATTCAAAAAATGCAGCATTTCAAATAATCTGGACGGATCAGAAGATGACTGTTTATTTTTGGATGAGGGTAACACAGATGATGAAGATGAAACAGATTGTGATGACGTGCCTGAAGAAATAACGGAAGACGAATATAATGAACTATTTATGTAATAACGAAAATCAATAAAGTATATAGGTAAAGGTATGTTATTTCTTTAAAATAAAAGTATTTTTCAATATTTAAATTTTTTTAATCTATAATTTTTTACATTCGGCGCATACCGCGCACCCGTAAATTCCAATGTTATTTTTTGTATTAAAAGTGCGCGTTATACGCCGGAATATACGGTAAGCACCTTTTGGTACTTTTTAAGAATGCTATTAAACTTAATTAATACAACAATAGTATGGCGTTAATAATAGCAATGTTACTTCCTTGCAGTTTACTCAAAGTATTAATCATCTCTATACAACAAAGGTGTTATAACATACCTTTTCAAGGAGAACATGCTTAAACAAAGAAATATTCATAGCATATTGATCTTTTCCTTTTGCCTGATTGAGAAGCCAACCAAAAAGTTCATCTGCACACTCTGTATCTTGGGCTAAACACTGCCATAATATATCAACTTGTTCATGATTTAATTCTAGAAATGAATATACAAAAGTATTAATTATAACTTAAAATTTTTTAATCATTGAGTTCAAACAATCATAACTATGACAATTATGTATCATAATTTAAACTTAATGTGGTCACCTAATAAAATATGTCCTATTCATATATTTGAGTCTTTTAGCGAACAATTAAGACACATGCAAATAATAAATTTTATTTAATTCTATGCAAGAAAACGTAAGTAATGACCCCCAGGGCAGAATTGCGGTGACATTGTCGCACAATGTTACAGATTTTTGCAGAAAGATTTCTCCTGAGAAGGGAAAATTTTTGGTTTTTCCTTCTGCATAATTTTTTAAAAAGTGTTTTTTTTTTCTACAGAATTTTTTTGAAAGATGTTTTTATTTTGCATCAGAGACGAAAAAAATAATCATGATTTTTCTATTCTCATTTGAGATTTTTTTTTAAAAAAAATTGGTAACTGGCTTCAGCTGAAATTTTAAATTAATAATATAAAATAAAAAATTCAGAAATCAGGAAAGTTTAAAAGATAGTTCCGTCTAGAAATGATGTTCCTCCTTTCATTTTTTCTTTTTTTAAAAGAACAACCATATTTTACTTATACTTATTTCAGTATGTCCTTTTTAAAGAGTCCTAGTCACGTCATCTTTATTTTGGGAGTTCTGCACGGATTTTAAGACTTTTAATTTATATACGAATTTTAATTCATTATCATTTAATTTCTTTATGAATTTTACTATGTGTAATGATTTACAAAATTTGAAATTGCATTATCTGCAAACAAAATGTGAGAATATCGCCTACAATTTTAGAATTAAAAAAATATTACTTTCACAATTTAAAATTTTTATTCTATACTTTCTTCCGTAAAAACAAAGTTTCTATTACTTTAAATTAGTAGTTGTTATAATTAAAAGTATTTAAAAACAAAATATAAGTGCTAGGGAAGTTTGTCGCAAAAAGCCCGAAAAAATTCTGATACAGGGGTAATAACTGAACAAACAAGATAAATAAAAAAAATAATCACAAGTTTTTACTTAACATAAGATTGAAAAAGGAACATTTTACTATGTCAACACCTTTGTTCTAAACTAGTAGCATAAATTAAATTTTAAGTATTTAAAATTATGAGTGATATAACTAATACAAGAAAGGAAATTTACTTTTTGTCAATATGTGAAACATCAAAACTTTCACTTATGAAAAAAAAATTTCAAGACTTTTTTTTGTCGATTTCTTTTTAAACAAGTAAAGAAGTTTAAATTTATTTGATTATAGAATCGACAAATGAAGCAAAACTTTTTTTTAGTAATTAATGTATACTAAACTATTTTAAAAAAAAAGGAATGACTGTTTTTTGAAAGAGCAAATATAAACTTTGTAACTTAAAAAATATATAATTAACAACCCTAATAGATTTAATTAATAAACTTAAAAAAAAGTTATCAAAAATAGATTTAAAAATGCTTTTAACAGTTAAGATCCGAAATTCCTATTTTATGCTTTACTTATTTGAAAGTATACTCAGTCTTAACTTTCAGAATGAGAAAAAGAAGACTTTTTTAAACCTAAATTAGTTTGAATGTGTATGGGCCTCCATTTTCAGCATGGTTTAATACAAGATAAAGAAAAAAAACTAAAACCAATAGACATGAAACCTAATGACAGAAGATCATTAGAGAAAGTGCAATTAAAGAATATTAGAAAACTAAGATGTTAAAGGTACTCTTAAACATAGTGGAGAGTCAAATCTTTCAATAAAAAATAAGCACATTTCATTTTCATTTTCTATAGTTTTCGAAGATGATAATCATGATAAAATAACTAGTTTTGGACAAAGAACTCTTTTTTTAAAAATTATATTAGCCACTATAAAAAGATCAAGAAATTTTTTGGTTCGATTTCAGAGGAGGCGAAATAAAGTTTGAAATTGAGAATATCTTGCAAACTGCAGCAGAGTTGCACATGAGAGTGCAATAATCTTACAGAACCCAGCTCAGTAGACGCACATGCAGTCTCTCAAATATTTAATCAAATATGCATCATGATTAGCGCTATCATACGTTACAGACCGACGTCACGCCGAAATGGATTGCGGTTGAATGAATTGTGAAAACGTTGAATAGAATAATGTGAAAACCACTAGTTTGCATAAATACAGAGCAAAAATCGACATGGTAAAGAGAAAAAAAATCTCATTTTTGAAAAGGGAAAATAAATAAGCAAAATCACCCCATGAAAAAAAAGCACCTTTAAGGGCATTTAAAAAATGAAAATAAGCACCTTTTAATAATGCTATGCACCATGAAGAAGATAAAGAAAAATAACTAAAAGCAATAGCCCCTGACAGAAGATCATTAGAGAGAGTAGAATTAAAGATTATTAGCAAACTAAAATGTTAAAGGTACTCTAAAATGATACATGAAATTTACGATGTTCATCAAACTTATTGCTCAGATAACTGACCCAAATGGTTTCACTAGATTTTTGGTCTCCCCCCCCTTTTTTTTTGACTAACAGGACCATTTAGTGCTGTAAAATTTGATATGAAGGAAACACCTAAAAGGTTTGATTTTCAGAAGCTAAATTAGGTCAATTGATACTTACGAAATATTTCAGGAGAACCAGTTGTAGAGAACACATTTGTAAGAAAATGCAAGCGAACCTGAATTGCATCCTTGTGAGAATACCTATACATGAAGAGTAAAAAAATCTATATTATACACATAATACATATATATATTGATAAAAAAACAGATGAACTCTCGCTACTACAATATCCAATACCAGAATAACTCTTATGATAATGTTTAGTGGTCCCCACAAACTTGCATATGAATTAATGTTATCCTCCTCTCAATATTACGCTCTGAAGCAATTTTTTTTCCAAATTTCAACCTTACTATTTATTATTGGATGTCACATAATATAAAAAATCTTATTAAATCATCTTTTGCCATTTTTCCTGACAAGAGAAGACTCGCTGCTGACCACCAGGGCAGCTTTCTTTCTTAGAATTGCTTTACTTATCTCTCAAGAAATCACAGAAGTAACATTCTTAATTGATTTCATTTCCTTCATGTTAAAAGCTGTGGGGCACCATTCACAAATGAAAATCATTTTGGTGTTTTGGAATCAAGGCATACTTTGTTGGTTGATATAACAGTAAAAAAATAATAATCAAACAAAAATATCAGACTATTTTCAACAAAAACAGTTTTCAGGTATGTTTACGATCTTATTTTCTGAATTTATTTCAAATAATTTTTAATATTTAACCATAATTAACATTCTGTAAATTAATTTCTTATAATATATATAAAAATATTTATAGTTACTCTATATAAAACTAAAAAAAGTCTTATTGTGTCCCCAAAGTATGCAGGCCCTCAATATAACAAATACAACAATACATTTATTTGATCCCCAAAATATTGTTGGGATTATTGTACAAAGGTTTTACAGTATCAAGCAAGTGAGCTGTCGCAAGTATGAAGGCACACGATTACATATTTCTGAATGAATCGCCAGAGAAACGATTAACTTAACTACACAAACTGAGCTATAAACTTTGGAGAAATAAAAAGCAATCAATTCATTTAAATAAATTGACCTTTTTGTAAAAATGCTATATGGGTTCAATAATAATTTAGAGCTATATTTTAATTTCAAAGATACTTCACTAACTCGGGAGAGATGCATTCTGATAAAGATCAGCCTTAAAATAATGGAACACAAAATGTTGAAAAATTGTGTTTAAAGGAAAATTCAAGGAATTATTTGTTTCAAGTATAATTTTCAATGCATACAAATTAAATCATAATATATATAAATCAGTAAATGATATGTTTATGAATCAATAAGTTTCACAGAATGCATATGTCTCATATCTACATATGAAAATGATCATATCTACATATGAAAATGATCTTTCTATAATATGAAAATGTTATGCATGTGTAGATTAGTTTTACAGTTATTTCAAGCTTAAGATTTTTTCCCAGTTGGTGTGTTATTTTATCACAAGCAAAAGAATGGTGATTTTTCAGAACCATGTACTACTCATGCCTAAAGTTGAGCAACATCTGTCTTACCTTAAATAAGTTTTGCTGTAATTAAATTTTTTTATTTAAAGGGCAAACTAATTGCAGCAAAACTGTAATTTTATGTAGCAGGTTATGTCTGAAGACAAAAGGATCTTGAAAAGTTTGAATTATCTTTGGAGTAATTATTTTGTATAATAAATAAAAGGTTAAATAATAACTCACATTTATTTTCCCTTAGAGGATTAACATGGGCAAACAGGCCGCTTAATAAATTGAATTAAGAGGTCTGTTAAGCTGCCTAATTAAATTAAAAGTTGCATTATTTTAGTTAGTTGTAACTTAAAGCAGTCAATAATTTAGGAACCCTTAATATTAATATTACTTTTCTTGAGACTTAATGTTAAATGAAAATTTTTTTGCATCATTTATCCGAAGCAAAAAATAATTTTTGATATATATATATTATTTTCTGTTACTTTATTTAAAAATACCTGAATATTTTTTCATTGTAAAGTATACAAATTTTTATGTTACTTCAAAGAATGTAATATTATAAGGTGCAGAATTTGGAAAATACGGCATTTGGACAAAATCTGTTGATTTGTTCTTGAGAAAACAAATTTGAAACATACAATTCTTTGAAAATTTGATAACAGTATAAATGTAATGATTCCAGTAGGGAAACAGGAAATGGCCAAAAAATAGAGATGAAATATTTTATAAGAAAGATAAAATTGTAAAAAAGCGTTGAATCTTCATCTGTTGTTAATTCTTAAAATCAAGTTTGCTTCAAAGAAATTAAATAAATGCACCAACATATAAAAATTTATTTATACTTATTATGTCTTTCATAAATTTCTTATCAAATCTTTTAAAGAGAATGTAAGAAGAGTAACAAATTTTTTTGTAACAAGAGAAACCAAGAATTCTTCTCATAAAAAATAATGTGTTAGTATTCATAACTTTTTCATGACTCTAATTAAATAAGTTAACCATCCTTTCTTGATATTATTTAAAATTAGATTTTATTATATAGTTCAGATAGTATGATTACTCATTGCATAAAACTATTAAAATTCATCAAGTTTTTCTAGCACAAATATGAATGTTTGTTCATTGTTGTTCAGGGCGCATAGCCAAATCTCTCAACAAAAATAACCACCTTTAAAGTACTTTTTAAGCAACCAAAAATATTTTTAAGCACCATATACATTAACAAAATGTAAAATATTTTTAAGCACCATATACATTAACAAAATGTAAAATAATATTCAAAGACTTTACATGATCATGATAAAATAACTACTTTTCTTGATTATATTAGCAACCATAAAAAGATGGAGAGATTTTTCAGTTCGATTTCTGAGGGTGGAAAATGAAGCCTGAAATGGAGAATATATGGCAAAATGCGGGAGGCAATGTTACTCGCATCCGTGATATCTTTAAATCACACGTGCCTCCTGGGTGGTACTAAATGAGTAACGGCGATGGCTAAGGCGATAAGTGCAAATAGAGCAAGGAGTTTTAGTTTTTCTATCCTGCAGTGGAATGCCGGAGGGCTTTCTTCTGCAAAGTTTTCAGAAATTAAGAGAGTAGTCGCAGAGGAGAACATCGACATCCTGGTCGTTCAAGAAGCTAATATTACAGAAGACAAAATGAAGTTCCACAATTTAGAATCTTTCACCATGCATGGTCTTTTCAAGAGCAGACAGATCGCAAGTGGTATCCTTGTGGCCGTGCAAAACAAACCGACATTGTCCTTTGAAGTGTTGAAAACAATAAATAATCATGATACATCAGAAATCGCAGCCGTTAACATTTGGAACAAAAATACTATTTTCAGGGTTTTCGGTATATACAGTCCTCCAAACAACAAAAATTTAAATTACTTAACTTCTCACCGTAACACTATAATTGTAGGCGACTTCAACGCTGCTTCCCCCAACTGGGGATACACTTATCAAAATCAAGTAGACCAATTGTCAAGAACCTTGTAAATAGCAATGCCTTGCTTGTCCTTAACAATAAAGATGATCCAAACACCTTCATCCACTTTTCAGGCAGTTCTACAAATCCTGATCTAACTATTGTTTCAGCAAACTTAGTTGACTGTTGTAAAAAATCAGTGATTGGAGATCCGGGAAGCGGTCACCGAATAATAAAAACATTAATCACTACAAATCAAATACCGACAAGATGTAACACAAAAATCATGTGGAACTTCAAAAAAGCTAACTGGAAAGCCTTCACTGAAGATATGGAACATCAGGTAAACACCTTTCAAACTGATGCAACTCCACAACAATTAGTATCAACTTTTTCCTTAGCCCTTCAAGAGTGTGCTAAAAGGAACATTCCAAGAGATTTAACTACAAACCATTTTGGAATACTGAACTTGAAGAACAAAGACACATCAGAGAGCAAGCAAGAAGAGAAGCTGAAAAGATAGAGGGGAAAACTAATGACGAACGGAAACAAGATGTAATCAATTGGTGAAAGGAATGTGCAATAATGAAGAGAAAAGTCCTAGAGGCTAAACGACAAGCATGGAATAAGTGTCTAAACGATTTAGACTATAGGAAAGCCGGACGCAAAGCTTATCAATTAATGAATAACCTGAACAATAAATATACACGAAAAGATAATCACCCCATAAAGAGAGGAAACAAATATATAAGTGATTCAAGACAGATAGCAAAATTATTCAATAATTTTTACCTTGATCGGTAGTCACTTAGTAAAGAACAAAAGAAACAAGAGAAAAGAAACAACAAACTAGTAAAAAGAGGAACATCTAAGTTTAAGTGCCCAGAAAACCTTTTTACGGAGGACTTTTCAATAGAAGAATTGAACAAGGCTATTCATGACCTCAAATACGGTAAACAACCAGGTCCCGATAACATATTCCCTGAGTTCCTGAAACACCTGGGAATATCAGTGAGGGAATCCCTACTACCGATTTTTAATAAAATCTGGAACGAAGAATCAAGCCTCCCAAAAAACTGGTTGAAAGCAAATATCATTCCAATTCTAAAACCGGGTAAGTCACCCAAAGACATAGAATCATACCGACCAATCTCACTGACATCCATCATGGTCAAAACTTTTGAAAGAATGATAAATGCAAGATTAAGGTTTTACCTGGAGTCAAATGATATCCTAGCAGAAGAACAGTCAGGTTTCAGAAGCAACATGTCAACCGCCAAATCAATTATGAAGTTGGTTCACAAAATTAAATCCGGTTTCAGTTCAAAGAAAAGTTCTTTGGCAGTATTTGTTGATTTTCAAGGAGCCTACGACACAATTTGGAGAAGCAAACTTCTAACCAAACTTCAAACTTGTGGAATTTGCAAACAAATGTTTAAATGGTACAGAAAGTTCTTATCCCAAAGATGGGCAAAAACAAGATGGAACGAACAGGAATCTACCTACAAACAGAGCAAAGTTGGTCTACCACAAGGAGCAGTAAACAGCTGTACCCTATTTAACATCTACATCAACGATTTGGTAGACAAACTAACAAGCTTATAAGGTATTAACGTTTGTATGTTCGCAGATGATGTTGTCATTTGGACGGAAGCAGAAAACTCCCAAGCATATGAAGATCAAAGGAATAATCTTGAAGGTGTTATGAATAAAGCTCTCGAGGTCTTGCAGTCTTGGTCCAGAGAGAATAACATGATTAGCAACAAAAATAAAACCGTTTACCAATTCTACTCTCTAAGGAGTGTTAATCCAGACTTTGATTTGATAATAGATAATAGTAAGCTTCGAAAAAGCAACCTTACCACATATCTAGGTGTAGGAATCATTACGGGAGCAGTGAAGACAACCCCAATTATAGCCCTACAGTACTATACTTCTAATCCACCNATCATATCAATACTGTTATAGACAAAGTAGAAAAGAGAACCTCAATTCTGAAAAGACTAGCTGATGCCAAATGGGGAAGCTCACAACACACTCTAAATAAAACCTATAACACCTATATCAAACCAATTATCAAATACGGAAGTGAGGTGTTAATTTCTAGTGCACAAGGTAAGCTCGACTCTTTGGAAAGAGCCCAAAACAATGCTCTCCGAATCATTACGGGAGCAGTGAAGACAACCCCAATTATAGCCCTACAATACTATACTTCTAATCCACCAATTACCACTGAAATTAAAATACAAGCAGTTGGCACTTATGTTAAAATGAAAGCCTCCCACAGAGCGCAATGGATGAATGAATGTAAACCAAGTTCCATGAAGACTCAAATCTCTCCTCTAGAGGTATGTGAAAAATTACTGCATGATTTCCAAGAAGATGAGCCAATTATCTGTAACAAGAACATCACAAACCCTCTCAAATTTATAGATGTTAGGCACCAACTAGATATCAATGATTTGGGTAAGAAAAACATACCTGACACAATACTAAAAACAAATGCATTATGCATGCTACAACAGCAATACCCTGAACCAGAATGGACGAGAGTGTACACTGACAGCTCAAAAATACAAGACAGCACCGGAGCAGGAGTACACAGTAAGCTCTTTTCTCACAGCGCCCCTGTGGGATACTATATGTCAAATTTTGATGCAGAGATCTTCGCTATATCGATAGCCCAGGAAAACCTTAAGAATAAGATCAATTACTTCACTAAAGCAGTAATTCTTCTCGACTCTAAGGCAGCTATCCAGGCAATTGCCATAAACCATGATTCAGATACTCAGACTATTTCAGATATTAGAGATAATTTGATTTTTCTCGAGAATGCCAACAAAATTATTGTGTTCCAGTGGATCCCTTCGCATGTAGGAATCAATGGCAATGAAAAGGCAGACCAACTAGCCAAGAAAGGGACACTCGAACCACAATGTAATAAACCGATTCCACCAGACTCCCTTAAAAAACAATTTTCCGAGAAACTTAAGACCAACCTAAAGCTCAACCAAGCAGTAAAATCCACTGGAAAACCCTGGGCTAACATCCAAAACAGTTGGAAGAAATTTTGTCACAGTCCTCGTAAGAAGGCTGTGGCAAACTTCAGACTCTCAACAGGCCATGACTGCTTGGCAGAGCACCTCAACAGAATAGGTATCCTTCCATCTAGCGAGTGCCAAATCTGCAATTCGGGAACCATGAACTCAGACCACTTGCTTGTATGCCCTTTACTGGACAAACAATCCCAAGAGCGGGGTGATCTGTGTAAACTTTACTGGGATGCCAGAGATCACATGAACT
>NC_092204.1:2384590-2401522 GCF_043381705.1 Parasteatoda tepidariorum
AATCTTTATTTAATTTTGGTTTCAATCATATTATGTACTAAAAATTTTTGAGTTTGTATAAATTTAAATAAAATAGCATTTTCTCTTAGTTTTCTGAATTTATTGAGTTTGTTTCAATTAATTTGCACAAGGGTGTACATATACTTCTTTACATACAGCTGTAAATATGTTCTTTTTTCTACCTGATTTCCATTTTTCAATCTCTAGTACAGCATCCAAGATTTCTTTTAATTAGAAAAGGCTTTATACCATTTTATTTGTGCAATATAAGAGCAACTTTTTAAACTATTGCTTTATTTTATTTTGGATATTTTTTAACATTGTATAACGGCACACCCTAATACTTAAAGGCAAATTTTTATGTCTTTAAGTATTTATTTAAATCATTTTATGACTTATCTGTTTTACTATTGCTACCATGTTCAACTGGTAAGTTTGAAGATATATTAAATGATTTGTACAAGTCAAAACTCTGTAAGATGCTCTTGCAGTTCAAGGTTTATTTTATAAAGATCTATGTATGTACTATTGGTATTGCTGTAATTATATGTGCTATGGTTGTTGTTGTTCATTTACGTCGCACTAGAGCTGCACAATGGGCTATTGGCGACAGTCTGGGAAACATCCCTGAGGATGATCCGAAGACATGCCATCACAATTTTGATCCTCTGCAGAGGGGATGGCACCCCCGCTTCGATATCCCGACAACCTGCACGCGAAGTCGAGCACTTTACGGTAGAACAGTTTAACGAGGACCAATACTGCACACCCTCGGTCCCTACGCAGGCTGATCCAAGTGATCACCCACCCGCACACTGACAGTAGCCAGTGATGCTTGACTTCGGTGATCTGCTGGGAACCGTGCCTTAACAATCAGTCCACTGCGGGACATATGTGCTATGGTAATAGGTATTTTATGACCTCTGAAAGGACCGTGTGGCAGAATTTTTCCTAGCTATCTGCGACAATCTAGCACTAATATCTTTCTGCAAGATACTTTTAATAATAGCAAACATATATGTTACTAACTTAAAATAACAAAAACACAGTGTTTACAAAAAAAAACTGTATAATTTTATTGAAATTAAACATGTAATAATTTTTTCATTCTAATATTATGGGTGATACTCTCGCATATTGTTGGGGGGAAAAAAGCACAAATCATTTCCTTCTCCACATTTTGTAAATAATCATTACAATAAAAAATAATTAAAAATCATGAAAAAATAAAGAAGTAATTGCAGAGAAGGATCGGCGGCGAAATCACGCGAATCGGACTCCTAAAAAAAGGGTTACTCAAATGAGTGTTTTGTTTCGAGATTAGGTTGTTGTAATAAATAAAATCGCATAAAAATATCTGATTTAGAAACTATGGAGAAATCAATAGCAATAACTGTCAAAAATTGGATAGAATCATTGCCTTAAAAAGTAAATACTCAAATGCTCGATTCTAATTTTTCATATTGCTTGAAATATATCGCAATATTTAAAAATCAGGTAAAAATCAATATCAATAACTGCCGAAAATACAGTGGAAACAATGCATCGATTTAGGATACTATAGGTGCGAATCGCATGCCAAAAAGGGATTATTTAAATGCATGATTCAAATATCACGTGCAAATTTCTACTGAAAAGAAATCTGAACTTTTATTTTTAATATTTCTCATAATAAAAATACAAACGAAAAATCTTTCTGCAAGAAACTCTGTAACGTTCTGCGACAATGTCATTGTGATTATGCCATGGAGTGAAAGGATAAGTGTTGAATGAGTTTCTATAAACATCAAATTTGAATATTTGTGAAAAATCAATTTACGTAGCAAAATGTTTAAGAAGCTTACAATGTCACTGAATGAGTATCACTGCTTCCTCTGAATTGCTGGATGGATGAGAACAGCTTAGGTAATAAACGCATAGACATGATGACTGATCTAATGAGAAAATAAAAAGGTTAAGGAAAGGTTGAAAAAACTAATCATTCATTTTATGAACTGAATAAATTTTTACCTATTATTTGCTATATATTTTGTAGGCAGCCTTCTATGAATTTCATTCTTATCATTTTGTCAGTACACCAACAAACGAGACTGCATATAAATTTTTTCTGCTTCAACTGCAAGACTCTCACTTAGCTGACCCTAAAAAAAAAAGAATTTAAGTCTGGATGAACTCAAAATCGTGTGAAACTTAGAAAGGAAACTTGAAATTTAAATATTCAAAGAAACTGAATTTTTAAATTAGGAAATATTTATGCAAAAAGTTTTTCGAGTTCTCGAAATTGTTCTAAAATTTTAACCTATAACGGCAATTTTCATATAAATATACGTTTGAATTACACATATGTTTGTCTAAAAGAAGAGTTGTGTAATTTGTAAAAGACTGTTTTAATTTGTGTACATTCTCATTCAACTGATAATAAAAAATAATTGAAAAGTAGCTTCAAAATTTTATGGCAATTAAAAACTTTTGCTGCAAAAAATTTTTTACTTCAAAAAGTACTTTGAACTTTACACTTACGAAATTAATAATGTATCTTTTTCATAGCTAACAACACAGATAGGAAAAAATCCAGTAGATTTTACGAAATAAAATAAATTTATGATAATTGTTGCATAATATACTAAATATTTTACAGATAGGGAATTTTAGGGATTTTTATGGTCATCAAAAGTATAAAACATGCAACATTTTGCAGTCATGATTGGCATTAAATATGCTTGAAATGTTTTGTATTATGTTTACTCATAATTTTGAATATTAATAGGAATTATAGTTAAAAGATCAAATATAGTTAAAAGAATTTTTTTAATTAATTTANGGTAATAAACGCATAGACATGATGACTGATCTAATGAGAAAATAAAAAGGTTAAGGAAAGGTTGAAAAAACTAATCATTCATTTTATGAACTGAATAAATTTTTACCTATTATTTGCTATATTTTGTAGGCAGCCTTCTATGAATTTCATTCTTATCATTTTGTCAGTACACCAACAAACGAGATTGCATAAAATTTTTTCTGCTTCAACTGCAAGACCCTCACTCAGCTGACCCTAAGAAGAAAAAAAAAGAATTTAAGTCTGGATGAACTCAAAATCATGTGAACCCAACAAAAATACTTGAAATATAAATATTCAACGAAACTGAATTTTTAAATTAGGAAATATTTATGCAAAAAGTTTTTTTGAGCTTCCAAATTGTTCTAAAATTTTAAATTTTAGCTGCAATTCTTATATAAATATATGTTTGAATTTCACATGGGTTTGTCTAAAAGAAGAGTTGTGTAATTTGTAAAAGACTGTTTTAATTTGTATATATTCTCATTCAACTGATAATAAAAAATAAATTAAAAGTAGCTTCAAAATTTTATGGCAATTAAAAACTTTTGCTAGAAAATAATTTTTACTTCAAAAAGTACTTTGAACTTACACTTAAGAAATTAATAATGTATCTTTTACAAAGCTAACAACATAGATAGGAAAAAATCCAGTAGATTTTAAGAAATAATATAAATTTTATGATAATTGTTGTGTAATATACTAAATATTTTACAGATAGGGAATTTTAGGGATTTTTATGGTCATCAAAAAAGTAAAACATGCAATATTTTGCAGTCATGATTGGCATTAAATATGCTTGAAATGTTGCGTATTATGTTTACTCATAATTTTGAATATTAATAGGAATTTAAAAAAGTTCTGAATAAAATTAAACTGAACATTTTAGAATAAAAAATAAGTTTAAAACTGATATCTATAAATGAGGCTAGATTCGTCATGTATAAGCAATACTTATTTAAATATTCAAGCAAGCAATAATCAGTGCAAAATTTTTACTTTAATATGGATTTTTAGGAAACTCACTCAATAGGGATTTTTCTTAGGAAACTATCACTTTAGGGAATTTTTTAAAGTGTACAAAATCCAGGAGAAACTAGCAAAATCCAGTAGTCTACTGGAAAATGCAGTAGAGTTAGCAGCTATGCTCTTTAGATAAAAAAAATTCCTTTTTCTTTTTTTCCTTTAATCTTTTTTTAGCTCAAGCAGTTGACCCTAATAACAGGCTTTATCATCATAAGTTAAAGATAATTTTCCCCATTGTTACTTTGAATATTATCACAACAATTATCCAAAATAATAATAATAAAGGAGTAATTACAATTTTGTCATCTTGCAAAATGTCCCATAAAAGTGTTTGGCCTGATTCACACACAGACTCCAGTTGGAAATGATTCCCCAAGTTGTCTCTTGCAGAATGACCTAAAAAATGTTTCCCACCATGAATCTGGGGAGAGTACATGCAGGCCATGTTATTAAGTCTCTGAGCCATCGGATGAAGTTGAACTTGAGCAAGCTGCGCTAGTTCATCTTCACAGCCTGATTCTTCTCCATCAAAGTCAGCAAGATTCTTCTCAGATTTGTTACTGACGTGCGAACTGTTGCAGCTCCCATCGTCTGGGCTTAAGATGTCCTCAACAAAGTCTCTGGAATTAAAATATTTATACCAATCATCGAATTTCATAATAAATGTCTCTCAGGTATATAACAAAACACTTATACCCATCATAGGAAGTAGTGATGTAACGAATAGTGATGGGGCCGAATAGCCAAACACCGAATATTCGGCCAAATTTTAGGCCGAATACCGAATATTCGGTGGCCGAATACTTACTTTTTAAAAATTTCTCTTTTGATTGTAATTAAAGTAATTTTCAAATTTTAAATTAAAAATGAAATAAATATTAACAAAATTGCTTTTTTAATCTTTGTATATTTAAAAAAATTTTAACAACTTGATTTATTTTTTGTAATAATTTAAATATCTTGATGCCAATAACAAGGCAATATGGCTTTTATAAATCTAAATAATTAATAATAGCATAATTTAGTTTTAGTTATACTTGTAATTTATATGCTATTTTATTTAAGATAAGAACTCATTACTTACTACTGTTAAATGTATTCTTAACTTTCTTTTTTGTCAGAAAAATTATTAAAACTCAGAAAATTAAGAACTTTTTAAAAAGTTTCACTTTTGAAATTTTAATTTTGTAATGAAATAATTTTCAAATTTTAAATTAAAAATGAAATAAATATTAAAAAAATTTATTTTTTAAACTTTCTATATTTTAAAATAAATTTAACAATATGTTGTATTTTTTGTGATATTTTAAATATCTATTTTAAATATCAATAAGGCTTTCACAAATCTAAATAATTAATAATAGCATATACTTCATTATTCGGCCGAATAACTTCAGTATTCGGCAAGGCCGAATATTCGGCAAAAGGGCCGAATACCGAATATTTGTTACATCCCTAATAGGAAGACAAAATTATATGCAAAAAATATCGGTCAAAAAAAGCACATCATATACCCAATGGTAGAATTTTTTCGGGCTTTCTGTGACATACCTCTCTAATACTAATATCTCTCTGCAGGATACTTTTAAAAATAACAAATATACATGTTTCTAATTTAAAGAAACATTTGCATTTTTTTGCACTAATTTCTTTTCCTGTCTTTTGTAAATCATCATTTAAAAAAATCATGAAATCCGTAGCAGTAACTAGCGAAAAAAAAAGATCGACGGCAAAATCGGACTCTTCAGAAAGGGGTTACTAAATGCGTGTTTTCATTTTGAGATTCAGTTGTAATAAATAATTCTGTAATGTATCTACAAATACAAAAATATAATTCCAATTCCCTAGTATATAAGACATGTTATGGATCAGTGAGCCAATGTGGGAATCAGCAAGTAGTTATCGACAATGTCAACCTTCATCTATGAAAAGGTACCCCACCATAGAATCGAGTTAACATGTCTTATATACTAGTGAATCGGAATTGTATTTTTGTAGTGGTAGATACATTACAAACACAGTATTAAAACTATATGATTTTAAAAGCTATGTGAAACCAATAGTAATAATTGCATAAAAAAATAGAACAAAAATTTCTGCAGAAAAAAAAAAACCCCAAAACTTTTTTACCTCATTACTCCTTGTTTTTCATTATTCACAAATGAGAACAGAAAAAGGCGTTTTTTTCCCACCCCAATGTGTGAGAAAAGCATCTTTTGAATTTAATTCTGAAGAAAAGAAAAACTTTTAAAAATTTCTGCAGAAAAGAAAAATAAAGTTTCTTACTTCCCAAAGGAAAATTCTTTCCGCAAGAGCGAATTGAATGTGAAAAGTATGCTTTTGCATAATATGTGGCTAAAAACCACATGGTAAAGAAGAAAAATAAATAGCACTTTTTACATACACCTCATGAAAAAAGCACCTTTAAGGGCTTTTAAAAAACGAAAATAAGCACCTTTAAGCACTTTTTAAGAATGCTATGCACCGTGTTAAAACCTGCAAATTTCTGAAATCTTTAACACTCAATACAGTACTTTTTTGAACTCAGCATGCAGACTGTAAGTTTATATTAATTTAACTAACTATTATAATTCGCACCAAAGAAAGAAAAAATATTTTTCAAGGTAAAAGGAATGAAAAACTCACCCCGAAGGTGGAGCATGGCGTTGCGTAGCAAGGTACTGTCCACACTCGTACATGTCGTTATCGATATTGTCACTGAACCCGGCAACATTTTCTTCCCTCTCCAAAGCAACTTTAACAAGTTGCGGCAGAATTTCCGGTGCTTGCTGCCGGTGAATGGATTTCTTTCCAGGTAAAGAATTTATTAGTTTATGATTCCTAGAATTTACAAATGTCTTATTTTCTCCCTCGATATCCTTCGAGGGAGAAACACACCTCATAGCAGGGTTCTTATGAGGGTTCTCCACACTTTCGTCCTCTGAAAGTTCGGCTTTTGTCGTTCTTTTATTCATGATGCGTTGCTTTTTATTTGCCACTAGTCTGGCTCTTTTTCTCCTGATTATTTTTTGACTCCAAATATTGCACAATTTATTGCACTCTCGGCCCGAATCCTCAGAGTTCTCCATCAGCGGGGGTCTACTTATCTCGGCGGGATCCTCCGAGCAATCCCCGGCGTCCGTATCGCTGTGCAAGCTGTCGTCAGTGACGCTGCTCAACTCGCTCTCCTCGCCGCTCGAACTGTTCTCGACAGCACCCGCGACGAACACGGGTGGTCGAACATGACCGGGACACACCGGATGCCACTTCCTGCCGTTTTGATGCCTGTGGCATGGCTTGTTTGGAGATTGTTTGCACTGCTCAATATCACAAGGACTACTAGGTGGACTGCCTCCGCTGCCTTCAATGCTGCTTCGAGGGTGATCACTTACTTGAGAATTCATCTAGAAAGACACATGTAAAACATTTAAAGCATTACTTTTTTTCAAACAAGGATAAATACAGTTTATAAGATCTATAATGAAACAATTAAAAATACAATAGCAGAGCTTACACCATGGATAGGAAAGATTTTACGAAATAATATAAATTTCATGATAATTGTTGCATAATGTACTAACTATTTCACTCATAGGGAATTTTAGAGTCATCAAAATAGAAAAACTGCAATATTTTCCAGCTATGATTAAACATATTTGAAATGTTATGCATTATGGATTTGAAATGTTATGAATAATGTTTACTCAAAATTTTGAATATTAATAGGCATTTAATTAATCAAAGATAGCTAAAAGATTTTTTTTAAAAAAGAGGTTCTGAATAAAAGTAAACTGAACATTTTAGAAGAAAAAAAATTTTGAACTGATTTCTATAATGAGGTTCGCTTCATTATGTATTAGTAATACCTATTTAAATATTCAAGCAATAATCTATACTAAAATTTTATTTCAATTGAGATTTTTTAAGGAAATTTACTCAATTTTAGGGAATTTGAAAAAATCTAAATAAACCAGGAGAATTTTAATTAAACCAGTAGACTAGGAGAAACTGGAAAAATCCTGTAGAGTTGGCAGCTATGCAGTAGCTATACTGTGGGTGAAATCTCTTTCACAATAATTAGAAACTTAAAGTATATAGGAAGAGTGAATTTAGATAAACCCAGAATAAACCATGTTATAAATTGTGGAAGAAGAAAAATTCTAAATATCAAAACACAAACAAATTATGATATAATTACTACTCAAGATTGCATATTGAGAAGTAATTCTGACACGATTTGTTCGCATCTTCATAGATTGAAAGGAGAAAAAAAAAATCAGTGCTTGTGCAACTTTATACAGCTAACTCTGGTTTTAACGAAACACACTTTGTTGATAATTTAAATTTAAAATGGAACAGAATTTGTCACGAAAAGTTTCTCAAGTGGTAAAGCATCCTCTTAATCAGGAGATATCAAGGCCTCACTCTAGTCTTGAAAATGGTATGTTGAATTTCAGAATGAACTCAAACAAATTGAAACATACACTTGAATCTTAGTTAGCTAATTAAAATCAAAGATACTTTTATATAGGTCAGCAAGCACATTATTAAAAATTGTATTTAAGCTCTATATAAAGGGGTTGAAAGTGTGAATACAGGATAAGAGAATTTCACTTTAGTTACACCTTTATGAATACATTCATTAACAAAAGCAACTCCTAATAATTTGTTTTTAATTACCTTTTGATAGGCACATTTGTTTAAAAAGCTTCATGTGATATGGCAAAATAATATTTCATATATATATAAAAAAAATCAATAAATTTTTATAACACATATATCAATTAATAATTTTTCGCAAGGTTCAATCAATTTCAGAAAAGAAAAAAAAACTGACTTGAAAAAAAAAACTTAAATTCAATTCTAATTTTTTTAAAATAAATTTAACCACATCTAAGACAAATTTATTTAAGAAATAATTGGAACGGGTATTTTAATTTTTAACGTAAACCACATTGTCTACTTTATCATCATAGATTCTGGCCTTCTCTAGATTGCTTCTTTAAGTTTTAAACAAATACCAAATTGATTAATGTTTTTTTTTTTTAAATGTTATAGCAAGTGGTTTATGGTTGAAAATCTCATGTGTTGTGCTAGTTGTACCTGAATAGTAAATATTTTCTGCATATCTTATTCTGTTTAACTTCATACATTTATTACTATTATGTCCACGTAAGTTCTGTAAATCTTTGTCCTTCTTTAGAGACTGCACTCTTTGATTTGTAAGATCCTTTTTTCTAGATTAACTACCTATTATTGTTAAGTTTAAGAACCATAGCTGCCAACTTGGATAGGAAAAAATCCAGCAGATTTTACGAAATATTAATTTCCTAACAACTATTGCAATATACACTAAATATTTTACATATAGGGAATTTCATTGCTATCAAAATACAAAAAGTTTATTACACTAAACACTACAAATGGTCTGCAATATTTTCCATTATGTTTAGCTCATAATTTTGAATAGTAATAAACAAGTAATTTATTGATAGTTGAAAGTTTTTTTAAATTAGTTTAAAAAGGGAATTTAGAATAAAAATAAATTGAAAATAAAATACAGTGCAGAACCCGTAATCCGGAAATCAGAAAACCGGAACGAAAGTCAATAAATTTTCCCGCCATTTTGTAAAAAAAATTTTTTCCTCATAAGATTTTAGGATTTCTCTTTCTTTTTTGAAAGATGCTTACTTTACCATCATTTTTTCTTCTTTTTAAGATTATTTGAAAATATTTTTTTTTTTTAGTTGGGTTTAACAATAAAATAACGGCTTTTTGTAGCGATTCAGAAAACTGGAATAATCACTTATCCGGATGTAATAATAAACTAAAAATAAAAATCAATAAATGCTTACTAGAAATGAGGCTTGTTTCATCATGTATTAGTAATACACTGAAGAGCCAAAAAAACTGGTACACCCATGAGTATGCAAATAAAGGGGTATGGAGCCCAGCAAAGAACTGTGCTGCAATCGGCAACGCGTATATAAGACAACGAGTGTCTAACACAGTTCTTAGATCGGTTACTGCTGCTACAATGCCAGGTTATACGATTTAATTGAGTTTGGACGTGGTGTTATAGTCGGTGAACGGGAGATGGAACATAGCATCTCCGAAATAGTAACGAAATTTTGATTTTCACTTTCGACCATTTCACGAGTATAATGTGAGTATCGGAAATCCACCAAAATCCCAAGACATGAACATTATTGAACGTATTTGGGATGCCTTGCAACGTGATGTTCAGAAGATATCCCCACTCCCTCTTACTCCCACTGGTTTATGGATAGCCCTGCAGGATTCATGGTGTCAATTATCTACAGCACTACTTCACACATCGATCAAATCCATGCCACGTAGTGTTGCGGCACTTCTGCGTACTCACGGGGGAACTACGCGATATTAGACAGGTATACCAGTTCTTTTGGCTCTTCAGTGTATTTGTTTAAATATTCAAGCAAAGCAATAAATTGTGTAAAAATTCTGTTTCAAAAGGTTTTTTTCTTTTTAAAGGGAAACTTACTCAGATTTAGGGAATTTACTAAAGTATGCAAAAACCAGAAGAATTTTTATTAAACCAGTAGACCATGTGAAACTGGCAAATTCCAGTAGAGTTGGCAGCTATGAAGACTGGTAATTTTTCTATATTTATAGAAGCACATCCAGTGCTCGATTAAATATTAATAATAATTAGGAGAATATTTCAAGATTTATTATTTTATTACTGACCTCATTAACAACACGAACATGTCTGATATCACTACGTTCATCTTCACTATTGCTTGCTTCGATACTTACACTCCTTTCACTACTACTAGGCTCACGTTTCCTCGTTAAATCTCCACTATTTACACCTAAAAACAATTAAAACCAGAATTAAGCTTTAAATAAAATTATTTTTAGAAAAAACTTTAATGGATATAAAAGTTCGCTAAGATTTTAGCACCAAATATTTATGACTTTTCATCACTACAATTATTGTGGATCCAGAAAAAATAATGAGCTTTTGAAAATTTAAATGTAAGCCTGCATGCAACTCACCCATATGTAATGATCCCTTTACAAGTACTGAGAATGGACTATTGGGGTTTTGATGATCTCTCAATTCTGATGCCATCGTAGAAGATGAACTATTTCCATGCAACCATATAAATTTGATTAGAGCAGAAGCAAGAAGAAGTGTCTGAAACAAACAATTTTTATATTTCATTACATAACACATCTCAATTGCTCATTTTAATTAAAACTATGTCAGCTGGGCAAAAAGTTATGTACATTTTGCAGGTAAAAATATGAACACGAATATTTATAGAAAAAAAAATCCCTTCATTTACACACTAATTATGAAATTATTAAATCCAAGATAGCAAGAGAGATGGTACTGTGGGGGATTTGCTATATTTTTCAGGTATTAAAAAAAGAGTAAATAAAGAAATGTGGCAACTTTTAAATCTAGTAAATACGAAAATAGATGATTGATATTAAAATCGTGTGAATAAGAATCGAGATATTTGTGGACTCTGGACTAGGGACTTCTAAAAGTCTTGTTTGTATTGTTTTTGTTTAGACATAATAAATAAAAAAATAAAATAAATATAAATCAAATAAATATTTTCACCGCAAATCCACCTCATTTTTTTTCCCGTTTGCGTTCACGCCAAAAAACAGAAAGCAGCAACGTCTGAGTTACGAAAATACAAGCTATCAGGAGACGGATAAAAATATGAAAAAATCTCTTCTGTGCGTAAAATCGGAGAAAATAGCTAAAATAAGTAAAAGGTGGAAGGGCTAGCAGCTAGGATGTAGTTTGAATTTTCTGTTTATCTTTGAAAATCGTAAATAAATATAATTGTTTTATTTCAATGACTGAATTTTCACAAAAAAAGCGGGATATTTATTAAAAAAAATTTTTTTTAAAAAACCCGAAACTTTTAGAGAATCGGAGTTTTTGAATCCGCGGAAGAATCACATCCAGGGTTCATGCTCTACTTTAAAAATAAAATTGAAGTACTTTTAAGAATTATTTAAAATTCTCAAGGACTTAAATTTTAGTAAAAGATAGACTAAAATTTAAAATTTTAAACCAAAATGTCTTGACGATAATAGTTAGTTGAGGATAAATGTTAGACGATAATAGCAGTACTGAAAAATAAAACTTCCATTGCTCTGTAATCTAAGTGTAAAAAAAAGCAAAGGGTGATTGACATCAAGTCAAGGATAAAATTCATGATGCATAAAAATGTCGGATTTGAATTTTACATAAGGCCTATTTTAAACTAGGTATACAATCTCTGAATAAGCAAAGAATCGGACAAGTCATGAAGAAAAGAGGAACATTTCAAACAATCTATACAAAAATGAAAACAAAGTACACTCAAATTTTTTTATAATAACAAATCTACAGTTAGAGTAAAGAAAATAGAAAACATACTACTTAAAATTATTAAAAAATATTTATTAGTAGAAAACTCATGCATCTTAAATGATATGTAAAGAACAAAACTATCATTAACAAATATAATAAATAATTTTTGAATGTCTGTGGTAAAATATGATTTAAAAAAGAATCAAATAAAGCAGACAAAAATAAAAAAAAGCTGAACTTCTACAACATAGTCACAGGGAAGATGGAGGGGGGGGGAGTGTTCTATATAATACTGTAATATCAATGAGATATATAAAAACAACTCTGCCAGATTACTCTACTTTATTTAATATTTTTAAATATTTAAAGTGGAAGAAGCATTTAGACAGTGAAATTTAAATTGTTCTAAAATAGAATTTTAAAATTTTGATCACTTCTCTAATAAAGAAAATTAATCAATAATTGTCCCAGCTTAATTAGGATTTTAAATTAATTACCGGTCAGTCATTTTAAAATGAAACAGTTGCCAGCTTTCACCTTAAAATCTTCTGATAGATTCTTCCTAACAATTTTCGTCACTTTGACTGCTTTAATTAACCAATCATACTTGAATTTATTAAATTTTTTTCAGTAGCATTAATCGTACGCACTTTGTGTTTGCCTTTCTACTTGATTAAACACCATCAAAAAAAATTTTTTTTTAATTAACAATAATATATTTTCATAATATATTTAATGGTAGCTATGATTTTTCTTATTTCGAAAAAATTTTTGCAGTATATATAGAATTGACTGTTTTAATTAACCAGTAATTGTTTTAATTAAGCAATCATACTTGAATTTTTTTTTCAGTAGCATTGATCGTAAGCACTTTGTGTTTGCCTTTCAATTTGACTAAGCGTCATCATAACTGAACTGACTAAAACGTAATCAGAAAATAAATTTTTTTTTAATTAATAATAATATATTTTTATAATAATATATTAAATAGTAGCTACGAATTTTTTTTTGATTTCATGAATGAATTTTTGCAGTATATATAGAATTACTGTTAATATTTTTTTATTCAAAAGAAAAATAACAATTTACTAAGTTAGTTTTTTAAACTTTCATTTGTATTAGATTTTTAAAAAAAAATGCCTCTCAAAAAGCAGGTAAGGTCAATACACTAAAGAAAGCATGTATTATTTGAAACACACAATTCAAATTTTCTGTCAAATAAAAATTTTATTTTTCAAAAGTAAGAAGAAACATAAAGCATTGCTCTACTGTTGTTGGCTAACATATAATAATCCCCTTTCCCGAAATTGTGTAGCAGGGGCAGCAAATGAGTAAAACGAATCACCCCATTAAAAATAAAGTTTCGGGTTATCTTTAGAAGTCCCCTTCTACAAGAAAGTATTATTCCATCATTTGCAACATGTTGCTATTGACGAGACCCATGGCTGAACCAATTATTTATTTCACCTCAATCTTTCTCACTAGCTAATACTTTTTTTTAACAAATCAGTTAGGATTTTTTAAAAAAAACGAAATGTGATAAACTTCAGGGGCCTCATTGCAATGCGGGGCCTGGGCCCATCCTTAAAAACGGATCTGCCCAGGAGGCTACGGCAGGGGGAAAAAGTTCCTTCCAAGTCCAACTACTCATATTTCTCTCTTTGAGTTAAAAGCAGGGACTACAATAGGGTCAAACCCAGAGCTAAGTCAAACCAGTTTTTGCTTAGGACCACGTTGACCAAAGAGGGAAATCGTGACGTGAGCAACTGATAAGCGTGGACAGCCAGGGCTAAAGAGAATAGAAGGGCTGGTTTACTCCTTTGTAGAAACCCTCGACGCGCCAATCCTCCGATTTTCTCTAGTGACGTCAGTTTGGCGCAAAGTTCACACTTTTACTTCAAGAACGGAGCGTTCGGCCTCAATAGCTCTAACTAATATTGAAATATTTCTTTTTTTGACATATTCTAAGACATTTGCTTTTTTCTATAATGACTTTCCTCAGTTTTTGTAGTGAATTTACAAACATTTAAAACTATTATCGAAATGCCAGTTTGAGTGATTGCAACTTGCAAAATTTCTGATAAAAAAAAACAAAAGGAAAAAACATAATTTTCCGTGTGTTCCCTAAAGTAAATGAACAACTATGTAAAGAATGGATTCCGAAATGACACAGTTAATATAAAACAGCAATACGTTTATTCTGTCGTAAAGAACTTTTATAAAAATTCATTATCTAAATAGAAACCGCCTCGTTACTTCATAAAGAAAGGCAGGTGAAAAGAATTAAAAAATGGATAAAGTCAAAGAAAATTAAAATGTAAATAAAAAGTATAAATAAAATATATAGTATATAGTTGAAATTCTCCTAATTTCATAACATATTTTTTAATGTAGTTATTCTAAATATTTATGATTTTTTTTAAAAATTATATTCTCTTAAATTTAAATATCTATAAATTATATCATCGTAAATTTAAATATCTATAAGCAATTGTAAAATTTCTAATGTCATTATGAGCCTAAATTATTATTTTGTTTCAGTAATTAGCGTTTAAGGTTGATGTTTCCTAAGTATGAACAAATTAATGGCATATTTAAAAATCAGGGATTCTAAATTTAACTCAACTTATTGTTATAAAAGAATATGCATCGTAGATAAAAAAAAAGTGTCGATCTATGCTTTTATTTTGCTTAATAATTAAAGTTAAAACTGATAAACTTATTAAAATAAAGTATTTATAGTGTCATTTTCGCAAACTAGTAAAATATTTTTATAAGTTTAAAATGGTATTTTTTTTAATATAATGGCCAAGGAGGTTTTTTTAACTATGTTTATGAACGGAAATAATGTGTTAATTACGTCAAGCTGAAAGCTAATAACCAGAAAAAGTCTAACTTATTTTTACAAAGAAAAATATGCAAAGTTATCATATTATCCTTGCGTGCGATCTTCCGAGATCTGTGGACACAGTGACGCCATGAAGAGGGAAATCGTAGCTTCAGCTCTAAGAGCGGTGTGATCTAGCCCTTCTATTCTCCTTAGCCCTGGTGGACAGCATGCGTCATCATCAGAAAGGTAGGAAAGTCATTCTCTTGCACTTACGTGCGTCAGAAGTTAAACACAGAAATGCGGAAATTGGGGTGGTTTTTAAAGAGTTTCAGATACTTTTCAAGGTCATTTTAAATTTTTCAAGGATTTAACATTATTTTCAAGTACTTCTAGGGGCCCTTGAAAATCAAAATGAAATTCAAGTACTTTTCAACTGTTATTGGGTAACGTTTTACAAAAAATACTAAATCAGTTTATGAAAAACATATCGAAAATGGGATGTAATTAATGCATTTTGAAATTATTACTAAACAGCTAATGTGTTGTATTTAATTTTATGATGGGCTTTACATAATATTACTAAACAATCTGGCAAAAAACATGAACTAATTTTAAAGCAATCAAAAGTTGAATAAAAAGAAGAAACAGTATATTAAGTTGCAATGTTAACTGAATAAAATGATTATTAAAATTCAAGTTTAAATTTTATTCTAATAGAGAATAATAACAAAAAGTTTGGATCTTTTAATTGAGTAGATAAAAAAATTTATGTAACAATCTGCTTATCCTTAAAGAGTAAAAGCGTAACAATCTAAGACTTTAAAAAAAATTTTACATTAAAACAAGCTATAAATAGCAAACAAAGATTTGACTTTCTTATTAGAAGCAAATCATGCATTCTTATTTAGTACTCAGGAATAAAAACTTGAAGTATTTCTGAAATTAAAGACTTTTAATAACCTTGTACGAAAATTAAGTACTTCTAAAGGCCCTTATTTTCCAAAATAAAAATTAATCAGTTTTTAAGAACTTATCAGGATTGTGGGAACCCTGTATGAAGTTCACGGTCTAGGCCGCTCCTGTGTTGCATTTAGTAGTCGAGTGATTACGTAATGTGTGATCAAAATTAAGTAGCAACAGCGCAAGGAGGTGGATAATGTCGCAGTCACGAGTAGGAAGTCAACTGTTTAATGTGGACCATCCATTGAAGTGGGCGTTACTGTCAAGGTAGGTGTGTTCACATCACGCCCGGGTCACCAATGTCCGCCTGATTCCGCAAATTCCGTCTGATTGATTAACTCTTTGGATTGAGTCATTTTGAATTAGCCTAAAGACATACTAATTGAGTGTAATAAATCTCAGACTGAGAGTAAAATAAATAAGGCTTTTCCAACTTGCCTGATGTATTACAAAATAACAGATTTTTTAGTTAGCTTAAGATATAAAAAATAACACAAATTTAATTAGCAAACAATTAATTAATGACACAGCTATGTCAAACTATTATAATTATAGATTTAGAAACACATATTATTAAATATTATGCGAAAAAAACAATGAAATATTTCATATTCAAGGAGAATAGAGCAAAAAGCAGTTTATTATTAAGGTGTTTCCTTAATGTCAGCTAAAATTTTACCTAAAGAAATAAAATGCAGAGTACCTGTTCTGTTTGTTCCTTTGTTTCAATATTGCACAGTAATTTGTATAAATGGAGAACAGGAGAAACTTCCAAATTTTTGATGAGAGGAGGTAACAAATCAAGAACTTGCCGAGAACAGTGTTTCAACTGAGCAGCACACCAAATTGTATCGATGTGTTCATTAGTTATGCGTCCTTCCATCGCCAGAAAATTTAAAATAATGTGGCTCT
>NC_092204.1:2401715-2430679 GCF_043381705.1 Parasteatoda tepidariorum
TTTGATGTCTTTTAAATGTTTTGTATATTTGTTTCAGTAAAGGTGATTTTATTACAAAGTTTTTCATGAATGTTATTATGGTAGATATTTATTTAATGTGGTAATTATTATTATTATTATTCTTTATGCTTGAATTTTCATTAGGGGCCTCGGGGCACTGTTAGTTTTGGCTTTGCCACTAACAACAGAAAGGCTCCTGTGTGTTTACAGACAGTGTGTCCCCTGATGAAGTGCTGCTCTGTAGACACACAACTTTATTTAATTTTCTTTTAATTATATTTATATATTTTTTTGAGTAAATTTATATTATTACTTGTTTATAAGATTTGAATTTGGTTTTAGCTGCCTTGTGCGCTGTTCCAATTTGAATTTGAATTAATGTAGTTATGTTTATTTTGGTTACCTCCTGTTTTATTTATTTCAATTAAGATTTGAATTTATGTTTGGATTTAAGATTCTAATAATCTCAAACTGAAAACACAATGAATATGCTGCTTAAAACATTTTTGTACAAAAGCAATTTAAGAAATTAAGTAATTGTTCACCCTCACTTTATTTCAAAATTCTATGATTGCTGATTATGACAGATCTCTTTTAAAGTACCGTATTTTTCAACAAAAGCGCCGCACATCGATAAAAATGAAATTTTTTTAAAAAAAATTATAATAAGCACCGCTCCGGCGCTAGACTGCGCATATAAGCATCCTTATAAAAAAGACCTTTATATTACCAATTAGAACATCTGTATAATAAGAAATTAAATATTTTTATACATTTCATTAAGTAAAGTTTTAATTTCTAAATTATAATAACAAATTTCTTTTTCAGCATAAAAAAACAACAAAAAAAGTTCTCTTTCAGCAACAAAAAAACACTAAAACGATATAAAATAAAGTTGTTCGTACCAGTTGGCACCACGCCAAAAAAAACAAAAAAAAACAGAACAGCAAAAAAATATTTATATGCTCAGTAGCTGAATTAACGCTGAACTGATTACAGAAATCCGTAAAACAAGTAGACAAAAAAAAATCAGCTATATTCTTTTTATTTGGAATTTTATTTTGAAGTAACTTATTTTATTTTTTCTTTTAAAAATAAAAAAGAAGCTTGAAGAAAAAAAAAAATCTGTGTCAAAGGAAACATCTGTTTCTAAAGCAGTTTAAAATAAAGTGAGAAGTAAAAACACCTGCATTTCCAATGAAAAAAATAAAGAAATGCAAGTTGGAAAAAACGGATCAATCAATCTTGACAGCTGTGCTTGTGCTTTACTGGTTTGTCCCCACATTTCCCTCCTCTGTTTGACCATAAATTGGCCACACCCAGTTGACATTGAAACTACCATTAGTTAATTTTTTTTTGTTAATAGTTAGCTTGTTTTTTTTTTCTTGTCATTAGTTGTTTGCTTGTTTTTTTTTATCGTTATTAGTTTGCTTGTTTTTTGTTGTTATTCATTGTTAGTTTCTTAGCATTAATTGTTACTTTTTCGTTTTAGTTCCTTGTTAGTAAATATAGTAATATTTGAATGTAATTGAATTATAGTAATATTTGGGCGCCATACTGGAATTTCCGAAAGAGATCCGAAGTGGGGCATTTCGCCAGTCCCGTGAGTGTCGGATTTAGGGTCCTATTAGGTACTTCCATTTCTGTTCGCTCCAATTACAATTGCCAAGGCGCTAAGTACATTTCCAGCTTGTGATTTTTCTATAAGCTGGGGGTACAAGATACATACCTTTTAAATTTTCTCCTTAATGCGATGTTTTTTTAAAAATTATTATTTCGTTAATTTATTTTCTTACAGGCTGCTGCTGAAAGTTTGCTAAGAATTGGCAATGTTCTGCAGCACATCGCAATATGGGCGAATATTTCGTCGACTTCATTATAAATTTTTTTTTAACAGTCTTTCTCTGAGAAAATTATTTAATCTTAAATCATTTCCTTGACAAATTTTTTTTGCTACTAAAAATATTTCGTCGGAAGCGCCGCATGTAGGAAAAAAACAAAAAATTTTTAGATAGCGCCGCGGCGCTTTCACTGAAAAATACGGTAATAGGAAAAAAATATCGGTAATTAATAACAACAAAACTTTCTCCCACAAAACTTTTTACTCATTTGCAGAAATTAATAAATAAATGCATGACCCCCGATTTCATCACCATAAAAATTTAATAACGTAAAATTGAGATTTTTTTTCTTCACAAAATGAAAAGGGGAATCTTACTAATAAGGCTAAGTCTGAATCATGTATACAATTGGAGGACAATCCGTTAATTAGAATTATCAAATCACCATATTCATGATCATCATTATATAAAATATAATGGGTCAAAAAAATAAATAAATCTTTCGATACCATACAAGAATTCTTTTAAGATTCGCATTGGTATTCATAAAAAGCAAAAACTAGGCACACACAAATATAAAAAAAGAAAAGGCAAAAATCAGGGCAAAATATTCCTTAGAAATTCTTAAAAAAATTATTTTATTCATCATTTGAAATAAATATCAAATAAAATTTTTTACAAATCTTTAAAGATTTTAAATTCTAGAAAATTAAATAAAAAATCTAAAATAAATGTTGGTACAAACAATATTTGAAACACAAATTTTATATTATTCATTATAGTGAAAAATACATGATTTTTTTAAATTTAGTCTACTGAAGTTTTAGTAATTTTTAAAAATCTTTTGAATCAAATAAAAGTAAATGTTAAAATGAATTAAAAAATATGATCCCAAGACAACTCACCTCAACATGAAGATTTGGACCAAATATACATTCAATAATTTTATTTTCTATAAGCCAGTTAGCTAAAGAACTTCCAATATTTTCAGCATCACTTAAGCTTTCATTTTGACAAAGTTCATTAAACATGTTGATATGGTTCTGTAAAAAAGACTATAATTAGAAAATATAAAAAGTTTTTATAAATTAGTAACGAAAAAATAGCTTAATATTAGAAGCATTTATAAAATTCTTTAACAAAAATATTGGTTATTTTACTTTTTTCGAGAGATGTCTAAAAATTCCAGACAGTCTAAACACATACAAAAAAAACAAAGAATTATGAAAAATTTAGCATAAAAGAAAAAAGGTGTAACACTACTTTCTATTTCATAACATATCGGCCCCTATAAACCTTGAATTCTTGCAGACCCTTGCTTGCAGGTATCCTGAATTCTCTGAACCCCCAATGAAGTGTACAACAGTTTTCATAAAAACAGGGATGATTGTTAGCCCAACCCAAATATCCGTAAAATTTTCTTGAGTAAAATCAATAATGACGCATTTCAAAAAAATTTATGTATTTATAAATTTAAATCATTGATATTTTCAAAACATGAAATTTTAAATAAATTATATGCAGCATTATTTAAATGAAAAATTATGTTTAAGTTTACTTTCATCTCTAATCACATTTACTATTCTACCAGAAAAAATATTTACAAATGAAAGAAATGCCAAGTATAAATTCTAGTTCTAATACTTTTAAATAAAATATACAAGAATTTCTATACATAAATGTGATCGATGGTTTCTTGAAACTTTAACAAAAAATCTGGACTTTTTCTGGAGCACAATCATCTCCATTTAACTTTGTATAACTTAATTAAAAATCTTCAATTACTTTTAATATTTTTTTGGAGGAATAATTCTAGGGCCCTCTCCACTTGTTCTAAAACTTTTATAAAGTGTGCAACAGTTTTCATAAAAAAAAAATGCACAAAAATGCTGAATTTCTATTTTCTGTATAACTTAATTAAAATTCCTCAAATACTTTCAATTTTTTATTTTCTAGGAATAATTCTTGGGCCCTCTCCACTTGTTCTAAAACTTTTTGATTTCATGAATATTAAAAAAAAAAAAAAAATACTGTTAGGGACATCACTTATACAAATGTCATAGATGGAAATTAGTTTACATAGTTAATGAATTATTTTTTTTAAAAAAAGTTTTTTAATTCTTATTCAAAAGATTATAAAAATTTCAAAAACATTCAAGTTTCAAAGATTGAAACTTTTAATATTTCTGAAAAACACAAATTCATTTGTTGCGGATGAAGCATTTAGTGTAACGGATGTAAACTCCATGAATTTTGAATTAGGGATTAGTTTTCACAAAATGGAAACCATATGTAAAAGATTACAAAAAGAAAGTGAATTATAACTAAGAACAAATTATTTTATGAACTGTAATGCCTGGTTTAGCCGAAAGAGGGAGCTAGGGAAAACTTCACCCACGATCCTCTCGGGTTTTTCTCTAGAACGTTTTGTTTTTTTGAAGATGTAGTAAAAAGCAATGTTTGTCTTTTATTAGTGTTGTGTTTATATTTTTTATATTAATTAAAATGTTTAAAATAACATACTGAGCTAGCGTGGTTTATTATAGAACAAATTTGATAAGGAAGAGAAAAATGTATTAACACAGTTTTGAGTAAAACAAATACTTCTTATACACTTCTTTTAACAAAGAAATGTCTAGTAAGTACTTCGTTTTTCGATCTTGCTTGCGATTAAATAAGTAATAAATATTCATCATAATCATTAATGGCTCGGCAGCCCAGGGTGGGTCTTGGGATTCTCAAAAAATTTTTTTACATGAGAACCTTTTTTCTGCTAACATTTTCCAGTAATAAATATTACTCACTGTTAAATTTAGGACTGTTTCAAAGAATAATATATCCCATAAATATCACAATTTTTACAATAATAATAAAATAATAGTAAATAGTTTTCTTTCTTTAAAGTCAAAATCTTATAGTTTGTAAAAAATTTTAGAACAAAAAATTTTGTTAACTTATATAGTCTTTAATTTTTTACTAAAGATAAAACTATGTACTTCCTGTCACTCTGAAGCTTTTCTGTTGCCAGACTTGAATATTTAATCAACATCATGGGTAGAATCAGTGGTATTATAGTCGGTTCTAACATCAAATACTTATTACAGTCAACTATATGCTCTAATGAGGTGAAAGGGTAGGTTGGATAACAAAATCAGGGTGGCCACTCAAATCAGGTTTCAGATTTCCCTGATTTATCCAGATATAAATCTTAAAATTTTCAAATCAGTCAGTAATTTTTTCTCATTAAGTGTAGGATGGGTACCAGAAAAATGTCAATATTATTAAGTATTTTACTAAAAATGTTAGTTTTTAATATATTATCTTAAAAAAACAGTTAGAATATATATATCCTAATTATACTATTACTGTGGTTGAATGAATTGCGAAAACATTGAATGGAGCGAGAAAGGAACACTTTTTGCACAGTTCGTGGCAAAAACCGACATAATAATAAAATAATTTGGAAAAGGGAACATTAAGGAAATTTTAAAAATACCCAATGAAAAATGCACCTTTAAGGGGCTTTTAAAAAACTTTAAAAAATGCGCCTTTAAGTATTTTTTAAAGACGCTACGCACTCCGTTATCTTAAAATGTGTTTTTATATAGGGAGAAGAGTTAGAAACAGAATACATACATTAATTTGAGCAATCCCAGCAAGTCTCATGGTCAAAGTGCAGCAGTTAAAATACTTGAAAGCAAGGTCCATGCCTTCCTTGTCAAAAGAAGTATGGTTATCCAGAGGATCCTTCACTGTAGCCCACATAAATTCAAATAAATTACGTTTGCCAGCTGCTCTTAAATGACTATCTTTGATTTGACATAAATATCTGTAAAAATAATAGTGTGAAAAGTATTTTTACATATTGGGCAGCAAAGGCAATAATCATAGTAAGATAAAAACATAAAATATCTGGGCACACAATTCAAAAGTATCTGCAAGCTCATAATATTTTTGATAATAGAATATAGTGTTTTCATTACAGAAAAAAAAATGGGAGAGAATTTCTCACCCTTTCTCAAAAACAGGGTGAGATTTCAAAAAGTTAAGTGAGATTTCTAAAAATTAAAAAAACCCGAATAGACTTTTAAAAAAAATATTTGTTTAGTTACAATAAATTTTTAACATCTTCTGATTTCTAAACCATTGAACATTGAATATTTTTGCTGCATTATCATATGGAAAATGTTCTGTATCTACTTCTTCATTAGCTTTTCTCATTAGGTTTGCTCAAATGCTTACCAATCGATCTGTTACGATATTTTGTTTTAATTCGGTTTGGGGGCTAAATAACCTTGCAACAGATGCTGAACTATTCGGAATCACTAATTAAATTTGTAGCATTGTGCACACACTTTCCTGTCCTCTACATATGCCAGCATAGGTTCTTCACTTATTTCTGTTATGGAATAGTGAAGTTCGTTGAAGTTATTTCCATGTTCATACTCTTTGTCAGGTCTTCCAGATTAGTTTTCACAGACTTAAACTTTTACAAATTGCTCTAAATTGTCGATGAGGGAGTTTGGTAATTCATTAACAGCGAAAACTAGAGATAACTTTAAACAACTTACTATAAAGAACTCACTTTTTTTCTCAACACTTGCCGTAGCTGTTTTCATGTCTTTTTCAAAATAGCGGAAGACTAAATTTTTTCCAAAATTTGAGAGATTCGTGCATTTTAAAATTGATAAATTCAGTGCGCGAACGTCTCGCGTTAATCATTTTTTAATGCGGGAAAAGAAAAAAATATGCGAGATTCTCGCGTTCTCGCGCTGTAGTGAAAACACTGGAATAATTTTAATAAATGTATGTAAACAGTTAACTATTTCATATTTTTATTTATTTATATTTATACATAAAATATATACATTTATACATGCAAATTAATATTAGTAGTTATACATAGAACTACATTCATATAAAGTAATTATCATAATAAGTAATATTAGTAATTTTGCTCCAAACGAAAAAACATTAAAAGATTTCCAAATGTCACTCAAATTGTCTATTTTTGTTGTAAAGCGATAGTCAAGTTGAGTAGTACAAAATTGTAATATCGACTGCTAATGGTTGCAGGCTTGACTGCTAATCCTTGGACTAAAGTGGCAATTACATCTTTGGAAAAAGCATGCATACAACTGAACGCAGACTTTCTTCTACCTTGCATAAATCAGTGTCATATTCCCTTCCGCTGCAAACTTTCTTTTGAGTATGCGGATACTTTTTTTTTAATATTACAATTAATAGTAAAAAAGTATTTGCAAAATTGGGGAATCACCACCAATATATCCATGCACGTCACGTCTATATCTAACCATGGCAGTAATAAAACTCAGAGAATAGTAAAATAACATTAACATATAGAAAAAGAAATTTCTTTTAATTTGACAACATACAATTATAGTAGTTGACCAAAGATATTAGAGAGAAACACTGTGAACAGCTCGGAAACGTATCTTTTAAACGTTATCTTTAAAATAATTTTTAGTAACCACAGTATAAATAAATACAAATGTGTGCTAACAACAGATTGTAGTGAAAAACAAGGACTTTTTTCAGAGGAAAAAAAGATATTTTATGAGGTATATTTTTTTTATGCTGTTTAGCTTGAAATAGTAAAAACTGGGCAATCCTGATCGTGGCAGCAAAAAAAAATTCTGTTTTAGCCTTGTAAATTATTATACTCTCTATTGATTATGTTATCATTCACTCAAAAAACTTCAGAAAATTCTGTGAAATTCACTGAAAAATCACATGTCTTGCATATAGTTTTTTAGATCCAGAAGGATGATAAGAAAAACCTGAAATACAATCATCCCTGAATTAAGACAAAAAAAATTTATAGACAATATTGCTTTAAACATTACAGTAGGATTGCATTAAAATTTTAAAGAAAAAGTACATTTATGTGCATTCAAAGAGGGTTATCTAATCTTCGCAATGTCTATGTACAAAACAATGTGAAAAACATAAATGAAAATTTATATATTTATTTCGCTTACTTGGCACCGAAAATGCAAGTATTTCGTAATCTAAATTGGAAACATTACAGTTATCTACAATAATAATTCATTTCGATAGATTGTCTTAAGTAATACTTTAAGTATTGTTAAATAACTAGTTATACATTAGCTATTTCTTTAAATTCATTTTGTGATAGTTTAAGTAGAGTTAAAAATTTAATTACATGTTAAGTATTTATTTAGAATAATTAGGTATTTTTATAGAAATAAAAACTTTGCTATGAAGTAATTATTTAGAATCATTTTTTATCTTCCATAAAAAATTACAGTAGAAATTTTTTAAACATAATAACTGCAAACTGACATACCAATTATTGATGGAGCTTGCCTTTTTTGAGCAGTAGCATATTTATACAGGGTGCGTAGCCAAATCTTTCAACAGAAAGTAAGCACCTTTTAAGTGCTTTTAAAGCACCCAAAGAATATTTTTAAGTATTACATACATTAACAAAATACAAAATGAGTTTCAAAGATTTTACATGATCATGATATAATAACTAGTTTCAGACGAAGAACTATTTTTTGATTATATTAGCCATTATAAAATGATCAAGAGATTTTTTGGTTCAATATCAGAGGGTGGAAAAAGCCTGAAATTGAGAATATCTTGCAAAATGCAGCAGAGTTGCACATGAGAGTGCAATAATCTCACCTAACCCAACTTAGTAGATGCACAAGCGGACTTGCAAGTATTTCATCAAACATGTAAAATGATCGGCGCTTTCATACGCTAACGACCGACCGTATGCTGAAATGGATTGTGGCTGAATGAATGGTGAAAACGTTTAATAGTAGTACAATGTGAAAAGCACGATTTTGCATAACACTTGCCGAAAATCGACATGGCAAAGAAAAAAAAAATCTCCTTTTGGAAAAGGAGGAAATTACACTTTTTAAAAATAGTCACTGAAAAAAGCACCTTTAAGGGCTTTTAAAAAACGAATATCAAAAACAAGATTTTTAATAGACAGATTTTTAATTATTAAAAAATTCAATACTCAGAGAATTTCGGCGATATCACAGTTAAAACTGTAACCAAAGTACTTCCACCCAGGCAACAGCTAACTGGGATTAACATTAAAAAATTTTAACATTGTAAAATATTATATTACTCATAACAGAATAAGATAAATAAATAAACATCTGGAACATAGACAATTAAAATATATATATTACCGTATCACTCCTGAACGAGCTAGCATTAGAGGTTGCATTATGGTGCCTATGTTCATCCACAGCTTTAACTATAAGAAAGAGACAAATCAAATTATTGGTCTATTATGAAAAATAAAACATTTTCCTATTGGAATGTTCTTTAAATCCAAATTTTAATAACATCTCATCTAAAAGTTTTTACTCAATGACAGTGAAAATGAGCTTGGTAAAAAGTTTCTGAAACAATGCTGGCATTTCAATAAGAGTCTATTATTGATTGCACTAGAAAACATTTAAGCTGAAAAATTTCATACGTAAATAGATCTTTTTAATGTTATTTCTAACAACATTGTGGTGTGCAATCACAACAAACATCATTGTAATGTTGTGATATCACAAAATTTAACAGTTAAAAAATAAGTTTTCCTAAAGTAAGAGATGCGCACTCTTTGAAAGTGAGGAACACATTTTTCTATCACAGTTACTTTTGTTTCAAACATAACTTCAGGGCGCAAAGCTAAATCTTTTAACAAAAAATAAGCACCTCTTTTATGTACTTTTCAAGCACTGACTAAACATTTTTAAGCACTATACACATTAACAAAATGCAAAATAATTTTCAAAGACTTTATATGATAATAATAAAATAATTAGTTCCTGACAAGGAACTTTTTTCTTGATTATATTAGCCATTATAAAATGATCAAGAGTTTTTTTTGGTTCGATATCAAAGGGTGGAAAATGAAGCCTGAAATTGACAATATCTTGCAAAATGCAGCAGAGTGGCACATGAGAGTGCAATAATCTCAATTAACCCAGCTCAATAGATTCACATGCGGACTTCAAAGTATTTCACCAAACATGCAAAATGATTGGAGTTTTCATATGCTATGGACCGACGGTATGCCGAAATGGATTGAAGTTGAATGAATGGTGAAAACTTTGAATAGATCAATATGAAAAGCACGCTTTTGCATATTACAGGGGCAATTGTGAGCCCAAGTCAAAATTCCGAAAAATTTCTTGAGTTAAAAAAAAAAGAAAAAAACAGTTTAAATTGAAAAAAATTTAAACAAGGTTTTTTTTCCTTTTTCTCAATATTTCTTAGTTTACTTAAAATATATTTAAAATTTTACACATACCTATGATGACCTGGAGAATTAATTAAAATTTATAAATATGTCTTTCTTTCTTAAGTTAACCTGATTATAATAACTATTTACTTATAAAAAATGAATATTAATCATGAATATAAGCTTATAAAGTATCTCTCTGGCTCTCCCTTACAAACAAATAAAATAAACTGTGTTTTTAAGCTCCACCTTTGAAAATTTGATTTCCAGAAACTTCTGTGATCAATGATTTTTTTAAATCAATGATTTTTTTGATCAATGATTTTTCGATCTCCGAAAATTTCCGGATAACTGTTAGCGAAAAATCCAGAAATCCGGATTCTTTCCGGAGCACAATCGGCCCTGATATTACGCAGTGAAAATCTTCATGGGGAAAAAATATAATTTTCGAAAATGTAATATTAAGCACTTCTTAAAAACTCCCAATATAAAAAAAGCACCTTTAAGGACTTTTAAAAAACAAAAATAAGCACCTTAAAGCACTTTCTACACACCATGAACTTAGCATCTAATTTAAATAAAGGCTCTGATAAATTAATACACCATATAATAAGAGAATAATAATACTAATACTTTCATAACAACTACTTTTTCAGCAAAGTAGCACTACTTTTTTAGCAATGTAACAAAATAATCTACAGATTTAAATTAAAGGTTAAATAATAAAAAACTAATAATAAAAAATTTAGCTGCAATGAAAAACAAGTACAAGGTACAATGTATAATTATTAATATTTTTTTTCTATCATTATTATTGTTTGGAGATCACTGCACTTAAATTATAATATAGATTTAACGAGAGCTGAAATTATAATGTTTGAACACGCTTCTTCTCGCCCCCCTCCAAACAAAAAAAGCTACATCATAATAAATGCATGATTATTGTCAGGTAATTATTTTGTTTGCTACTTGCTTTGATGATATGTACAAAATTCTGATAAATATAAAACATTTTCAAACATGAAACCTTTTAATAAATTTTATTTTAACCCACTGACGGTTCTGCACATCAAAAGTCGCATTTTAACCTGCAGTCTTCTCTGCATAGCAAAACCGGTTTTCCCATGTTAATGGATAGGGGAACTGTGTGTAGGGGAGAAACATTCTCCCAATTTTGCCCATTTCCTTAACCGCAAGTGGGTTAAGAGAGCTAGTGCAGAAAAAAATCACACTATAAAATATCACAGTTATCTTTCAGTAACTTCTGAGTTTAATCGTTAATTTTTATTAATTAATTTATAAATTTCAGAAATTGATAAATTATTTTTCCAAGGAGTATCCAAGGAGTCCAAAAATTTAAAGACATCAAAAATTAAAAAACTTCGTGCAAAAGATAACTAGACAGTTTTTTTAAAATTAAAAAGCAGTTATTATAAGAAACTCACAAAAATGTATAGTTTGCATATTGTTATAAATGTTGAAATAAATGTTGACTTTGTCAAACTTTATCAAGAAAAATAAATAAAGTTATCACTTTTACACATAAATACATTTTCCAGTTTCAAATATTTTAATATATCTTGTTTAAGTACAGATGTTAAAGATTAACATAAAAACCTACCAATCTTATATTTTTAAATTTCAATACATAAGAAAATCTAAGGCATTTTATACCCAAAAAAAAAGTCACAGTAAATTATTAATTAAATTTGCTTGTAACAAGTAAAATTAAATTATTTGCTGTTATTTTTTTCTTCTAACTCTTGCAATTCAATTTTTTTTCCTTTAAAGTTTTTCTTAAACTATTAGATTTTGACAGCTAAGTCATACAATTCAGTTTCCCTGTTTGGACAGCAAAAATTCATCAGCGTACTTAGTAAGTTCATCTATGCAACACAATAATTTAAGGAGTTTCTAAGGACTAATTTAGAAATCTAAGTAGTTCCTAGTACTCCTTGGAGACTTTTTTATTTCCAAGGAGTTTCTAAGGAGTATAAGGAGTCTGTACGCACCCTGGGGGTTGTAGTAGTTATCAACCACATCAACCGTCCACTATGAAAAGGTACTCCCTCATAGAATAGAGTTAACATGTCTTATATACTAGTGAATTGGTATTGTATTTTTGTAGTGGTAGATACACTACACAGATAAAATCATTGCATTAAGTCTGCATTCAGCTATAGTCAGCAGACAGATGATAAAATAAGCTAAAAATTCTAAAAAAAGAAAGAAAAAAGCTATAACTGAATCACCTGTGACACTTTAACAAGAATACTTACATTAGCAACAAGGGTTGATAGTGCATGTGCTAAGCTCAAAGGGAGAATTTCTGGATCAGTACCTTCAAAGGAAGCAACAAGCAACTTTAAACCCCCTTTATCACTAAAGAAACACACATTTCGAAACAAGTAGACAGGAATTTCCATTTCCTAAAAGCAAAACATCATTAATAAGAGATAATGGCGATAGGAAAAAATTTTTGGAAATATCAAATTCTTTTTAAATCAGAAAAAAAAATTAATTCCAAGGTAATAGGATGATATATACTACATTAAGTTCAGCACTTATATTTTCAAAACAAAAATTAACTTTAAGACATGAAACAACCAAAGAGAAAAACATTAAAATAATGTAAATGGCAAAGCTGCCAACATAGATAGGAAAAATTCCAATAGATTTTAGAAATACAAATATCATGGTAATTGTTGCATAATAAACTAAATATTTATCATATAGGGAATTTCAGGGATTTTTATAGTCATCAAAACAGAAAAACTGCAATATTTTCCAGTTATGATAGGCATTAAACATAACTTGAAATGTTATGTATTGTGTTTACTCATAATTTCGAATATTAATACGCATTTAATTCATCAAAGATAATTATAAGAATTTTTTTAAATTTAAAAAGAGAGTTCTGAATAAAAATAAACTGAACATTTTAGAAGAAAAAAAGTTTTGAACTGATTTATATAAATGAGGTTTACTTCATTATGTATTAGCAATACTTATTTAAATATTTAAGCAAGCAATAACCTGTACAAAAATTCTATTTCAATAGGGATTTTTTTAAGAAACTTACTCAATCTAGGGAATTTTCTAAAATATACAAAAACTATGACAATTTTAAATAAATCAGTAGACTAGGAGAAACTGACAAAATCTAGTAGAGTTGGCAGCTATGCTCTTTGTATTGAAAATTAAAAGTGGGGAGAATAACACGCACTACAATAAGTTTAACATTTTACTTATATTTTCGAAACAAAAATTAACTTTAAGGCAGAAAACAATCACAGAGAAAAAGATTAAAATATGTAAATAAGATTCCAAATTGAAAAACAATTTTTAAAAACAAGAAGAAACTACAGCTTCAGAAAAATTTCAAATCCTGCATATACTATAACTTTTATTAAGCTATGTTTATTCATTTCCAGCTTATTCACATATTAATCATTTCCTTTTTTAAAGCATTCGTTCTTCTATTTTGAAAGAAAAAGTTTAAACAAAATTTAAAAATCCGGCTGTAATTTTACCCAAAAGAAGCAAACTAAAGAGTAAGATCTATGAATTTAAATCTTGTTACAGACATTTTGACTTCGATAATTAGTAAAATCACTGGATGTTTAGTTAAATATTTCCACAAAAAATAAGCACATTTTAAGAATTCAAAAAATATTTTTAAGCACTATTTATAATAACAAAATGCAAAATGATTTTCAAAGACTTTACATGAGCATGATAAAATAACCACTTTCTGACAAAGAACTCTTTTTCTTGATTATATTAGCAATCATAAAAAGATCAAGAGATTATTCGGCGCGATATCAGAAGGTGTAAAATGAGCACTGGAATTAAGAATATCTTACAAAATGCAGCAGAGTTGCACGAATCTCTCCGAATTCAGCTCTATAGACGCATATTTGAACTCGCAAGTATTTCATCAAATGATTGGTGTTTTCATACGCTATGCACCAGCAGAACACCAAAATAGACTATGGTTGAATGAATTGTGACAATGCTGAATATAGCAAACCACTATATTGCATAATATGCGACGAAAATTTCCAAAATGGGAAATACGGAAAAATGGAGCATCAATAAATTATAAATAATCTAAATTTTAAGTATTTTCACATTTTAATTTTAATTTGTTTTTAAATAAGTTATTTTTTAAATTATTTTGATTTTCTGCAGAGGGGATGGCACCCCTTCTTCGGCAGTCCGACGACCTGCATGAGAAGTCGAGCACTTAACGGTAGAACAGTTTAGCGAGGACCAATACCGCACACCTTCGGTCTCCACTGGTCACCCACCCGCACATTGATCATAGCCTGTGATGCTTGACTTTGGCGATCTGCTTAACGATCAGTTCACTGCGGGACTCTGGGAGAGCAATTTAATGTAATTTTGAATTTTGTAATTGAAAATCTTGTCTTTGAAACATTATAAAAATTAAACAAATCAAAGGTTGTTTTCGTTTAAATTATTTACCAATGTTACGAACTTCAAATTGCAAGTTTCATACTTTAAAGTTAATGCAATAAATCCATATAAATATATTTTATAATCATATGTTTGTATAAATACATTGAATTGTAAGATTTAAATGAAAAAACTAAAATTTAAAATTAAATGACTGTAAATATATAGTAAGACATTAAAATTTTTCAGGCAATTAAGCCACATTGTATGTTTGGGTATGTGACATATTTCAGAAAAATTGATTTTCTTTTTTTTGACTGTTTAATTTTGTTCTTCATATTATTATAAAAGTTAGAAAATAGTTTTTTATTACAAAAATAAAATTTTGAATGTAATAACTTCTGTATTTATAATTTTTATATACACATAAAAAGTAATGGATTACACACACATCTTATTCAACTAGAGCAAATTTAATGAAATTATGAAGCAAAATATAATATAATATAAAAACACAATAATATGATGCTCAATACATTAATTTTACAAATCTTTTACAGTATAGTATATCCCAAACCCCCACCCACAATTCCCTCCCTCGACTGAAGTCGTAATCGGTGAAAAACTAGGACCACTAATGCCATCTATTAGGAAAATAGTTAATTAAGTATCCTAAAGTAGAAATGAACTCAGCTCGGGCTTTACAAAAAAGAAACGTTATTTTTCTCCTGCCTGAAGTCAAGTGGGGCAGCACAAATAATGCACGTGGTAGTTGCCCGAACTGGCCGAGCAGTTGCCGTTAAAAATAAATACTAAAATGAGCAGAAAGGGATACAAAATGCCTGATCTTTTCCTCTATTTAAAAGAAAGAACAGCCTCCTGTTCTACAAAAAAAAAATGGCACTTACTCCCTTGAAATGGAAGGGAAATGTAACAAAAATAATCTTTTATTATTAATGAATACTAATAAAAGATTTAAAACATCCTCCAGTTAAATCAAAAATCTGAAGAAAAAAAAACATTTTACCAGCTATCAACATGGGAAACATAAACTTTGTTGGAAAAACATCAAAATTCTATTTGAAAAAATATTTAGCAAATATAATCTTATATAGTATTCTTGTAGTGGTAGACACACCATAAACTTCTTTCATAAAATATTACATTTGGTATATATGCTCAGTTGGAGAATCAAGGTGAGACATTAACAACCAAACTCAAATCAACAATTATAAAACATGAAACAAATCACAATATTTCAAAATTAGACTTATATAATGAATAAAAATTGTTTCAGTCAAAACATCAATTTAAACTATTTAAAAGAGATAAAATATATATATATCTATACTTACATCCAATTTTGATTGCATACTATGTTTAAAAGCAACATATAAAGGAAAATTAAGGAGAAAAACCTTAGAGAAAATGCAAATATATTTTTCTTTCTCTTCTAAACTCAGCACATCTTTCGTAGTAGAGTCTTTGTTTACTAACGCTTTCTTTGATTCTTTTTCCGTTTCCTGTAAGGAACTAAGTTTAACTTTTTCTTTTGAGTCTTTCTCATTATTTTTCCCATCAGACTTTTTATGTTCACTAGATATTGCGTCATTGGGGTGAGGTTCTGAATATTTCAAAGATTTAACATCTTTGACAATCTGTTGCAGTATTTCAATAATGTTCAAAATAAATCCTTGCACTACCGAATTGAATCTATCAAAGTTTTTAGGGTCCTTGAAACAACATGTGCATTGCCTGAAATAGGAAAAAAAAACTCTTTTAGCACACTCTGATAGATGATATATTGTTAGAATTTACAACCCAATGGCAGAATTTTCTCGAGCTATCTGCGACAAAACTCTCTATCACTGATATCTTTCTGTAAGATACTTTTTAATAATAACAGACATATATGTTACTAATTTAAAATAACAAAAAAAGTTATGTGTGTGTTAAGATAACAAAAATTTCTGTAAAATGTGATTACAAAAAAAAAACTATATATATTTTTATTTAATTGAACATGTAATATTCAGGGGTGATTGTGAGCCTAACTCAAAAATCCAGAAAATTTCTCGAGTAAAATCATTGATGACGCATTTCAAAAAATTAATATCATTATAAATTTAAATTATTGATATTTTCAAAACATGACATTCTAAATGAATTATATTCAACATAATTTAAATTAATAATTATGTATAAGTTTACTTTTATCTTTCATCACATTTATTATTCTATCAGAAAAAATATTTACAAATGAATGAGATGCCAAGCATAAATTTTAGTTCTAATATTTTTAAATAAAATATACAAGAATTTTTATACATAAATGTGATCAATGATTTCCGGAACCTTCCTGATCTCGTTTAGTGAAAAATCCGGATTTCCGGAGTACAATCATCTCTGAATATTCTAATATAGGTGATATTCTCGCATTTTGCTAAGGAGAGAACGCACAAATTATCTCCTTCTTCACATTTTGTAAATAATCATCACTATAAAAAACATAATCAAAAATCATGAAATCCGTAGTAGTACTAATTGCCGAAAAAAAGATTGACGACGAAATCATGCGAATCGGACTCCTCAAATACGTGTTTCATTTCGAGATTAGGTTGTTGTAATAAATCAGGGGTTTCCAACTTACATGAGACCGAAGGCCACAATTAAAAACACAAATCAAATGACGGGCTGCAAGTTTATCAAAATTTCATGTAGGACTCTTTTATGTTTGATGGAATATTAAATATTACTGTCAGATTTTTACCAAGTTGTACAAAACAAAAGTATTGACAAAAAGTATTGAATAAAAGTAAATTAAAATAAGAAATAGATTTTTAAAAATATTTAATTGCATATTAAAAAATTTAGGCTGCAAGAACTTTAACGTGCACCCATGTATTAAACAATTAATGTGCAACAGATTCATTTGCAATTGTTAAGATATAAAACTTTGAAAAGGTTGGTATTAAAACTTACATAGTAGCACACAAAATGTTCAAAGACAAAATTGAAGTTTGTCTGCTGCAACCAAAAGAGAACAGATATTTACATTTTAAAAATACAAATGTGTGTGTAAATATTTTCGTCCAAAATGAGTGGTTTCAAAAAGTTAAATCGGAGAATTTCTTCGAGAAAATTTCTGATACACACATGCTTAATTATATTCACAAAATACAAAAAAAAAAGAAAGAAAAGAAATTTAAAAAAAAGAGCAACATACACGATTATTTTTGTATCTGAATAAATATTTTCTTCGATGCAAAACCTGAGAAAAAAAATTTTTTTTGCACCATTGGTATCATAAATCTCACAGAAACGAAGAAATTAGGTTTTCATTAATGAGAAAAGTATTTTAAACCCATATAGATTTTTTATGAAAATTGTCGGCAAAAAAATGACAACTAATAAATTTTAGTTCGCAGGCCACAAAAAAAGGCAACGTGGGCTGGATGCGGTCCCGGGCAGCCAGTTGGAAACCACTGTAATAAATAATATCGTGTAAAAATATTGAATTTAAAAACTATGGAGAAATCAATAGCGATAACTATCAAAAATTCGATAAAATTATTGCTGTAAAAAGTAAATACTCAAATGCACGACTCGAATTTTCCATATTGTTTGAAATATATCAGGATATTTCAAATCCACAAGAAAATCAATATCTATAACTGCCAAAAATACAATCAAAACATTACACCGATTTACGATACTATCAACCTAAATTGAGCATGTCAAAAAAAATAATAAATATCTAAATGCATTATTAAAATATTACGTGTAAATTACTGTAGAAAAAAAAATTTATTTTTTGTTACCTCTCAAAAAAAAAAAAAAAAAAAAAAAAAAAAAAAAAAAAAAAAAAAAAAAAAAAAANAAAAAAAAAAAAAACTTTCTGCAAAAACTTCGTTACGACTATGTCACTGCAATTCTGTCACAGGAACCACACTTCTATTCATATTTCCAGAGAAATAAACTTTAATATTAAACCATTTCCTTCATCAAAAGTAACAAATGAGGAAGGCACAAAAAGATAAATGATGATACCTTTGAATCCAATTCTGAAGAAATGTACAGAAATGGTTCATTTCCTGTCTAGATAGGACTCGCAATTCTCCTTTTTTAACTTCATTTTCATCTGCAATATAAATATTAAATACATTAAATATATTACAAATTTTACACATAAAAGAATTTGCAACACATGTCAAACAATCAAGACGATAGAAATGCAGGGTTGGGTTTATGACATCAGAAACCTGTGGAAAAGTGTCAAAAAACCTAGAGCTAGTTTCTTTTTTGTCATTGGATTAGTCTGCCATTGGAGGGCCAGTTTCTTTTTTGTCATTTATAAAACATTAAATCTGTTACAATACTTGCATTATATAACGCTATAATTATGATTTATATTATTATAAAATATAGCCAAAATTATTGAAGCTGTGAATTATCCAAATTTTTTTACAAATTATAAACCCCTGTAGCAAAATTTTTTCGAGCTATCTGCAACGAAACTCTTTAGCACTAATATCTTTCTGCAAGATACTCTTAACAAATATCTGTGCTATAAATTTAAAATAACAAAAGCGCTATGTTTACAAAAAAAAAAACTATATCTTTTTTAATAAAGCAGTTAATAATTTTTTATTGTAATATTATGGGTGACATTCTCACATTTTGTAAATAATCATTACTATAACAAAGATAATAATGAAATTGGTAGTAGTAATTATCACAAAAACATTGACGACGAAACCACACGAATAGGGCTCCTCAAATTCTTGTTTCATTTCTAGATTAGGTTGCTGTAATAAATAATACAGCACAAAAAATATTGTGTGAAGTAAGTTTTCGGACATGATGTCACTTCAGCTTCGTAAAGCAATCAAAAGAGAAATGTACTAAGGAAATTTGTCAGTTAAATATTACTGAGCACTTTCTTTTTGCACATCAGACAAGCCTTCTCCATTATATTTAGGGTTTAATAAATAGGCAAAGTAATGAAATGAAATACTTCATTGCTTGAGCCATTCGCTTTGAAACTTCTTGAAGACGGAGTTGTAAATTGTCTTCTTTAATAGGCGTTTACAAGCATGGCATACTTCATCTAAAATTACAGTGTCACTTTGCAATCGCTCTAGTGCATCACCAATGGGTTATAGTTGCAACATTAAATCTTTAGATTAATTCAACAAATTGAAATTATTTATAAGATTTGCTATGTTCCTATCAATGAGATGCTCATTTTCCTCAATTATATGCTGATAGGCTTGACTTTTTTTCTAATAAGTCTCAATACAAGCCAACTGGCTCTTCAAAATTGTATCCCCTGGCAGTTGCGGTTTCACTATATTTGGTATTTCTTTCAACAATGCACTTGGTATGTGATGATTTCGAAAAAATTTCTGAACTTTCATTAAAAATAATTCTTTTTTTAAATAGATGTCTTTTTTATCATCCTGTGATGCAGAAATTATAACATTTTTAAAAAAAAAATATTGTGAAAAATAAACGGTTAACTTTAAACAACCTTATTATTTATTTTTTTTAAATTATTATTATTTTTAATATTGCATTATCTATCCTTATGCAAAAACATAATTTATCAGTATTAAAAGCATATTTATATTTAAAGGATAAGGTATTCACTTTTGTTGTTCGATGAATTGTAGAGCTTCAAAAATTATAAACATTTTCCTATTCTATTACATTATTTTCCTTTAGTAAGTTGAAGTAAATTGCATAAAAAATATCAAATATTTATTGATATATGTAATTATTATCTGTACAATGGTTACACATATAGAATTTTTACCTTTTACCAAAGTTCACTTTTTACCAAAGTTCAAGGTTTTGGACACCTTAAGACAGTTAAGGACAGTAAAACCCACGTGTCTTGTCCTGTACGTGTGTTTTACTTAGTCCTATGTCAGTATTGTTTTGGGCTTTCTGCGATATATTTCTCTAATGCTTATATCGTTCTAGGAGATACTTTAAAAAATAGCAAATATACATGCTACTAATTTAAAGTAACAGAAAAGTCAACTTCAAAATAATAATAATTATAACTTTTTGGTTAAAATAAAATATATAACTTGAATACATAAAATTTTTTTTGTTCAACATTATGATCAATATTCTCACATTTTGTGGGATGGGGGGGGGCATTCTAATTATTTCTTTTTTCGCATTCTGTAAATAGTCTCATTGAAAAAATAATTTTTAAAAAATCGTGAAAACCGTAGTAACTAATGATAAAATAGATCAATGATGAAATCATGCAAGTCGGACTCTTTGAAAGGGAGTTACTAAATGCGTGTTCAGGGGTCTGTCCAAACCAAATTTACTACCGTTTAGCGGTACCTTCACAAAATACTTTTTCCTTAAATTTTATTTTTGTGTTGGTTCTTTAATATAATTTCTAATTTTCACAAAATAGGTACCTTGGGACAAATAACAAGGTAACTAAAAAAAATTTTAAAATTTTTTCTATGACAGATACAAAATCAAAACCTAGTTAAAAATGTTTTCAAATGTTACAAGAATACCAGGTAAAATTTTGACAATAATTGATCAAAATAAAAAAAATTGATCAAAATAATAAAAAATGAAAATAAAAAAGTGTCTCAAGGTTAGCCACTCTCCCCTAATAACTACATAAAAAATAGAATGAAAATTTCTTCAGAAAAGAAAATCAAACTTTTTGACTTCCCAAGGAAAACTCTTTCTGCAAGAAGCAAACGTTTTCAACAATGTTGCCACGATTCAGCCACAGGGAGTATTAGCTGAGCTAATCACTGATTTAAAGAAAAATATTTAATATTCTAATTTTTCCTTATAATAAAGTTCTTTGTGGCATTGTAAATCTACTATGTAACAATTAAGTATGAAGATTATTTCTTATTTAATGGTAAACAGGACATGCTTGCTAAATAAAAATCTATATTTTCTCATTTATTTTATCAAAAAATATGTACAAAAAATAATAGTTATACTCAAAAAATGTTTCAATAAAATTCTTTTTAGCTTATCAATATGTTCATAAAATCATTATGACTATTTATTCTTAACTATAAGTAGTTTTCCTTTCGTAATCTTCCACATATTTATGGTTTTTATAGAGCAAAGCTAATCTAATTTAAAATCATAGTGTTACTTCCATAAAAATTAATTTGCATTAGTCATAACTATTAGAAGTCACAGTCTTTAAAAAGTGAATCTTTTCAAAAACGTCATAATTCACGGAACATAGATTTAAAAAAAAACTTCTTTTAATAAATTCTGAAATAATTCACTGAAATACGTATTAAACTAATTGGCCACTAGGCAATTTTGATATTTGTATCAGTCACATCCTTAACAATCAAATTTTTTTAAATAATTTCAAATTTATAAATATTAAAAAGATTTAGAACAAGTTGTGGAAGACCTGAAGATTTATCACCACAAATAAAATTTGAGGATTTTTAATAAGTTATATACATTCAAAATCTATATCATAAAATAATAATTCAATTTATCAATTCCCAAATCAATAATATTAAAATTTATATATAATTATTCTTTCAAAATATACAAAAAAAAAATTATATTAAAATAGTTACAATATGAAGATAACTCTTTATCCGAAATATTGAGGAAGTTGCTACAAATAACTTGAAATAACATCATAGATTGATTTCTTTTTTGTCTTCTCTTAAATCAAAAAGGCTGTGGCTTCCCTACACTAATTTAACTCTTCATTGAAGCAGAGCAGTTGTAAATACATTATGCTTAGCATAGCATTTAATACTGAAAAAAGCGAACTACATAATTAAATATTAAATAAGAATTATTTTAAATCTTATTGATACATAATCGATCAACAATGTAATGCTAGTTTAATAAATCAATCGAACAACCAGGATAAAAGCTGAAAATTAAAAAATATTTACATAAATATCTGAGATCTCAATATATGCGTTAGATTATTTTCATAAATTTTATGATATTTTTGCATCACAACCCTATGTAACTGAACGCTAACGATAAATACGATTATTTTAGCACAAATAAAGAAAGTCATAACTAAATATAAATTCAATATTTACAAAATAAACTTAAAAACATACATCTTTGGAGCAGTTCGAGAACGTCTGCACAAATATCACACATTTCCAAAGTGAAAAACAGAACATTTGGAAATGCCTTTTATAGTTAAAAGTTACTTAAATTAACAAAAAAAAAATTTAAAAAAAAACCTTGAAAATTCATAACTTTAAAAAGAGTAAACATTAAATACAGGAACATTTCTGCTCAAGACCGCCATGATGCCGCTTGAAACACAAATTGATGCCACGCAAATAATTCCTCACTGAAAATTAATTCTTAAAACAATGTGTATTAAGCTTATAGCTTACAAGCTTGCATACAGAAATTTAGTTTCGTTTTCACTTTCGCTGATGGAAAACCTGCATTCGTAAGATAATCGCGTAATGTTGATTATTTTCCATTGCGCATAATTTAAAACTCTCAAATATTAACTCAGCATGTTCAAAATTAACCTGAATAACTTTAAGTTAGATTAAAATAAAACTAACTTCAAGTTACTAGTCCCGCAGTGGACTGATCGTTAAGACGCGGTTCCCAGCATATCACCGAAGTCAAACATCACTGCCTTCGGTCATTGGGCGGGTGGGTGATAACTTGGATTAGTCTGCGTAGGGACAGAGGGTGTGCGGTATTAGTCCTCGCTAAACTGTTCTACCGTTAAGTGCTCGACTTCACGTGCTGGTCGTCGGGCTACATAAGCGGGGTGCCATCCCCTCTGCAGAGGTTCAAAATTGTGATGGTCATCGGATCATCCTCAAGGATGTTTCCCAGATCGTCGCCAATAGCCCATTGTGCAAGCTCTAGTACGACGTAAATTAACTGCAACAATAACAACAATCAAGTGACTCAAAAAGAGGCGGAGATTGCTTATGACATCAGAATCCACTCCTTCAACAAAAAAAAATTTTGTCATTCAGAAGTGTTATAAGTAAACTGGTTTAGATTTAGAAATATGAACTATTTTTAAACTTTTCACTTAAAGGTTTGATCCCAGATAGGAAACAGACTTGGCGTGTTTCAGTGGATAGGTTTAGGCGTGGATAAGTGGTAAGAGCAGAGCTCGCGTAAGATTTGTTGAGAGTGCTGACGCGGGTTCAAACCCTGGCTGTGATCAATTTTTAAATTTTTATTTTTATTTTTTTTTATTTTATCTTAGATTATTTTCTCATGTGTTTTTTCAATATTTTAAAGGGTTCTATAAACAAAATTAAAAAAATTTTCCATCGGGAAAATGCGAATAATGCGCAAAAATGGAGTAAAAACACTGGATAAATCATTTATTTTATTTTGTTTTAACTTCTTTATTCAATACTTTCCATATTGGAGCTTTGTTAAAGATGCGAATAATGTATATAATGGTAGAAAAAGGAATCCAAGAGGAGAGGGAGATATAGGAGCATCCTAATTATAAAGGGTTTTAGAACGCGAATTTCCTCATTTTAAAGCTTTACGCAACTCTATTTTAGATATACATACACAGTAAACTTTAGGGTAACGTTGTGTATACCCTATGGAGTCTATAATTATTTCCTCTGGTAGGGTACACTATACCTAGGTAATATAAAACATGTCCCAATTAAAATATTATAGGTTAATATTGGGCAGATATCGTGCCGTTTGTTAACCCTCCGAACACTTATTTTAGATACGCATACATAGTAAAATACAGGGCCACATTGTGTACCCCCTAATTGACCTATAATTATTTCCTCTGGTAGGGTACACTCTTACCCGGTATAACACATGATCCAATTAAAATATTAAGGGTCAATAATAAGGTCTGATATCGCGCCTTGCGTTAGTTAACATTGAAAAATGTCTTTCAATTTTTTGTTTTGATATTGAGGCAGGCTACTCGTGTTCTAGTGGTATGATGGTCAAGACACCGGACTAGTAACTGACGGCTGGGGCGAGGGGGCACAAGTTCAAATCCCAGCTTTATCAACTTTTCAAAAAGATTTCTTTTTTTTTCTTCTGATTATTTTGCATTAGATTATTTTTTCAATGTGTTTTTCCACATTTCAGAGGGTCTTACGTATAGGAAATAATTTTTTTAAATTGGTAAAATGGTGAATAATGTGTAAAAACTGGAAAAATCCAGGAAAATTGGCTTATTTCCATTGTTTTAAATTATTTTTACAATATATTCAAGAGTTTCTCATGCGAAAGTTGTTCTATTAGTAAAATTGAGCATCTTTCTCTGTTTAAGAACGCATACTGGAATAATAATAAAAATATACTAAATAAAAAAAAATGTCGGGGTGGGGTTCGAATTTCGAAGCCATCTAACTCCATTTAATATTAAGTTATAATTTTTAAACTCGGACCCTAAGTAGGGGTCTATGGTCCAAGCATATCTGCTGCAGGAAATTTTTATAGGTGAATTAGCGAGTGCAGGGGGGCCCTCAAAGTTCTAGTGCATAGCTGTCAGTGAGAGGACTTTTGAAGAGATATTGTGGCAGGCTTCTCGTGTTCTAGTGGTATGATGGTCAAGACACTGGACTAGTAACTGACGGCTGGGGCGAGGGGGCGCAAGTTCGAATCCCAGCATTTTCAACTTTTCACAAAAAAATTTCTTTTTTTTCTCTTCCGATTACTTCGCATTATATTATTTTTTTCAATGTGTTTTTCCACATTTTAGTGGGTCCTACATATAGGAAATAATTTTTTTAAATTGGTAAAATGGCGAATAATGAATAAAAACAGGAAAAATCCAGGAAAATTGGCTTATTTCCATTGTTTAAATTATTTTTACAATATATTCGTCAGTTTCTCATGCGTAAGGTGCTCTATGAGTAAAATTGTGCATCTTTCTTTGTTAAAGAACGCATAATGGAATAATAATAAAAAAATAAAAAATGAAATAAATTGGCGGGCTGGGGTTCGAATTTCGAAAACGTCTAACTCTCTTTAATATTAAGTTATAATTTTCAAACTCGAACCCTAAGTAGGGGTCAATGGTCGAAACATGTCCGCTGGAGCAAATTTTTATAGGGTAATTAGGGGGTGCAGGAGGCCCCTCAAAGGTCTATGGCATAGCTGACCGTCAGAGGGCTTTTGAAGCGAAATCGTGACCAGCTTAAAGTGTTCGAGTAGTCTGGTGGTCAAGACACCGGAGTAGGAACTGACGGCTGGGGAGAGGGGACACAGGTTCGAATCCCAGCTTTATATGACCGTCAGAGGGCTTTTGAAGCGAAATTGTAACTGGCTTCTAGTGTTCGAGTGGTCTGGTGGTCAAGACACCGGACTAGTGACTGACGGCTGGTACGAGGGGGCAGAGGATCGAATCCCAGCTTTATGAACTTTTCAAAAAAATTTCTTTTTTATTTCTTTCGCCTATTTTGCATAATTTTATTTTTTTAATGTATTTTCCTATATTTTAGAGGGTCCTACACATAGAAAATAAATTTTTTAAATTGGTAAAATGGCGAATAATCTGTAAAAACTGGAAAAATCCGGAAAAATTGGCTTATTTCCATTGTTATAAATTATTTTTACAATATATTCGACAGCTTCTCATGCGTAAGGTGTTCTTTGAGTAAAATTGTGCATCTTTCTTTGTTAAAGAAAGCATAATGGAATAATAATAAAAATATAATAAAGAAAATAAAATGTGGGGGTGGGGTTCGAATTTCGAAGCCGTCTAACTCCCTTTAATATTAAGTTGTAATTTCTAAACTCGGACCCTAAATAGATACTTAGTAGGGGTCCAAACTCGGACGTTATAAAATAATCTTAGTATTTCTTGAGGAATTCATAAAAATGTCAAAATCTTAAAGTGTCTTTCCCATTGTTGAAAGGTAGTGTGTATTATTGTTACACAAAAGTTGTATTCGCTGTTACATAATTACTCGCACAAACATGCGGAAGTAGAGCGTCTATCAATAATCCACAGTAAAACATTCTTATGTCTTAAAACTATTTCAAAGTCACATTAAATTAATTTTGATAGACTATAATCAAATGATCACTGACAAAGTGTCCATCCTACTGGAATTTCAGCAAGGAAATTCTAATGCACGAAATATTCGTAAGTCTTAAAAATAGTCTTGATTGTATGCAGATACTGTAATTTTTTTCAATTTTTATCTGATTTAATTGTATAATCAATAATCTGAAGAATATGTAAGCAACTACTGTTAATTCCATTGTGCATAGGATTAATATTTTTTCCCCTTCAAGTTTAGAGTATTTGGTTAATTTGGCTTAAAAGTATGATACTTTATGCGACAATTAAACAGTGTGACGACTTTTATTAAGCTAAAGGGAAAAAAAAAAGAAAAAGACATAGGGTGCTCTGTTGCTTACACGAACTTTAATTATCCGCTATACGGGTTTGAAGTCAAAAAGACACAAAAAAAATGAACTTAGGGGAGAGTCGGGTAGCCCCGCAAATTTGAAAATAATCTCTTTTTAATATAATAATTAATGTCCGATGGCACATTGACTTGAGAAAATATTCTATACATATGAAATTGACGTTGGGCGGGGGTACCCGCTGGGCGGAGCTACCCGACTCTCCCCTACAGTAGATTTTTGTCCTGTGTTTCATCTTCATTCTAAATAAAAATTTACAGTAAAATTGAACATAATAAAGTGAATATCGTCATGTCTAAGAGAAATGTTTTTGCATCACTCTAAGAGTGTTTTTAATTCATTTATGTTCGGTGGTGCATTGCATTCATCCAAAGGTTGTAATGGGTTATTTAAGAATTTTTTTTTTTTCAATTACAGAATCTGAATTTATAATTTGATGTCATTTTGTTGACACATTATATTTAGGAGGTCTTTTAGGTTTAGCTGCAGCAAATGTTTCTTGTTCGAGTCTTTTTAAAAGAAATTAAATTTTTAAGTGTTGGTGTGCGAAGAAACTCTCTCCAACCATGCTTCTGCGTGGCGGCATTCCTTCATGACTTGTTTTGGGTTTTGAGTCACTTCTTCAGAGGCATTTTTATTTCGTTAAATGCAACAGTTAATCTTAAGATGTGACAAGTTCGGTTGAGATGGCTATTAATATAGGATCACGCTTCTTTTCTTTTTTACTTACATGCATTTCTTAAAAGAGGGATTCTATAATTCAACAATTAAGTACACTGTAAAAAAAAACTCGGTAAATGTTTACCCAATCTTTGGTGCAAAGTTGCTAATTGCACCCTAAATAGGTTTAATGAAAACTTGTTTTATTTAGGTTGCACCATAAATTGGTAAATATGATCGAGAAATACATTCATGGCGCAATCGATTGCATCAAACTTTCGTACAATGAGAGGCACAAGCTTTAACTGTGACTGTAAATACGGTGTGGCGAAACTACCACTACCATTATTAAACATCAATTCACTAGTATATAAGACATGCTAACTTGATTCAATCACGAGGTACCTTTTGATACATTAAGGTTGGCATTCTCAAATGGTCTTTTCCCCCACATTGGTGACTTGCTGACGTGATATGATCACGACTACTTCGATATATGGTTCACATTGAACAGTTGACTTGCTATTTGCGACTGCATCATGATTATCCTCACGCTGTTGCTACTCAGTCTCGTCTCGATCATACACAACGTCAGCCTGCATGCACTCGACTGCTAAATGCAACATAGGAGAGACTACGACCGTGAAGTTAATACACCTCTCACATTCAGCACTCAAAAAAACCTGGTGACCTTAATCCAGCTCTCCCGGTCTTTCACAAGTACAGCAACTAGTGGTATCCGTTCATCGAATTCTGTCCTTGATAAAATTCTGGTGGGGGAGTATTATGGCGTAACTACCACTACGATTAATAAACATCAATTCACTAGTATATAAGACATGCTAACTTGATTCTATCTTGAGGTATCTTTTGATACATTAAGGTTGGCATTCTCAAATGGTCTTTTCCCCCACAACGGCAATTATAAGCAGCATAGCTTTCCGACAAATTTACGGCTGGTGAAAATTTTCTAGGTCCGTGTTTTAATTGCATTCTACCGAACAAAAAAAAAATTATAATAGTAAGTACTTTCTGTTAGGATTGAAACTTTTTATCAATATCTATGCTACTGTTTTGATTTTCATGTTCGATATTGCTCATTTTCGTTTGTAATGTCACATAATTACACGAATTTTTGTCTATGGCATTCTTTAATGCTTTTGCAGTAAAATTTTCAAAGCAATTATACTCCGTTTCACCTCAAGCCGTTGTTATGGAAACTGGGTTTCCTTAGGTTGGCTGGGTGCACTAAGTTGGAAATAAAGTGGTCAATATTGGCGTTAAGAAAACAAAGTGCTAATTTTTTTTTATTCGCCAAGAATCTTATTGAAATTTTGAGCAAAATACTGTCAAGAATAAGATTTTTTTATAGCATTTAG
>NC_092204.1:2431179-2434654 GCF_043381705.1 Parasteatoda tepidariorum
TTGCGCATTTAAATAATCACTCATTGTGGTGTTCAATTTACGCCGATTGTATCGCAAATCCTGAGCGTGATTATATTTTGGGCAGTTATTGATCTTCATGTGGTTTTTAACTATCCCGATATATTTCAGACGATATGGGAAATTCAAATCGTGCATTCGAGTATTTATTTTTTAAGGCAAGGCTTCTATAATTTTTTCGGCAATTATTGTGTTTGACTTAATTAAATCGACTGTTAACTTAAATTGGTAACATACATCTTTGTTATAATTGAAACTATCTTGCAGAAGGATATGAGTGCTAGAGAGTTTTGTCGCAGCAAGCCTGAAAAAATTCTGCCAAAGGGATTTCATCTGAATTACTGGATTGCCTTCTTTAAGCAATCTAGAAAATGACTCGGTATTTGATAATTCGTAATTGATACTCCAGAACCAACAAAAATTTTATTTTCGTAAAAATGTTACTAGCTTACTTTTAACATTACCATGTTGAATGCCGCACTAATTTCACACAGCTTGTCTGGACAAAATTATTTTCTCAGTAAGTATTGCATTAATTTCTTCAAACCATTTTAGTAATGATAATAATGTAAAAAAATTGAAAGCATTAAAAATTTACTGAAAACATGTGTTTCCAATAATCTTGGCCTCGCTGGTCAAAATAAACGTCAGAGGGCAAAATAAACGGTCGATCCTGAACACATAATTTAAGAAACAGCATTTCAATAAATTTCCTGCTACTTTTTAAGGCAAACATGTATTTAGTCAAATAGTATTATTAATAAATGTGGAAATATTAAAAGTAATTTATAATATTATAAAAATTACTTCATTTCACCCTAGTTTCTTACTTTCTTCATTTTAGAAATGACAAATATATATTCTTTAAGTTACCATATTTAGGGTGATACTTCAAAAGTAATGCCTTACATTTCATTATTAATAGTTTTATTTTTAATTATTTGTTTTATAAAAAAAGGGACCACAATTGAAAATTTTACTATTTTCCACTGGCCAANATATATTTTTTAAGTTACCATATTTTAAGTGATACTTCAAAAGTAATGTGTTACATTTCATTATTAATAGTTTTATTTTTAATTGTTTGTTTTATAAAAAAGGGTCCACAATTAAAAATTTTACTATTTGCCACTGGCCAAAAACAATATTCCCTAATTACGACCTACAGTAGACAGTTATCAAAAAATGTCTAAGAGATGAAATGCAATAAAATATGTAAAAAAGATAATATCCACCACATATCCAAAAGAGAACATTCTACTATATAAAAGATGCAGGTTTAAGGGGGGGGGGAAATCAACTTGTTCTAATCAGTTTTAAAACAAGCTGATTTAAATCACTCAACGGACCCTGATTAGATAGAGACATCCAGAATACAGGGTGCATAGCTAGATTTTTCAAGAAACTTTTAAGTACTTTTTAAGCACTATTAGGCCCCTATAACATGCCAGAATGTTTTTAAAAAAAAAAACTAACAAATTTCACAAATATAAAATAAATAATTTTCAAAATATGCACATTTTGATCATCCTGAAAAACTCAAAACCATTTTTAAACAATGCAAAAAAAAAACAAAAAAAACACATTGATGCTAACCATAATAACTTCAAATAAATAAATAATTTTCAAAACCATGGAAGTTAATTAAAATAATGAAATTAAATAAACATAAAGGTATAACAAACCAAAAGGTATGAATTATTTTGTCAAATTAAACAGTTATTAAAACATCTTTCAATGCCAAAGTACCTGAAATTTTCACGAGTACCTAAGACTTTCATTGGAACGTAGAAAAATAGATTTTGGTTTTTTTAATCTGATAACTACTGACTCTGATAACTGCCTTTCTGGTGATAAACTATTCAAAATATTGGTGTTTGCATGACAATTACTACTTGTAAAAATAAAAAAAAATGAAAAGCACACTTTACCCCGTAGAACATATTTTAGAAACTGTATAAGGCAATGTTATTTATTCCCTGCCCATGCGTTTTATATGCATGACATCTATTCTTGTTGTTTCTCAGCACAACAACATTTTAATAGACAAGTCTTAGTCAATTTCTTCAAGTAAAAATTAAGAGATATCAATTACATCAAAAATGTCTTACCTATTAGATGTAAAGGACAACGCTCAAAACTCATTAACAGTTTTCAAATGACTTAATAATATGAATCACACACATTATTTGCAGTTATATAATAATGAACATAAATTGGTAGAAAGATAGTAAACATGTGGTTAAAAATGTAAGAAAAACTTAAACTTAAATTAGTTTTAACCAAAAAAACTAATAAAAATCTATATAAACCACTTATTACCTTGTCAACGATATGCTAAATCTAAATGATTATCTACAAAATATACATCTCACTACTTTAAATACTAACACTAGCGTATGCTTGCAACAAAAACAAATAGTTTTAAATAGAATAACAATAGTTTTAATGAAAGTCCTTTCTAAATACAGTAGGCATATCGCCTTTTTTAACATATCAATAAATGACTAAAACAAATTTTCTCTTCAAACTCATCAAAATAACTTAATATCACTAAAATCTTACGAAATGCAGCAGACTTGAGATTAGAAATTTTATTATTTATTTATACTAACAACATTATTTCCGAAAATATTGCCTCTCACAATAAACTTTGTAGTAAACAGTTGCAAACTTTCTAGCGAGAAGCTGTGCAGGTTTGTTGGATATCGAGATTTGTTTTCCTTTACCACCAAACGAAGCTTGCAACTCGGTTTTACCGCCAAAATCGGGGAGATATCGATATTGGCGTGGCGATCGCAATGCTCGAATACGCCATCTGGGGGGAAACTAGTTTAATGTGTTTGGCCCTTTTCCCTTCCCTCTTCTCCTCTTTTCAATTGTATAGGAATGTACTACGATTTTATTTAATAAATGAACTTTTCATTCAATAAAATTATTTTTTTAAATTTTTGTGATGCTTTTCCTTAGAACTATGTTTAATGTAGTTTTCAGTGCCATATGGATGGGTGGTCTAATGTAAACAATAACAAGCGTCCTTAAACCGGAAGAAATTTAGAAAATTTCCGGTGTATCCCTCCGCTTATGTTATGTCTACAAGGCGATGTGTGAACAAGCCAAATATTCTATGCAGTTTTGTTATTGTAATTTGGGTTCAAATCTAAACATAATTGTACCATTCATAAGAGCTTTCAGAAATGTATTGATTCTCAGAGGTCGTAAGGCCAAAACAAATTTTGGAAAGTTAATATCTCATTGTGAATAATTCTTAAGGTTTGCCATGTTTTGTATTTTATCGCTTATTTGGCTGCATTTGAATGAAATGTCGCCAAAAATATCTTTAAAAATATCTTTTTAAGTTAGCCTAATTAGAAAATATTCTAATAATTATAATATTAATATGATAATGCTGAAGTTTAAAGGCTGAAAGAAAGAACTCGGTACATGTGAAATACTG
>NC_092204.1:2434995-2478745 GCF_043381705.1 Parasteatoda tepidariorum
CAGGTCGTCGGGCTACCGAAGCGGGGGTGCCATCCCCTCCGCAGAGGATCAAAATTGTGATGGCATGTCTTCGGATCATCCTCCGGGATGTTTCCCAGACCGTCGCCAATAGCCCATTGTGCAGCTCTAGTGCGACGTAAATTAACAACAACAACAACAAATTAAGCGATTTTAATTTACATGAAAATCAAGACAGAAACTAACGTACTTCCTTTCTCTATAACTCTCCACACGAATTATCGCTAAGTCTTGTTGGGGAGAAACTTTTTAAAAAAAGAGCAGAAAACTACCAACTCGAAAGGAGTAACTCATAGCCACCCCTGGACAAACACACACATCTGCAATTTTTTTTTTTATCTGCAAGTTTAAATTTTTTTTTAAATATGTAAGTTTAAAATCTATGTGGCACCTTAGCGATTGTAGTTGATGCGACAAATCACGATACGGAAATATCCCTTTAGAATTTATAAATTATAGATAGCTTTTATGAATGTGTAGGTACTTAATTAACGTCGCAATAGAGCTGCACAATGGGTTATTGGATAATTCTATGTGCACCATGCCGATTGCAGTTTTCTGATTGTTAACTCAGCCATCTAGCAGGGGGAAATTCATATCCTTGCTGACATTATGACTTAATTTACGCAATTACGATGACTCATTAAGCCCATCAGATGCCTGTATTTTTGTAAAAATATCGCATTTTGTTATATGTAGAAATACAGGCTTTTGATTGGCATAATTTGTCAATGGTAATTGCGAAAATTTAGCTGAATTCCGCCTTAGAGAGCCATGAAATATAGATTGTGTTCATACGATAGATTAATGAAGAAGCTAACATAAAACTGATGGATTTTACGCTGTACTGATATTTTGTTTTAAAAAAGTTAATTAGAGAATGTAACGGAAAATGAACTTTCTATTCGATTTGGATGTCCCCTCTAATGTAGGGGTCCGGGGCAATTGCCCCGTATGCCCCCACCTTAGTCAGGGTCTGCGTATGGACCGAGAATGTGTGGTAACGGTCCTCTTTAAACTGCTCTACCGTAAAGTGCTTGACTTCGCTCGCAGTTTGTCGGGCTACCAAAGCAGAGGAGCCCTTCCCTTTTCAGCGTATCAAAATTGCGATGGCCTGTCTTCAGATCATCCTCAGGGATGTTTCCCAGACCGTCGCCAATTAAGAGAGACGATATCCTGCAGTGAATAAAACAGCAATACTCTTATTTTGTCTTTCAGAACTTTTATAAGATTTCGCCATCTAAATTGAAACCACCCAGTTACTTCAAAAAGAAAGGCAGACGAAAAGAATTAAAAAATGGATAAAGTCAAAGAAAATAAAAACTTAAACGAAAAGTATAAATAACTAATAGTTAAAATTCAACGAATTTCATGACGTAGTTTTTAATGTAGTTATTCTAAATAATGATTTATCTAATTAATATAAATTTAAGCATCTATAAGCAATTGTAAAATTTCTGATATTATTATGAGCCAAAATTATAAATTTTGTTTCCGTAATTAGCTTTTAAGGTTGCAGTTTAAGTATAAACAAATTGCCATTAACAGCATATTTTAAAATCAGGATTCTAAATTTAACCCAACTTTACAAATTATTGTTATCGAACAATATGCAACTAAAAAAGTGTCGATCTATGCAATATACTTTTTTATAGTAAAATAATAATAGAAATAAAAGTTAATAAAAACAAAAGTTAGAAAATAAAAGTTTGATAAAAAAAGTTAAAACTGAAAATTTTAAAATAAAGTATTTATAGCTTTATATACGACAACTAGTAAAATATTTTTATTAGTTTAAAATGGTATTTTATTTAATATTTTGGCACCGGATGGAGGAAGGAGGAGAGGTTTACCAAAGCAAACCTTGCGGCAAGTAATCCTAAGAGAAACAACTGCCTTTTGATGGCCGAGCTGAGGGAGTGCCAGGGCTAGACCGGAGAGGATGGCATACCTTATTGCCTCATACGCAACTTGATAGTACGGAGAATTAAGTCAAGTCAAATGTTTGAACTACGATGGCTCAAGGGATAGAGACATTGAAGTGAACTGGGTTCGAATCCCAGCGATGTCTGGTCGATACGAATTCCGCACTCGGCTGCAACAACCACACTGCTGACGAGAAATATCCTCAGTGGTAGACGGTTAGAGTCCCCATGCCGCCAGGCTAACCATGGTCTTCCCCTCCATGTAATGCAAATGCGGGTTAGTTCCCCCTAAAAGTTCTCCACGAAGGCAAGTTTCTCCCAATACTTGAGCCAGGAGTTCTCTTGTCCTCTCGATCGGGTTCAAAATTACAAGGGTACCACGATGAGTATTAGTAGCCGTAAACCCAAAAATTTAGTCAGCTGTTCAAGGACGGTTATAAAATAAAATAAAAAGTCGAATGTAAAATAACAATTGATGCAAAGCAATAGAATGGTGAGAATTGATTGGTTTGAACTTTTCTTTATGATATGCATTGCTTCATTGCGAAATAAGGCATATCATGAGTGAAGTGATGAATATCATATGATCAGTTATCTCTAAACAACAGAATTCAATAAGAGAAACAATTCGTTCCAACACTTTTTTTATGAAAGGCATTTTTAATTAAAAAGTCATAATTACATACATTGGATCCGACTAAATATATCACAGTCGCTTAATTTAGAATCCTTTATAGTGGGTTTTTCAAATCATGCAATTCCACTGTTATATTGTAATGTAGATAACTATCATAACGAAGATTATCAGGAAGCTCTCAGAATATGAAATAAAGTTTGCATTGGATGGGCAAGACACGACGTTATTTTGAAAACACGCTTTCCATATCTGTAACAATTCTTCTGGTGATATCTTATGAGCAGTGATCAAGGATTGCAGCGTGCAACAGTCCTTTTTCTTTTCATCATTTTTGTACAAAAAGCGGCCATCATGGCGAGGCTGCAGTCCGATTCGACTAGCACACACACCGGTTATGAAAACATCTTCCAAATGGAAAAACTCGACCTCCAGCGACGCTCTGTACAATCCGGAAACGGTATCCCCGGAAAATACATATCCTGTACCGGAAAGGTACGGCGGGTAGTACTGATCAGGAAAAAAACTTTCTGGAACATAATATTTGGAGCTGCGGTCTCTGTTTGGAATGGAATCGTTGAGGTAACAACCCAGTAGGAGGTTGGGTTCCATTTTGATTTCCAGAGCTTTGACAAGATTAGGCACGTGGACAAACATGTCGTCGTCAGTCTTCATCACATACCTGGCATTTCCGCAATGCTCTTTCACCCATTTCAACAACATCACAGATTTGAGAGTTAAGTTGTTGTAGGTGTCCAGAAAGTCTTCCTGGATGATATCTGAGTACTTTCTACTCTCGGTGGCAACAGCTGCGTTGATGTCGTCATTGGGGGATCTTCCCAACAGGAAATATGTGTTGCGCTGACTAACGCCATTTTGCCCCCAAGATCTTCGGATGGCGCTTCGGGATTCGAAGTTGGGGACGGCTGAGCATATGACGACCACGATGAAGACGTCACCGGTGCATTGAGACTTCGGGAGTATCAGGGCTGTGTGTTTTTCTGGATGGACGTAGTGGGACAGATTTTGGTACAAAAGAATGGACGGAGAGTCTTTCTTTGTCAGCAGATTGTAATGCATCCATGTTATGCAGAGGAAAATTAAAATGGAGAAAATTATAATATTTCGACAGTGCATTCAGTTTTGCTCTCCTGAAAGAAAAATAAGAAAAGAAAAAAAAATTAGCATGCCGAATAGCTTTTTAAAATGTTGCCAAAATATAACAAATAAAATTTATACAGTTCGTGGCCGAATTCTCAGACGCACATACAAGATTCTAAGTAAAATCTAAATTATCGGTTGATACTCTATACAGCGTTATTGTTTTTACGTGACTGAAACCGGTTAACACTTGATTATATTAATATATCAATTCAGTTCGTTATATGGAAAATTCGTTAAATAGAAAAATCACCTTTTGAAGTACTTAAAATACACAAAACAGGTTTTAAATTCATAAACACTAGACATAATTAAAATAGCACCTTTATCTTGTAAATAATTTTCTACTACTTATTTTATAAATCTTAACTATCGAAGAAATCTGCATGGAAAGTAAGAAACGAGCAAAACATATTCAGTTTATGCTAGGGTAAACTAACCAGTGAAGGAACACTTAAGTTTCGCTTGCCTTTTAAAAAATCATATTAATTTCAAAATTCGTAATTTCAGTTAAATGACAGTGTCAATTTATTTGTTACTATTTGCAAATTATGTAAAAAAATTGTAGAGAGCTTACATAATATTGTTTTAAAGTTTTGGAGGTTCAAATAACAAGTAGTAAGAAGACCAAGTGAAGGAACAGCTCTTACCTGTAAAGGAACATGCCTGTTCCCTCACTGGTCTTTCANATTGTAGCGAGCTTACATAATATTGTTTTAAAGTTTTGGAGGTTCAAATAACAAGTAGTAAGAAGACCAAGTGAAGGAACAGCTCTAAAGGAACATGCCTGTTCCCTCACTGGTAGGCAGCTGTTTTTCGTATTTTTAACATAGTTTTGATGCGGAATATCACTAAAGGTACAAGAAAATTAAAGTTTATCTTTTATTTTCATTAACTTAGAAAAAAACCCAGTAAAGAAGCACTTGTTCATTCACTGGATTTTCATCGTTTGGTGACCCAGTGAATAAACACCCCTTATCTCAGTACTTTATCATGCTATGATGCTTAAAAAAAATAATACGTAATTTCAATAACTATATTTTGAATTCTCTTTTTCACAGTGAGAAAAATAAAACTATGACATGCAATTAATTCCACTTCCAACATATAAATACAAACACTCCCCTTATAATTTTTTTCAAAGAAACAAGGTGTTGCAGAGATAATAACAAATTCAAAAATTTTTCCAGAGAAGTCTATTTGACCAGGTATTCCAAAACATTGCTAGATGACTTCCTATTGTTTGGCAGTAAGCTATTGTTACCAATCAATATGAAGAAAAACTTTCAAATTCTTATTTTTAATCAATATATATGAAATGTTCCTTCACTGGTTGGTTTACCCTACCTACATTTTCAACTAAAAAGAGCTAAATTTATGCATAAAATTATCGTTGCATTTATAATAAAAGTAATTTTAAACATACATTACCACATGCGTTCTTAAGTTAATGGCTACTCATAAAATCCGCTCATTTTGTCTAAGTTTTTTGCTCGAATTGCAAACAAAGAGGGATTTTATTGCTTTCCCTAGAAGTTAAGTGGCTACGAAAAACAATTCGTTATTTACCCTATAAAACTTGTTAACAGGCTTAAAATGTTTCGAAATTTTTTGAGGAAATAGTTAAAGTGGATCTCAAAGGAAAGTTCGTTAAATGTAAAAATTTTATTTCGAAATTTGGAAGTTATTTTGCGAAAAAATTTCTTCGTTCCTCGAAGAAAATAGCAAAATAGAGAAATTCGCAAAAAGGAGCTTTGTGAATTAGAGGTCCGACTCTAATATATATATATAGCACAAAAAAAGAAAAGAAAAGAGAGAAAAATGAAGAAAATTAATAAGTTTTATTATACATTTTTTTTTTACATGATAATTTAAAATATATATATATTTTTTTAAATACTTTTAAAAAATAATTTTAATGATTTTTCTTCTCTTGTCATTATTTTTTANGCGCATAAGCTGCAAGTACATAGAACTCATAAAATAAGTTAAAAACATACAGAAAAGATGGAGAAAAAAAAAAAGATTTTTTTTAAAAAAGAAAAAAAAAATTATTAAAATAAGATGCTTTAAACAATTTTTCGAATTTTTTTTAAAAAAATTGGAAAACAAAATAAGGAAAAGATATAGTCTCGTCATCAGCTCAGACTATTATATCCGCCAAAAAAGAGTGCTTTCTGATATTGTATTAATATAACTAAAGCAAAATACATCAATGCAATAGTGTGAGGATCACCGAAATTAAAATTTAATCCGAAACAGTGTTTCTTATCTCTTCCAAAATTTGATAAAACACAATGGCTATTCAAAATACGTAATTAAATTCATTGAGTTAATTGTATGCTTTTATTATTAATAAATTTATTAAAACTCGCTTCGTTAACTAAATTTTTATTACCACGTGCAAATCCAATTCGGGTAAATCGGTGGCTAATATTTAATAAAGAATTCTTAGAATTATTTTTTTTTCAATGAACGTTAATAATTTCTCTAAAATAATCAATATTTAAATTTTATATTTGAAACTAAGCCTTATAAATTATAAACTTTGAATGAATTATCCAGTATAATATTTTCACCTTGCTCACGTTCAGTTTTCAAGGTAATGCAAAGTAGTTAAAATTACAAATAAATTGCGCTTTTGCACTTCAGTGAGAACCTGCCATATATTGATCCCATTATCCTCTATTTACCCTTCTATTTTCCGTTTTTGTAACTTAGCAATCTCGTTACGGGTTCAAATCCCAGCGATGACTGGCAGATCCGAATGCACCGACCACAATGCTGACGTAAAATATCCTCAGTGATAGACAGATCATGGGTTAGAATCACCCTGCCATCAGGCTAACCGTGGGAGACTCTCGTGGTCTTTCCCTCCTTGTAACGCAAATGCGGGTTAGTTCCATCAAAAAGCACTCTACGATTTCTCCCAATAGTTGATCCATTGTTTTCTGTATTGGGTTCAAAATTAGAAGGCAACGGAATTGAACATTAGTAGTAGTAAACCCAAAAATTGGGTCAGCCGTTCAACGACGTTTATAAAAAAAAAATAATAATAAACAAAAAAATTTAAAAAAATTCTTTATTTTTGAGCAGGCAAAAAATTAAGAGCTATCGAGAGGTGAATGGTGATTACCGGCTGGAAAGTAAAAATTGGGAAAGTTTTGCTCCATGAACATTCCATGCCGTACCATGAGCACTTACTTGGAATCAGACATTACACGAGAAGTGGGTTTAAGGGCGTGGCTAAAATTTAACCAATCACACAATTTACTTGGAATTTTCTTTTTAAATGTCTCGGCATTTGCCTGAATAGAACGAAACTGAATGAGTTTATAAGTTATCCTATTTTGGAAATACTTAAAGAACACAAAATAAGTTTTAAATTCATAAACACTAGATATCATTATATAATTAAAATATCAATTATCTTGTAAACTAGAATCTACTATTTATTTTATAAATATTAGCCGTAAAAGAATTCTGCATGAAAAGCAAGAATAAAGCAAAACACTATCCAGTGTTACACTATTATGTGTTACACATATTTTCAACTAAAAAAAGCTAAATTTATGTATAATAATATAGCCGCTTTTATTATAAATGTAATTTTAAACATACATTACCACACCCGTTCTTAAGTTTAATGACTACTGATAAAATCCTTTAATTTTGTCTGAGTTTTTTGTTTGAAATGCAAACAAAAAGAGAGAGGTATTTTACTGCCTTCTCTAAAAGTTGAGTGGGTTAGAAAATTAATTCAAGGTCAAGTTTGAAATGTTCTGAAATATTTTGGGAAATAGGGAAGGTGAATCTCATAGAAAAGTTCGTTCAATAGAAAATTTACTTTGCTATTTGGAAGTTATTTTGCGAAGAAATTTCCGAAATGTTCTTATTATAACAAAGAATTTTTAAGAAAATAGAAAACGAAAATCTTACCAGCGGCGGATACACAAACTGAATTCAACGCATATTAAACTAACTAAAAAGAGTTAAATTGCTTAGATTGTTGGAAAAAAATTTAGTAGATATATTCATTCGATTAACTGTTTTGCGAACGTACTTATTCTACTAATAAATAAAGAAAAAAATAAATTTACAGAATGACAGTTTGATAAAATAAGAATAATAGGGAGTTGAAAAATAAAATGCGCTGATAATTGACGTAACATAAAAATGACGTAAAGATAACAATGTGCTGATAAATTTAACTGCAACTATGAATTGGAGAAAGAAAATTCATCAATACATGGGAGGTTTTCAGTGCTATTACGTTCTTCACGAGAAATTTTGTTGCTTCAAAAATCTTATGTACAGAAATAACCCACAAAAATTATTTATTTTAAATCAAATTTTTCTTTAATTTTCTAAATTTAAATATTTCTTTAAACCATTTTCGTTATTTTAATCTTTCCATATCGAAACTGATTGGCTAATGTAGAAAATTTTGTTTTAGAGAAAATTTCATTGTACTTAAGTTAGGGAATTTTGTTGTTATTTAAATAAATATTAGGAAAGGTCATAGTCTAGGACAAGTTTGAAAGTATGATTTGAAAGTATTGTATTTACGACTTTCACTTAAAAATAGCATAAATTTATCAAAATTTTTATTCCCCCCCCCTCATTTTCGAGCATTTTATTTATACAATTCAATTTAGAGAACAATGTGTGTTAGCATGATCAAATATCAGATAAATGAACACGCTAAATAACTCTTTTATCTGATGATCGGATTTAGACGAGCTCAAACCTTCGATCATCGGGTGTTTATGGGCAGACATTTTTGTGGAACTTAATTTTTTGCGTTAACAGCCAGTCAGCTCTCGAACGATTTGTGTGGTAGGTAGGTGCTTAATTCCCGTCACACTAAAGCTGCGCAATGAGCTATTGGCGACGGTCTGGGAAACATCCCTGAGGAGGATCCGAGGACAAGCCATCGCAATTTATATTGTCTGCGGAGGGGATGGCTCTCCTGTTTTGGTAGCCCGACGACCTGCGCGGAAAGTCGAGCACTTTACCGTAGAACAGTTTAACGGGAACCGATACCGCGCATCCTCGGTCCCTACGCAAACTGATTCAAGTGATCACCCACCCGCACAGTGATTTTTGACTTCGGTGATCTGCTGGAAACCGTGCCTTAACTAGCAGTCCACTGCGGGATCAAGATTTGTGTGAGTTAACTCTCGGTGCAATTTTAACTGTTTTGAAGTTGGTGCTGGCAGGCCATAAACAACAAACACCAATAACAGTGTGTAACTTAATTGCTTAACTCTGACCATCGTAAGTTCAAGAGCTTCCAACTCAGTACCGAGCCTTGAACTCACCCCGCATAGAGAGGAACGCACGTCACTTGACAGCAAGGAGACACTAACTAACAATTAACGCTGTTTAACCGTCGTTGAACAGTCGACTTAATTCCGGCTTTGCGACTATTGGTGGTCAACTTTCGTGAACACTAACTGTCGTAAAGCCGTGATTAGTGTTCAGCCTTGTAATTTTGAACCCAATCCAGAAGACAAGGTAACTCCTGGATCAAGTAGTGGGAGAAATTTGCCTTCGTAGAGGACTTTTCGATGCGACTTCCCGTATTTGCGTTACATGGAGAGGAAAACCACGAAAGCCATCCACGGTTAGCCTAATGGCAAGGGGACTCTAACTCGTGATCAGTCTACCACTGAAGATATTTTGCTTCAGCACTGTGGTCGCGTGCGAGCCGGGTGAGGAATTCGACCAGCTATCTCTGGTATCGAACTCGGGTCACTTCATTGATAGGCGAGAGCTCTATACCCTGAGCCACCACGGTTGTTATCGGAATTTTAGATCAGAATTTTTAATCAGAATCAGAAGAATTTTTAAATCAGACCATCTGTCGATTTTAAGAAAATTAAAAACTTGTATGCGCACAATCAAACTGAAAAGTTCTGAGCATTGACGTCATCTTTATGAAGGCAAGCTATCGAAAACTTTTCTTTGAAATAGAAAATGCAATTGATAAAAAGAGAAACATTTTATTTAAAACATAAAAAAGACAAATAAAATACAATTTTCATTTGTTTTACACACAAAAATAATAAATTAATTCAAAACACATTACATCAACTTTACTTAACAGTTTCACATCATAACGCATCTTTGTGTTGACTCCCACGCTTTGACTCTTTTACTATTTTGTCAGCTCATTTTAATTCTTTCAGGCCAAGTGCAATAAAAAAAGTTAAATAAATAAAAAAGCAATTTCATATATCTGACTAACAAGATAATGAAACTTAGTTACATTTAAAAAATTTTTCTTCCGCAATTATTAACGCAAGTGCAGTTTTTTATCAAAGTATATTATTTTTGATCACTATAAAAATTAAAAACAATATTTTTTAAATCAATATTATAAAATTTACAATCAATACATTAAAAGGTTTGTTCATGAAATATGAAATCAAAAAAATAATCTAAAAGTTGACTTTGGCATTCCTAAAGGCCTGTTTAAACAATCCAAGTTTTTGGATGAAGATTGAGAAATTGATGGAAACTTGTTTTGCTTTCAGCTTGGATCGCGTAAAAAATCATCCAAGCGCTTGAATGATAGTAGAGTGCATTCTACCTTCTATCCAAGTTTTTCCTCACGTAATCAATCAGTTTCTTAAGTTTTGTGACGTCAGCAAGCCAGACATCAGATCATGTCATTTTGTTGTCCGTTTTCATATATTTAAATCCAAATGAACAAATCTGTTCTGGTCTATTGGTGTTATTATTTAATTTGAATTTTTTTTAGTAATTTTACATTCATGTGAGTATGATATTATAATTTCGAATATGAACAATGCGCATGCTCGGGTTTTTCATTCGAACCATCAGTAGGGGAGAGTGGGGTCAATTGTAACAGGGTACGATTGTAACAGAGCAAAAATTTCGAGTGTCGGGTTCTAGATTTGGTTCCTAGGTGGCGCACAAGGTGTATTTAATAAATCTACATGTACACCCCTGCTGGCAACCATTTTTATGTACTTTTGAAAGAGTTACATCACAAAAGATATTTTCACGCTACGTAAGTACTTTTTTTGGTATTAGAATATTATATTGTAACAAAGTAATTTTGTTTAAACAAATAAAAATTAGTAACCGAATATGTAAGTGGACACTTTAATTAACATTTCCAAAAAAAAAAAGATTAGTTTTGCTAATTAACTAGCATTGTTTTTAACAAATGAAGCTGAAATGGCGTCTTGGGGACAATTGTAACAATAAGTAAAGGGACGATTGTAACAGCTGAAAATAAATAATCTTATGTTTACAAACCATTACTTAACTCTTTAAGAACCACCAATAGTTTCCTATATCATTTATATTATGTTGCATGTGCATTATTTTATTTGTCACCTTTCACAGCATAAATTAAAATGTTTAACCCCTTAAAGTTAAAAGTTTAACCCTTTAGGTCTCTGTTCATTATTATTTTTACTCCTAAAATATCACTACTATTTTGATCAATAAAAAAATAGATCACAACTATGATAATATGTATAATTAACTATGTTTTAGTTGAATTTATGAACTGTTACAATTGACCCCGTTAGTGGGGACAATTGTAACAAGTGCTCGACTGTCAAAAATTGTTAATAACTAATATAATAAGATTTAAAACAAGGTATTTATTTTTTTTTCTAGTAGAGGATAGTCTACTTTACTCGTCTGTCAATTAATACTAATAATATATTTGATTTTTTATTAGTTAAAAATAGTCAAAAATGTTACAATTGACCCCACTCTCCCCTAACATTCAAGATAGTGTCGACGAATCTTCCAATTTCTGGCATTCAAGAACTTGGACCGTGTAAACAGGCCTTAAAAGCGTCTTACGTTGACCTGTAAAGCATAATGGTCATATCCTTGTAACTCATCCGCACATAACACTGTTTCGAATGGGTGACGCAACTGCCCCAATTCCGTCCCACAATGCAATGCCACGTCGGATGGTAAAGTTGATCGAAATCTTGTTTGATGCTCTCTGCAATGTGCTTCTCGGTGGAATAGATTCTGATGGCCTGAGAGGCCGCGTGCACTGCTGCCCTCTGCATGTCCAGGGCCATGTCCGATGCTTGGACTTTCAAGTCCATCAGGTCGTCCTCTTGAGGGGGCGGCAGTGTTGAAGCGGCCACTATGCTGGACCTTCTATCTCTGTGAGATGTGTAGTGAGGCTTATTCTTTGCACTGGAATACAAACAACCAATTGAAAATATGAGAAATACAGTGAACACAAGAAATTAATTCATATCCTGACTATTTTTTTCTCTTTTTAAAATAACTTTTTCAATTGGGTTTAATATGAAAAAAGCACAACTACTTCCACTTACTAGGAATAACATTTACCATTTAGTTTGATTAATAAACTGAGTTTTAAATATGCTTACTAAATTCATAAACTTCGGTAAAACAACAATATAAATTATTTCCAAAGGAACTAGACTAATACAATTCCAACCTGGCGAGTAGCGACTTATAAACAAGACACTTCGTTTGATGCTTTTACTTGTTGCTAGAAATCAGGTTCGCAGAAAATGCTGTTTACTAGTTAAATTTAGTAGGAATAACACGATCTGTGACGTAGGCTATAGTATACCCAATTGAAAATTTGATGATGAAAAGAAATTTCGAAATAATATATTGCGAGTACAAATAAGTTTACGCCGTTTTTTATCAATAATTGTCCGTTTACTGTAAAAATAAGGTACATTATCTTTTATTCAAACTATTCTCCATTACTAGACACTAATTCCCCGCCCCCCCCATCTTCCTGGGAATACTCGAACACCACGTTTGAAGAACTCTTCATTTCTCGAGGATATCCACGAATCGACCCATTCCTGGGATTCTTCAAACGCTGTCAATTTCTGCTCTGAAAAATCACGTGTCATCGACCGGAATGGGTGATAAGGGCAAAGTCTGGCGAATACGGGGGGAGGGTAGAACTTCCCATTGAAGTGTTTCCAAATAGCAAAATCAACTTTCCTGCAAAATCGACTCTTGGCTTCAGTTTGTATGGAACGTTGGGTTCCATCCATACTTTTTGGATCATTCCCAACAATTTTAAACGATGTGAAATTGCTCGCTGAGTCACTTACAATGTAAGAGCAAGTCTGTTTTGCGTTTGGGATGAATCCTTCCATTTCCTTTGTCTTCGCACAACTTCGGCCTTCCACTGTGTTCTGTGTCTTCCACGTCAAATTCACCGTTCTTAAACTTCTGAAACTTCTCTCATCTAAAACAGCCTCACAGCTTCTCGATGATGCGCCTCAGCTGCAGATTTCTTCAAATTAAAGAAGTAAATCAAAAGTTCCGAGAAATGTCGCTTATTTGGCACAAAATTTGACATTTTTGTACAGAAACAATTACGTAATGCTAACACGGAATACTTTAAGGTTATGTGGTTACCAGATGAACAAGACGTTTAACACCAGTCAATTTCCACATAACCTTCTGGTAGTGCCATCTTGTGGCGAACTTATTTGCACACCCTATACAATATAATGAGATTATTTTACCTCAAAAAAACTATTCAATCTCTCCCAATTTGAGAAAAAAAGATTTATTGCTTTAAAGAGTTATTTAAATACATAATTAATTTCAGAAAACTACTCACTAGTCTATTATGAGGGACTTGGGATTGTAGTCTTCAAAATCTTTCACAGATTCAGTCCTTTCAGAGGTATCACAACTTCCGGTGATATCTGAAATATTTATATATACATCTGTTAATAAAGAACTCAGAAAACTAGTTAAACAACGATAGCTTAAAACATAAAAATTAATGTATTAAATAATAAATATTAAAATGAAAATTAACTTTTTTTTTCTTCCGATTTTTAGAGAATTTTGCGATGAACACTAATGCTAATGCATAATAATCTTCTGTAAAAAAAATTATGTGTTGAACTTTGAATACGGAATAAGTAGTGAGTAAAAATTTTAAATGAATAATAATATTGTCATTAAAACTGTTCTTTCTATAAGCTGATAAATTAAAATGATTAATATTCAATTTCTATACTATACTATAGCATTCAAAAATTCATAAGACACCTGTTAATTTTAAAACTTGTGGGTAAAAATTCTCACTTAACTAAACCTGACATTATATTCTCTAACTACTTCAATATTTTTAATAATAATATATATTCAAGTATCATTAATTTTATTTTATTTTATAACCGTCGTAGAACAGCCGACTCCTTATCCTTGTAATTATGATCCAAATCCAGAAAACAAGGGAGCTCCGGGATCAGTACCCCCAGAAGTACTAATTTGTTATGGGAACATAGAGGACTTTGCGACCCGACAGATTTAACGTGCATAAGTCACCATTTATTACACTGGAAGACTTCGGCAGGCGGGGAACGAACCCACGAACTCTTTGGCATACGCTCAGTGCCCTACCAACCAGGCTATCACAGCCCCAAGTATCATTAATAAAAGTTTTTGGATTAAGTATTATAAATCTGCATTGTTGACGATAGATAGGAAGGTACTTTATTTACGTCACACTAGAGCTGGCGTGGACAGATCGTTAAGACACGGTTCCCAGCAGATCACCGAAGTCAAGCATCACTGGCTGCTGTCAGTGTGCGGGTGGGTGACCTCTTTGATCAGTCTGCTTAGGGGCCGAGGGTGTGCGGTGTCGGTCCTCATTAAACTGTTCTACCGTTAAGTGCTCTACTTCGCGTGCAGGTCGTCGGGCTACCGAAGTGGAAATGCAATTCCTTCTGCAGAGGATCAAAATTGTGATAGTATGTATGCCTCCGGATCATCCTCCGGGATGTTTCCGATGCCGTCACCAATAGCCCATTGTGCAGCTCTAGTGCTGTTGTTGTTGTTGTTAATTTACGTCGCACTAGAGCTGCACAATAGGCTATTGGCGACGGTCTGGGAAACATCCCGGAGGATGATCCGAAGACATACCATTACAATTTTGATCCTCTGCGGAGGGGATGGCACCCCCGCTTCGGTAGCCCGACGACCTGCACGCGAAGTAGAGCACTTAACGGTAGCATAGTTTAACGAGGACATCCATAGTTTAACACCCTCGGTCCCTACGCAGACTGATCCAAGTGGTCACCCATCCGCACACTGACCGTAGCCAGTGATGCTTGAGTTCCGTGATCTGCTGGGAACCGTGTCTCAACGATCAGTCCACTGCTGGACGCAGCTCTAGTGCGACATAAATGAACAACAACTCTCATGTTTCTAAAAATTAACATAAATATTATTTTAGGTCAGAGTAAAAAAATGAAAAGAACTTGTATCAGTACTTATTTATCTAAAAAGATAAAAACGTATCGACCTACTTTTCCAAACTTTGATTTAAGACAACTTTTACCCAACAAATATAAATAATTAGATATTGAACAAAATCATTGAATTAAGATATTTGACGAATTCCATTGTGTATAGGTAATTATTCTCGCTACATTAAGCCATTGGGATTAAATTTCGTGATCATGATAAGTATTGCACACAATGAATATCTCGGTTAAATCAGACAGTTCTTCGAAACCTTCCACAAATACACTTGAGATACATAAAATTAAAACAAAAATGTATGTTTACCTTTCTGAAATATATCGCGGGATCCACTTTTTGCTTTCTTGTAAAATGATGCTACGCAAACTACGCTGTAGATCTAATAATAAATAATAATACCAAATTAATTTTGAAACTCATTCCGCGGATGATAATAAATTACAGTCAAACCCCGCTATAGTGAACCCTCAGGAACCGAAATTTCGGTTCACTATAACCGGAAATTCACTATATCGGTTCCTCAAACAATTTTAAATAATGCTTCCAAACTACCCCCTTTTATTACACGACATTATTTAAATAAATGACGAATTAAATGAAATACAAAAATGACTGAAAACTAATACGTAGTAATAAAAATATGTTAACTTTTATTTTCTTATTACTCTTCGTCTTGAGTACAAAAAAAATAACCTTCTTTAGCTGATGAGTAGAGCCCGGATTTTGATGACCTAAAACAGGGATGGCGAACCAATGGCACGCGTGCCATTTATGGCACGAGCAACATTATTTTGGGCACGCCACCGATGACAGTTGTAATTACACTATGAATTGTTATTACACAAATGTTATTACACTATGAGGCATATGTAATAATTAAATTAAAATTCACAAAAGCAAAACAAAATAATAAACAATTATTAATAAAAAAATTAACAATTAATGCTAAAAAAGCAATTAATAACGATAAAAAACAAGCTAACAATAAATAACTAGTAAAAAAATTAACAGTCCTGCTTAAACTAACATCTTACAACCTAACATAAGTTATTTGTCATCTAATCTGCAACAACAGAAATCACTGATGTTACTTCATGCGTATAACTGAGACATGGCACAATGTATTTATTTTCAATGTAAATAAAGAGTTTTGAGTTGATAGTATTTAGTATTATTATTTTCCCAATAATCACGGAAGCAAAATTATTTGACGGCACGTCTATGACCTCATTAAACAATTTTTTAGAAAAAATGGCACGTTGGTGTATAAAGGTTCGCCACCTCTGACCTAAAAAATCTCAATTAATGCCCTTAAAAAGTGCAAAAAATGCCCTTAAAATGCGAAAATTGCGCTAAAAATGCCTTATGACATGACTTAAATAGAAGTAAAAATATTGAACTAAAACAATGTTTTACTCTTTAAAATTATTATGAGTCGTTTCAAAAAATATAAAGCAATGCAATACTTGTTCTACGTTCATTAAAGTTTGACAAATATGTTTTATATCCAAAAATAACAAAAAAAAAGAAAATATATTGACTCCAAAACATTTTCATTTTGTATAGAAACTTAAATGAATATAACAACTTCCATCTCATAATATTACTAAATATCAGAATTACAGTGGATTATTAAATTTTTTTTTAATATTTTGAAATGTAAACGAGCGTCTCTTGTCTGAAAGCAAATTTTTATACCAGGAGAAGCTTCTTTCAACGTCTACTGATGTTATTGGTGCGTACTTGAAAAGGACGGTCACACTTACTGACAATTCTTCTTCAATTTGAAAAGATGTTGCTTCACCTGTTAATATCCTAGAAATTTTCTTCATTGTTTGGAAGCCAGTGTAATAATAAAAAATTATAAAAAATAATAAAAATTAGAAAAATTTAACAAAAAATTTAAAAAATGCTTTAAAATGCAAAATACGCCCCAAAATTTTAAAGAAAATGCCCTATAAATCTCAAAAAATGCTCTAAAGGACAAAGAATGTCCAAAAATGCAAAAAATGCAAAAAAAATGCAAATGTCATCAAAATCCGGGCCTTACTGACGAGCAATCCTCAACATTAGATATGGTAATATTTCCAGACACTCCGATAATTTTTCCTCAATTTATGTTATTCCAAATTTTACTAAAAATTATGTTATTCCAACTCTAGCCACCCATTCGAGCACATAAAAGTAGTCTCACCCAATCGCTTAGCAAAATTCATCGATTTTGACTTGAAGCATTTACTGAACGATTGCGGCTTCCTTGAATGCTGGACCCATTCAATAATGAAGCAAACAAGAAAATATGCTTATTGCTTTTTCTTCCTGTTTGTTTTAAAAATTGGTATATGTATTTATTTTGAAGTAGAAGTTTCAAAATTATTACAAAAGAAATAAAGAAAATAAATCAGTCGAAGACAGAAAAAAGTTCATAATATCCAACTTCCTCTTTTTTTTTGGTTCACTATATCCACAAAAAATAATTTTATACGTGTGTAGCAGGGCATGAGAGTGAACATTTCGTTCCCTATATCCGGGTATCCACTATAAACCGTGTTCACTATAACGGGGTTTTACTGTAATTATATCGAATAATATAATAATTATGACATCCAATCAAAGTATGAAATTGATTTAAACAAATTTTAGGATAAAAGTTCCAGGATAAAACTTTGAAATAATCAGTCAAAATTGAAAAGCGCTAAAAGCAGCTAAAACCAAATTTCTCTTAAGTTAACAATTTAAATGAAAAGTTAGAAACCGAAAGTAAGCAAAATGAAATTTTAAAGATATGCACGTTAGCAGACACAGCACTTCATCAGGGGACACATCAGAGCCTTTCTGTAGTTAGTGATTAAACCAAAATTTGACTGACTGTGCCCCGAGGTCCCATAATGGAAAAACTAAATATGAAAATGCAATATCTTAAATATTCTTGCATTGTTCCAATTGCATTTTGTTATTTAGTTTATCCATTATGGGGCGCCTTGGGGTATACAGTCAGCTTTCGGTTTAATCACTAACTACAAAAAGGCTCTAATGTGTCCCCTGATGAAGTGCTGTGTCTGCTAACGTGCATATCTTTAAAATTTCATTTTGCTTACTTTCGGTTTCTAACTTTTCATTAAAATAATAATTATGAGATCATATTATGACTAATAATAAAATAATTATGACATCATATGATGACTAATAATATAATACTGTGATAATTATGACTAATAATACTATTATAATTATGACTAATAACATAATAATTATGACATCATATTATGACAGGAATAAGTTGCAACATGCTAGAGTAGACAAAAACCTGATTTGCTGAAATCATGGTAATGGAGGGGGATATTAGAGCCTAACCTTAAGAAGCCTATTTTATTTAAAATGTGTAAAGTTACATATACTGATAAGAGGAGTAGTATACAATAACCAAAAATATGCTTACATAATATGCTCTAAAAGGAAATTTCGAATAATTTAAAAAGCTTACTCGTAGTACTGTTAAGAATCCCACAACGACGCTCACCAAAATATCTGCATTGCCACAACTTGACTGAAATAAGAAGAAAAAAATATCAATATTGGAACATTCCCTGTAAATTGTCAAAACTCAATTCTGCAAATTTCATATTCAGGAAAAAGGTATGATTATTCAGAGAAAGGACGCTTTTGTTCATGATTTCGTAGCTTAAAATATAGCCTATATTAACTGCTCATTTAAGGTAGACGCTAGTACCAATAAATTTGAATCCTAGCACAATCATTCACCCTTTATTAACTAAATTATTATAAAATTATAAAAAATGTGCGAAGCTTTTTTCGACCTGATTAAATAATGTCTATTTTACACTTTGATAAAGAGGTTTTTAACATTCAAGGTCATTTTTTGGGAAAAATGAAGTCTGAAATTGAGAATGTCTTGCAAAATGCAGCAGAGTCGCACATGAGAGTGCAATATTCTCACCGAACCTAGCTCAGTAGACGCACATACGGATTCGCAGGTATTTCATCAAACACGTAAAATGATAGGCTCTTTCATGCGCTATGAAGCGACGGTACGCTGAAATGGACTGTGGTTGAATGAATTGTGAAAACGTTGAATAGAACAATGTGAAAAGCACACTTTTGCACAATACATGACGAGAATCGACATGGGAAAGAAAAACAAATCTTATTTTCGAAGAGGTAAAATTGAGCACCTTTTAAAAACACTCAATGAAAAAAGCACCTTTAAGTGCTTTTTAATATCGAAAATAAGCACCTTTAAGCACTTTTTAAAAACGTTAAGTGGATCGCACCAACGCATCAATTTACAATTAAGTTTGATAGAATGAAGCAATTTTAGACTTTAGAAGGAATTTTAGATAGAATGAAGGAAAGGAAAGATCTGCTTTTAAAATAAGTTAAGAATTGAGAGACAAAGATTGATCATAAAATGGCGTCTTTGAACAACTAAATAATTCCATATGTAATTTCGTGAGTTTTTAACTAGCAATGATAAACGTCATATTACAGGCAATGTTCCATTTTAATGCAATATGGAATTGATATTTGTGGATTCCATCAACGCATCAATTTACAATTAAGTTTGATAGAATGAAGGAATTTTAGACTTTAGAAGGAATTTTAGATAGAACGGAGGAAAGGAAAGACTTGTTTTTAAAATAGATCAAGAGAGAAAGCTGAGAATTGAAAAACAAAGATTGATCATAAAATGGCGTCTTTGAAGAACTAAATAATTCCATATGTTATTTCGTCTCCTATCAACTAGCAATGATAAACGTCATATTACGAGCAATGCTTCATTTTAATGCAATATGGAATTAATACTAGTGGATTCCACCAACGCATCAATTTACAATTAAGTTTGATAGTATAAACTGAAGAATTGTCAGAACAAGTTTGATAGAATAAATTGAAAGAATTTTACCTTTATAGTGATGAGCCGTAGAGAGGTGTATGCTGCCATTTGGTCTGCTTCCATTTGAGGACTTAATGGCCTCAGTCCTTGAGGATAAAATCTGTCACGCCTGATATACTGAAATTACATTTTTGATTTTGAGGAACAACAACAATACATTTTGTAACAGTGGAACAAAGAATGAGCATATACACAACAAAGTTTAAAGTCATGATAAGGTTGAAGGTACTACAGATTAGAGACTTTTAACCACAGATGCCTAAAGCTTTCTGTTATGTTATACAATATTAAACAGGGTGTCAAAGAACTGACTGTCAAAATGTACGTTTCAATAAGTTCCACTTGGGTATCCAGGTTTAAAATATCTCCATTGGAAAAGTAATAACATAATTTGTCAACAGAGGGCGCTGCTGACGGAAAAATATAAAGCAATAGATGTTAGACGTACAGCTGTTAATTTCAATTTTGATGTGAACAAATATATTTCTGGTATCTTTAGCAAAACCCGCAACAAACCACCCATTTTTGTTTTCTACCATTCTTCTTTAATCGAGTTTTAAAATTATTTTCAGATCCGGTTGCAATACATACCCAAAGACAAAATTACATTTAACAATATTTATATACAATCGAACCCCGGTTTAGCGAAACCCTATTTACCTATATAACGAACTTTATGAAGTTAATGAAGTAGATTTATGGGAAACAATAAATAGCGACACGGACACAGAAGTCAATGGTAATGAATCTATAGTGAAAACTGTTACATTTTCTGATGCTTTGAATGATTTGGAAACAGTGAAAACTTACCTAATGCAGCAAGATGTAAATAAATGGAGGAGTATTTTCTCCTTTTCATGACGTCAAAAAAAAACTTTTTAGAGTAAGAAATAAAAGAAATAAGCAAACCATACTCACGAAATGCTTTAAAAATTCAAATTAATCAGCGAGTAAACATTTTCTGTATTTTCCGAATAAAAAGTGTAAGTGTAAGATTTCTATCTATTTTGCGTATTTGCTTATTAAAGATGTTCGGATAATCCATAAGGTTAGTCAATTTTTTATTTTTATTTTGCCCTCGATATTACGAATTATCCTCGATTTAGCGAATAATATTTTCCGTTCCTTAATGAATTAGTTTTAACCCTTTTTAAATGACCCCATTTCTTTTTTTTCTTATAAGTCGTTGAACAGCCGACCCATTTTTTGGGTTTACGACTTCTAATGTTCAACTCCTCAGCCTTGAAATTTTGAACCCAATCCCGAAGACAAGGGAACTCCTGGAACAAGTATTAGGAGAAATTTTACCTTTTTGGTGAAACTAACCCGCATTTGCGTTACACGGAAAGGAAGACCACGAGAATTTCCCAAGGATAGCCTGACGGCAAAGGGACTCTAACCCATGCTACGTAAACCACTGAAGATATTTCACGTCAGCACTGTGGTCGGTGCAAGCCGGATGCGGATTCGTATCGACCAGTCATTGGTGGGATTCGAACCCTGTTCACCTCATTGGTAGGCGAACGCTCTATCCCCAGAGCCATCACGGCTCCCCCATTTCTTCTAAATGAAAATGAAGAAGTATCTCACCATTATTAATCTCAGCAATACAAATCCTGTACTAGCAGCAATATCCACGGCGGCAAATACTGCCAGAAGCAAAACTGTTCTCAGTGATACACTACCCTGTAATTAAAAAAAAGTTTAAACTTAATCGAATTCTAGCTTTATTTCAATAAGAACAATTGCTGTAAAAACAACTCAGTTGTTGTTGCTTTATAAAGAAGGGGATCTACTCACACCTCTGCTGACTTGTTTAATTGCAAACGCCATCCACCACCAGCTGCCGATGTAGATGCCCACAAATACAACACTCAGGACGAGGGTTGTCCGGGAAGACCGAAGTTCAGCTACATTTTTTGGAGAAAAAAAATTCTTTTAAAACAGTGCCTTCCTACTCAAAAAATATTTTACTTTCAACAGTACAGTATATTTCAACAGTACAGTTAACAGTAACAGTACAATATAATTCAACAGTACAGTTAACAGTAACAGTACAATATACATATAATTCAACAGTACAGTTAACTGAAATCTAGCATGATGGGTTGCATTTATTTAACGGGTGGGTGACCACTTTGATCGGCCTTTGAAGTGGCTGACTTATCCGTCCTCGTTAAATCATTCTACCGTAAAATGCTCTATTTCGCGCTCAACAGGTCGTCGGGCTCTCAAAACGGAATAGACCCCCCCTTGCTCTGCAGAGGATCAAAAGCTTTGGATCATCCTCTCTAATAGCCCATTGTGGGTCGGGATAGCCTGGTTGGTAGGGCACTGGGTCCACATCCAAAAGGTCATAGGTTAGATCCCCGAAGACTGCCGTGGTGACTGATTCACGTTAAATCTGTCGTATCACAAAGCCCTCCACGTTCCCGTAACAAATCATACCTCTGGGGTTACTGATCCCGGAGTTTCCTTGTCTTCTGGATTGGTTCAAAATGACGAGGCTACGAAGTTGAACATTAGTAGTCGTAAACCTGAAATTGGATTAGCTGTTCAATGACGGCTATAAAATAAAATAAAATAACCCATTGAGCAGCTCTAGTGCGACGTAAATATAGTACTACTATTGCTACTAAAAACATAATCAAAATCTCATAAACAAGTTATCAGCTGAAAGCGTATGCTGGTTGGTATTGGTTGAAAGCGTCATACGTAATGGAAAAATATTTTACTTTGCGTAATTGAACAGTTGTGACTCAATTATCACGATAAATATTAAATACCAACAAATCCAACCAATACATCGCCAAACCGACGTAATAAAATAATGCAACCCTAGACCAGAACAGCAAAACGTTTTTTGCAGTGTGGGGGCTTGCACGTAAAGAAATGTTAATTAAGTTTCGTGTCCAAGCAAGAATGTGGTGTTTCCTTTTTAAGATCAAAACGCTCATTTGATTAAATCTTTAGACTATCTAATATTGGATAATCAAATAATTATTCCATTAAGAAATATACAAAAGAATATTTAAGAATAGAAATATTTAAGAATATACAAAAATAAATGTAACTAAATACTCGAAAAACACGAGGGTGATCGAAAACATATTATATTGGCACATATATGAAATGAAAAAAACAAATTTTACATCTGCGTAATTCAACAGTAATACACATTAGAGATTATTTTCTAAAAAATATAACTTAAAACTAGCAAACAAGATGGTGACCGAAAACATATTAATTAATGCAAGTATGAAACGGATCAGAAATAATACTTCTGCGTAATTCAACAATAATGCCAGAATATTTTCAAAGATAAATTCACTCATAAACAAGATAGTGAACAAGAGAATGTATTATGTATGATGCAAAAAGAATGTATGACTCACACATGATGAGATGGTAATAGCTTTCACAAATCGTAAATTTCGATTTCTCGAATCATGATTTTTTAGACTATCAAGTTTAATAACTTTTTTTCACGTGTCTTATTATTTCATTATAATATTACCAGGTGGTATAAGGGTCTCAGCTAGAGATCAGAAATGGCCGACGATTTCAGAAACTAGTTCGAGAAATCGGTTAGAGAAAAAAATGCAAACTTCAATTTTTTCTTCAGCAAGTTTCATAATTAGTGTAAAATTATTTTTTTACTGCTTTTTGATCTGTACGAAAAATTAGCAATCTACAAAAAGAAATTTAAAAGTCAATCCCTACTTAGGTTCACAAAGAAAAATTTTATTTTAGTTACTTTTTATTCAATAATTACAATTTTTGTCATAAAACTAAAATTAATTAATTAAATTTAATTGAAGAATTACTTTTTTTACTTTCTCTATTTTTGTTCTACAAGACATAAATTGATGGAAATAGCACTGACAGCTTCAATTGGTAAAATGTCGAAAGCAGAAGTTCTTTATAGAATAGCTGTAGATTGGCGTTTGTCTTTCTCGAGGAGCAAACTTATGGAATCCAATATAGGTGAATTATGCTTCACATGTATCAGACTGCGCATTTTAAGCTTCAACGAGAGGACAATCTAGCAATCATCTGATGCAGTTGTTTCTAAATATGCCAATGTTTGAGTTTTAGAAATCATTACCAAAAGCTAGTATCCAAAATCTTAATATTTCATGCCCAGAAAATCAGTGCTATGTTTGCTTAATCTTATATATATATATATACATATAATTCAACAGTACAGTCAGGGTTGGCAAGATTTTGCCGCAGGTGGAAAAAACCATGGTAAATACCGGTAAAAACCNAATGAAATCGAAATTTCATTCATCTCACTAAATATTTTAATTAAAACTTAAATATCGCTTTTTTTATATTTAAATTTTGAAGTTTTTACTTGGTTCACCAAGCAATTTTTTTCTCAATTTTTGGCCCACGAGCAAAAAAGTTTACCCATCCCTGCTTTACACCCTCGAAGTAAATATTTTTTCCATCAGTTGATATTTAACTTATAAAGCGTTCTAAAAAAAAAGAATGAATTCAATAACAAATAACACCTTTTCAATTCTCTTTTTTTAGAATTTTTATTCAACCCACTTCTCTTATAATGCATTTAATTCTAGATATCCTCATCAACTGATGGAAAAAGAAATTTTCCTCAAGAATTGATGAAAAAGCAAACCCAGGAAGTAAACGAAGTTCACTGAAATCACCATATATACCATTTTGGAATTTAACCCATCCCATTAAAGAATAGCCTGAAGCAACACTTCCTTTGAATGGACGATGGCGTGATTAGATATTTCGTGTCTATAGATAATAAAGAGACTATCTATAGATTTCTTCCTGGGAATTGACCACTTTGTTTCCTTTTTATATCTGTCCATTAGTAAACGTCATTTAGCTTTTTATTTCTTTGCAAACTTCATCGATAGATACTTTTAAAGATTCTTATTAAGAAATTATACTAAGTGAAAAATATACATTAAAAAAAATCTAAAATTACTCTAATGTAATTTTTGAATTTAAAAAGCTAGAAAGTCTGAAAAGTATATGTTAATCGTAAAACGGGTAACGCATGTTTTTCCTTTCTCTTTTTTCCCCGTTCCTTTTTAGTTTAAAAGAACAATAGTGTTTCTAGTGCTATGGGCAAAATGAAAATATATGACAAAAATAAATACATAAGTTATATAAAATAGGCATATGAGTTATTTCTATTGCACAAAAAAAGGACACCTTGATAACTTTTGCTCTAATTTTCCATAAAGGTATAAGTTATGTAAAATAATTACATAAATTATTTCTATTGTTATAGTGCGCAAAAAAAGAAAAAAATGAGGACAACTGGATAACTTTTGTAAAATTTTTCATAAATATAGAAGTTATATTAAATAGTTATATAAGTTATTTCTATTGTTATAATGCGCAAAAAAAGAAGAAAAAAAGAGGACATTTTGATAACTTTTGATCTAATTTTCCATAAATATATAAGTAATATAAAATAGTTATGTAAGTTATTTCTATTGCGCAAAAAAAAAAAATTATAACTTTTGATCTCATTTTCCGTACTAGTACTCAATCTTAATAGTTTGAAGGACTAACCAAATTAATTGGTGCAGAGGATATTTAAGTTCGCGAAATGAGCAAAGAAGCAGACTTTCTCTAAATAACCATATATTCCTTTTTTTTTTTGAGGAGTTTTGTTTCATGATTCTTAAAATATGGAAGATTGCCGCCATGTGAGAGAAATATTACACCGATAATTTAAGCAGTTAAACAGGTCAAAAGACCCCTTAATTTCCTTTGTTGGGTATTTCGAAATATCGTTGAAACAATTTAAGCAGATGTCGTTGTCCCTACGAAAACATTGGTATTTAAATGTTATTATTTTTTATTTACATTGAATTTAAGTGTTTTCATTTTTTCACTTAATCATTATCTTAGGTGGGATATCAAGGCTGGGAATTTTCTGTTGGCAATTAGTGTTTCTAGAGAGGGTTGGTGCAAACTTTGGATACGGGGTTATACAAACAAACAGGCATACATACATACATACAAACAAACAGAAAACAAATCATTTAATTTGATAAATTTTCGAATTTGCATAATCTATACATAATAATAAACGCGGCAGTGTGTGTCTGTAATCACAATATATCGCCCCAGAAGCCTCGCCCAGGCACGAAACTCGGCACATAATTGTGTTTTGACATAATGAAGAAGTATTTTTTTCCTTTTTCAAAAATTTGGATTAGTGTTTTAGTTATCAGTCATTTGTCAGAAAATCTATGCTTTTTCGTCTTCAAAGAGCCATATTAAAAAAACTATTCAAAAATGCATATACTTTTCTCCACTCTTATAAATGTATGCTAATGCNGCCGACGCCCAGATAAGGCGCTTGTCCTAAGAAACCAGACCTTTAGGAGGCTAGTCAACAATAAATTTATCAAATTTATTGCTGATTATGCATATTAACCGGTTATTATATATAATCACCAGATCAATCACATTTACCGTAACATATATACATAGATGATTGGAGTGGTAAGTAATTCTTTCTTTTTGTATTTTTTATTTATTAATGTTGTTGATACACAAATAGGCCCACATAATGTTTAAAAATAGCTACTACTTTTAAAAATTTTTACGTAATGAAATTTGATACTTTCGATTATTCGAGTTGAATTATAAATTATTTAATACCTCATTAAAGCGAAGAGAACAAAGAATGGTGGAATTACATTTCTCATTCACTTAATTAAATTTTAAAATCGAGAAATACAGTTCCTAGCTAAATTATTAGAAGCACTTTAAGATTCTATGCAAAATCTTACTTAACAGATGATACTATAAATACAGCTTTATTGTTTTAACGAGACTGTTTGGACACATTCGTCTATTAGGGTTAACATTGTCATGCAATACGTTAAAAATAAATACAAATAGGAAGTGTGTAAAAAATCGCCTGAATGAAAACCCATTACATGTATGTTTAAATATAAAAGTATTGCATACAAACTCGTACAAAACATGCAATTATTAGAACACTACAATACGTCTAATGATTTGTTTGAATTATTAATAATATACTAATGTAATACCTGATATAATAAATATTCTATATTTATATAATATATCGTCTAATTTATCCAATCGTCAAATTCATGTGATATATCGCCTAAAATAACCTACGGAAACACGAACGTAAACAAGTGCAAACTAGTTTCAGTCGTGTCAAAACAATAAAGCTTAAAGTATCACCTGATAATAAAGAATTTACATAAAATCTTATAGTGCGTCTTAATAATTTGGTCTGTTTATTATAATATACTTATATAATATTTGATATAATAAATATTCTATATTTATATAATATATCGTCTAATTTATCCAATCGTCGAATTTATGTGATATATCGCTTAAATAAACTACGGAAACACGAACGTAAACAAGTGCAAACTAGTTTCAGTCGCGTCAAAACAATAAAGCTTAAAGTATCACCTGATAATAAAGATTTTACATAAAATCTTATAGTGCGTCTTAATAATTTGGTCCGTTTATTATAATATACTTATATAATATTTGATATAATAAATATTCTATATTTATATAATATATCGTCTAATTTATCCAATCGTCGAATTTATGTGATATATCGCCTAAAATAACCCACTGAAACACGAACGTAAACAAGTGCAAACTAGTTTCAGTCGCGTCAAAACAATAAAGCTTAAAGTATCACCTGATAATAAAGATTTTACATCAAANTTCATGAGATTTTTTTTACATACTTCCTATTTGTATTTGTTTTTAGCGTATTGCATTACAATGCTAACCAACTGTTACACGAACGTAAACAAGTGCAAACCGGTTTCAGTCGCGTAAAAACAATAAAGCTGTATAGTGTATCACCTGATAATTAAGATTTTATGTTAGAATCGTATAGTGGGTCGAATAATTTGGCCAATTAATTTAGAGGAAAATTTTTGTTCTACACGGAAATGTATTCTTACGTAAATAGAATTGGATGAGTTCTTCTTGGAGTAAATTTAAATATCTGTTTGCGGGGGTGGCTTGCTGAGCAGGTGTTGTTGTGTCAGGATGGGGAAACCAGTCGTTGATGACAGCCTGTAGGTAGCCTACTTCCCGGTCTACTTCGTGAAGTCGACATGTCAGTAGGATCAATGCCATGAAGGAGAGGCCCTGCAACAGAATATAAAATTTTATTCATCTTTTTATGAACATGCAGTTTGTCAACTTAAAGTGCATCTGCCTGTTACCTACTCGTTATGTAAAAATAAAATTTTTGCTGGAAAACGTTGATCTATGCTTAAGTAAATATTATATTATATTAGTTATTTTTCGCTATCTATAATCAACACATTAGTTTGGAAAAAATAAATCATCCATACAAAGAATCAAACTGTTTGAAATGTTAGATAAAGATATTAAAATAATGTCATTTATTCAATTCATACACTCCCTATATCTTGTTCACATTTTCAATCGTTAAATAAAATGCGTTAAATTCATCCACTCAATTTCAAATACATTTTTTTGAACTTGTAGTCCATAACACTTGATGTTAATACAGTTTTTTTCAAATATTAATTCATTCATTATATTTGATTAATTAATTTCAGTTTTATATGAGATAAAAGTTTTTAATTATTTAATAAAAAGTAACTATAATAAAAAGTTTCTTTGTTGACTTTTAAGTAAGAATTGACTTAGAAATTTTTTTTTTGTTTATATTGTTTGTTCATTTAAAGAATCAAATACAATCAACAAATTACTTGAAGAAAATAACAAAGACACACTTTTGAGCCTTAATGACTTTTAATGAGCACAAATATGTGGGCAAAAAACTAGTGATTCAACACTTATTTATCTGCAGCCATCAACTGTTTAGCGGTACGAGCAAGAATTATTTGGGACTGAAAAATGCTTTTTTTCCATTAAAAAAAAAAAAAAATTGGTGAGATTTTCCACCTAGGTAAAAAAAAAAATCATTAAAATGAATGAATAATTCTAAATTTGGGGAAACGTCATGGGCCCAAACAAAACCGCGTTTTTAATATAAAAAAAATATATATCACAAACGCAATACTTCATGTTAGCGTTTTCATAATTAGCATGAAACGCAAATAACGTAAATTTGGCTAAGCAAATTGCAACCTCGAATTATTGCAACAAGTAATAAAAGTAATTAAAAAATTTAAAGTCAATTCCTACTTAGGACAACAGAGAAAAATTTATTTTAGTTACTTTTTATTAAATAACTAACATTTTTTCTCGCATATAATATTGTTGTTGTTTACTGTTTTCGTATGTCTGTTTAGTCAAAGGGGGACGATTGTTCCTGTTTTCCAGTGGCGCCATCTATGTCCAAGAATTCGACTTCTGTCACACCCATTCATCGCACCCGTTTATAGGGTGGACCCATTCATACATCCATTCATTCATCCACAGATCGTAATTTTGACATGAATCAGAGAACGATCGATCTCCAATCCAGTACCCCCAGAGGTTTTGATTTGTTATGGGAACATGGAGGACTTTGCGACTTGACAGATTCAACGTGCATCAGTCACCATTTTACTACACGGGGAGTCTTCGAACCCGCGAACTCTCGGACAAGGGCCCAGCTCCCTACCGACCAGGCTATCCCGGCGCATATAATAGTAAAACTAATTAATTAAATTTAATGAATAAATTAATATTTGAAAAAAAAACTGATTAATATCAAGTGTCATTCATTACTATAATAACAAAAATGGTATAACAAAAATGTATTTGAACTTGAATAAGAAGTATTTTATTTAACGATTGAAAATTTGAACAATGTATAGGGAGAGAGTGACACTAATAGTAGGAATTGAAAAATAGCATTAAAATTTCATCTGACGACATATTAAATTCTTAGTAGTTGTATTTTTGAAATAATAAAATTAAGTTGAATACCTCGACTCTCAAAGTATGTGTTTTATGTATAGCCTGCAATCGAGATAAAAAAATATGATTTCAATTAGTTGGTCACGAAAAATGTTGAAAGTTTGAGCATTTTTAATTATTCTTTATATAATTTTAACTAATTTTGAAATCATAAAATGACAAATTTAATAAAAATCGATCGATACTTTCCGGAAGGAAAATTTTCTTAACCTTCTATCGCGAAAGGACAATGTAACCAATTTTGTTGAAATAAGGTACTTTATTTTAAAACCGTAGTTGAACAGCCGACCCAATTTTTGGGTTCACGACTACTAATGTTCAACTCCGCAGCCTTGTCATTTTGAATTGAACCCAATCCAGAAGACAAGGGAACTCCTGAATCAAGTATTGGAAGAAATTGCGTCTTCGTGAAGGACTTTTTTATGGAACTAACCTCAGTTGCGTTACATGGAAAGGAAAACCACGAAAACCTCCCACGGTTAGCCAGATGGCGGGGGACTCTAACCCATGATCCGCCTATCACTGAGGATATTTTACGTCATCATTGTGCACCGGATGCGGAACTCGTATCGACCAGCCATCACTGGGATTCGAGCCTGGTACACCTCATTGGAAGGCGATCCGCTGAACCCTCACAGTTCGAAATAACATAAATATAACATAAACTTTATAAACTTAAGTTTAACATTAAAAATAACATAATTTTTGATGATGTGAAGGGGAACTAAAGTTTAAAAATGGTGATTAAAAATGTTTTTGTTAAAAGAAAGCACTCCTATGTGTTCAAAAACGAGCGCTTTCAATTTCTCGTATTGTTTATTTTATGGGTAATCATTCCCGAAATGTTATTTTACGCCGATTAAAAAATTCAAGGGAGCTGAATTTGGCTTTCAGAATTTTTATATTACTTCTTGTAATTTATGGCCGATAATATTGAAAAGTAATCTAAATAGTATAATTTCATCATTAGGATTATAACTATTTCTGATTTTTGCAATTTTATGTTTGTTTAAGAACAGAAATTTTACGTCGCATTATTGGAAAAAAACACTCAAATCCTTAAATTTTCTTTTTTTTCTTTTGTAAAGTTTAACTTATATTCTCCATTTGAAATTTTTCCACGTGTAATTTGTTTATTTTATTTATTTTTCATAGTTTGCCTTTTAAGGAAGTGAAACTAAGGGATGTTTAATATCTGAAGTAAACTTTGCTTATACCTCTTCTCCCCTTTGTCAGCAAAAAAATAAACAAATAAAATTTTTAAAAATTTTGAAATTCATTTTTGAAATTTTGAATTTTGAAATTTTGTAATAAATTTTTTTGTCGTTTACGTAATTTAGTTGCTTTAGTTTAATAAATTTAGTTGCAGACATCTCTTTTAGCTGCTTAAGTAATGTTTGAATGGTCCCTTAATATTTCTTATTGTTTTTCATCTTTTCATCGGAATAAGTACGCCTCCAATCATTATTATTGCTGTGCACATTTTCACATCTATCATTTAAAATAAAATTTGAATTATGATTTAAATAAAATATGATTTAAATAAAATATTATTTAAATAAAATTTGATTTAAACAAAATAGGATTTAAATATGATTTAATATTTATGATTTAGTATATGATTTCAATATGATTTAATATATGATTTAAATATGATTTAAATAAAATATGATTTAAATAAAATATGATTTAAATAAATATGATTTAAATAAAATATGATTTAAATAAATTATGATTAAAATAAAATATAATTAAAATAAAATATGAATTATGATTTGTAACTGGTGTTTTTTAACTGAACTGTCAGCATAACATAGCTTAACAAGGGACAAGGGGACACATAGTAAAGTGTGACACATTGTGAAAAAGAAGGGGGGGGGGAGCTAGGTCAAAAATATCGAAAAGTGTGACAGCATGTGTAACTCTGAGCTCTTCAACTTCAAACTTCATTTCTTGTAAAAATAAAGAAAAGCACAATAATTGAGATCAAATCTTGAGAAATCAACGATTCAAATTGTATGATAATTTGAGAGAAAAAAGTCGGTTTTTATGAGATAACACAACAGCTAATTTTATGTTTCTTAATTTGTTTCCCTCAAAAAGTATTGTTTGGTTTGAGTTACATAATGAAATGAATGTTGGAAAAACAATGGCGTTTACTGGAGAAAAATGTAACTTTCCTCGATTCACGTCGCTGAGTTTCTATTTCAAAAGAACCACTTTCGTTGCCATCATTATAAATGTAACTGTTTTAAAACTTCATCTTTATGAGAATTATTGCTCGAGATATCAGTTTTTTTTTTACAATACTTTATCGGTTGATTCTCATTTTTCTCCCCTTAAAATTCGATTAAAAATAATTATAATATATTTGTTTATAAAATATATAGTTAATATAATTTCATATAAGCACAATTTTCTCCCCTTAAAATTCGATTAAAATAATCATAATAATTTTGTTTATTAAATAAATAGATATTATTATATCATGTAAGAATAATTTTTAACTTTAACAGATTGAAGTGATACTTAGATTTAAAAGATAAAAAACTACAAAAAAATATTTAAAATTAATATAAAATATGCGATATAATAAAAAGTAATAAGTGAGAAATAGTTTGAATTGTTTACAATATCTAACGATAACTTTATATCCTATTACGCTTCAAATTAGAGTGAATTTATATCTTTCTTGAGTCTATTATATATAAATGCTAAGATTTGTATTTGTCAACATCTAAATTCTCATTCTCATTTTGATTATATTCATTTTTTATTGATTTATTCAATTACTTTTGACATAAAGTGAAGCACGAGCTTATAAAAAGAAGATCTAGAGCAATATAAACTTTTCTCACAAAATTACACAAAACTCACAAAATTACTATAACTTCCAAACAAGAAAAAAAAAGAAGGAAAAAAAACTCCCATTAATTTTTTAAGTGAAAAGAGTTCTTTTAGCTCGTCAAATTTCAACTCTGTAATTTCATTTATACAAACTGCAGAGGAGTTCACAATTTCAACTGTCAATAATTCTCGAACTAATAGCCAAAAGTTAAATTTTTTATTCCATTTTATTTTAAACCGTCGTTAAACAGCAGACCCAAATTTTGAGTTTACGGCTACCAGTGCTCAACTCCGTAGCCTTGTAATTTTGAACCCAATCCTGAAGACGAGGGAACTCCCGGATCAAGTATTGGGGGAAATTTACCTTCGTAAAGGACTTTTTGACGGAACTAAACCGCATTTGCGTTACAGGGAAAGGTAAAACCACGAAAACCTCCCGCGGTTTGCCAGATTGCAAGGGGACTCTAAATCATGATCCGTCTACATCTGGGGATATTTTTACGTCAGCACTGTGGTCGGTGAAAGCCGGAAGCAGAATTCTTATCGACCAGACAACGTTGGGATTCGAACCCGGCGCAAGATATTAATATTTTCGATTTTCGTAGTTTTTTGGATTTTTAAGACATTTACTTTTACCAGTTTCTTTATTTCTAAAAACCGAAATTTGAATTTCTGTGCAACCAATTCATTCTCACGAAATGTTTCCAGAAACATTAGCATAATTCATTCAAGCCTTACAGTGGGGCAAATCCATGAAGTTAGCTGATTTTAAATACACATAGCTCAGTTAAAAAAATTCACGTAATTCAAATAATTTTTGACAAAATAACTCGGGGTTTCAGCAACCAGTTGCGCCAAATTTATTAACTTCCATAAATTAAAAAAAATGTTAGCTGTTTCAGTTCAAAATATTTTTAAACTAATGGAAGTCAATAAAAATCAGATTCAGTGTGAAAGACACCAAGAGTTATTTTAACAAAATCCTCATGTATACCGATGTTTACCCTATATAAAACACTCATGCTTACCCTATAGAAAATTATCAAATTCACCAGATATTTTATTTCCCTTATTTACCCAATATCGGCCCTATACAGATTTATTAAGTTCACCCGATATTTTATAGCCGTTACTCAGGCAATATAAACCCTAGATAAAATTGCACGATTCACCCAATATTTTGAAGCCGTTATATAGTCAATGTGGGCTCTATATAGAATAGTCCGATTCATCCAATATTTTTAACCGTTATTCAGCCGATATAGACCCCATTTGACATTGCCCAACTGACCCGATATTTTATAGCCGTTAATCAATGTAGGCCATATAATTGTTAAATTACCCCAGTATTTTACTTCCCTTATTTATCCAATATCGGCCCTATACAGATTTGTTAATTTCACTTGATATTTTATTTAAGTCAAGATCACAATTTTTGATCCCTTGCGGAGGGAATGGCACCCCCTCTTCGATAGCCCGACGACCTGCACGCGAAGTCTAGCACTCTACGGTAGAACAGTTAAACCAGTGGTTTCCAACTGGCGGCCCGGGGGCCACACCCGGCCCGCGAAGCCTTTTTTGTGGCCCGTGAACTAAAATATATTAGTTGTCCTTTTTTGTGGACAATTTTCGTAAAAAGTAAAAAATCTATGTGGGTTTAAAATATTTTTCACGTTAACAAAAACCTAATTTCTTCGTTTCTGAGAAATTTATCATACCAACGGTGCAAAAAAAGATTATTTCTCAGGTTTTGCAACCAATAAAATATTTATTCAAATAAAAAAATAATCGTGTATGATGCTCTTTTTTATTTCATTTTTTTTGTATTTTGTGAATATAATTTAGCATGTGTGTATCAGAAATTTTCTCGAAGAAATTCTCCGATTTAACTTTTTGAAACTACTCATTTTGGACGAAAATATTTACACACACATTTGAAAATTTAAAATGTAAATATCTATTCTCTGGTGGTTGCAGCAGACAAACCTCAATTTTGTCATTGAACATTTTGTGGGCTACTGTGTAAGTTTTAATACCAACCTTTTTAAAATTTTATACCTTAACAGTTAGATATGTGTTGCACATTAATTGTTTAATACATGGATGCACATTAAAGTTATTGTGGCCCGAATTTTTTAATATGCAATAATATATTTTTAAAATATACTTCTAATTTTAATTTGTAAATCAATACTTTTGTTTTGTACAACTTGATAAAAATCTGACAGTAATATTTAATGTGCCTTCAAACATAAAAGAATCCTACATAAAATTTTGATTAAGTTGCGGGCCGCCATTTGAATTGTGTTTTTAACTGTGGCCCCCGGCCTCATGTAAGTTGGAAACCCCTGAGTTAAACGAAGACCGATGCCACACGCCCTCGGTCTCTCTGCCGGCTGATCAAACTGTTCACCCACCCGCACACTGACCGCAGTCAAGTGATGCCTGACTTCAGTGTTCTAATGAACACCGTGTTTAAAATATCAGCCCACTGCGGGACCCCTATCTGTGACAATGTCACGTGGGTAGTATTGCTCACCTCCGTGTTATAGGTTCATCAGGTAGCGATAAATGAGCAACAGTTCCGGCATCCTCCGAAGAGAGTAGTTCAAGTACCTGCCGTTAGTAAATAAAAAAAAATGTAAACGAGGGGGGGGGGGAATGCTCTTGAAATGTTGACCTCGCTGAATAAAAACTCGTTCTCATTACTCTGGCCAGCTAGAAGTGATTTTGTTATCAAATGCAAGAAAGAAAACACTCATCGTCACGTCTTAACATTTAAAGACATCGAGAATAATAACGAGTTTAAAATGTGACCTCTTGAAATTATTCTATTTCATTTCGTACAAACAGTGTGTCATGATGATTGACAACATGAATGCCTTATTTGATGTCTGTTAAAAAGCATTCGCGAAGTTTCCTTATACAGTTAACCTTATTATATCACAAAAGTCGGTGTAATCTCCAATGAGGTTAATAAAATTATCAATAAAATTATGTACTGTAAAAGTTCGATCGAACTTATAAATGCTTATATCAAAATTACAAAAACTGCATACTTAAATCAAGCCAAAAATTACTGATCTCTCGCTATTATAGCAATTGCTTCTTTTTTTTATTTATTTTATTTTTTTTTATTTAAGGAAAGCACTTTTGTCTGCTTCTTAAGTAAGTAGAGTCGAATCTCTATTTAACGAAATCGCTTCATTCCGATAATAAGTTCGTGATATGGATAATTCGTTAAATAGAAAAGCTCTTTTTGAAATACTTAAACAACACCAAAACAGGTTTTAAACTCATAAACCCTGCACATAATTAAAATAGCAATTGTTGTTGTTGTTCATTTACGTTGCACTAGAGCTGCACAATGGGCTATTGGCGACGGTCTGGGAAACATCCCTGAGGATGATCCGAAGACATGCCATCGCAATATTGATCCTCTGCAGAGGGGATGGCACCCCCGCTTCGGTAGCCCGACGACCTGCGCGCGAAGTCGAGCACTTTACGGTAGAACAGTTTAACGAGGACCCATACCGCACACCCTCGGTCCCTACGCAGGCTGATCCAAGTGGTCACCCACCCGCACACTGACCGTAGCCAGTGATGCTTGACTTCGGTGATCTGCTGGGAACTGTGTCTTAACGATCAGTCCACTGCGGGACTAAAATAGCAATTGAGACACCTTCATCTTGTATACTAGTATCTTCTATTTATTTTACAAATCTTATTCACGAAAGAAATCTGCATGGAAAGCAAGTATAGAGCAAAACATACATTTTCAATTAAAGCAAGATAAATTATAGCTGCTTTTATCATAAAAGTAATTTTAAACATACATTAACCACATGCTTTCTTATGTTTAATAACTACTGATGAAATCCGTTCATTTTGTCTGAGTTTTTATTTTGAAATGCTAACAAAAAAGCAAGGGATTTTACTGCTTTCTCTATAAGTTAAATGTCTTCGAAAATCAATTCAAGGTCATTTCCCATATTAAATGCATTAACAAGTTTGAAATGTTCCGAAATATTTTGTGATATAGGGAAAGTAGATCTCAAGGAAAAGTTCGTTAAATATAAAGTTCACTTCGCTATTTGGAAGTTTATTTTACGAAGAAATTTCCAATATGTTCGTTAAATAAAGTTCGTTAAATAAAAGTGTCCGACTGTAATATTATACGAAAAAGATTCTGAATTTAAAATATTTTTAATCATAACTGTCATATTTTTAATCATAACTGTCACTGTGCATCAATGCAAAACCTGAAAAATGAACATCATTTCACCTTAGTTCCCTCTTACAATCTGAAGACTTTATGATTAAAAAGGCAAACATGTGTGAGAGACCATCGACCAAGTTATCCGCCTGATTACACAAAAAAATTATTTTGTTATTTTATATGTATCTTCTTTACCCTTTTGTTACAGAAATATCTAGTCTCTACCACAAGTTCCTTTTCTCACAATTTACGTGTTAAATTCACGGTTCAATGACGCAATTGTATTTTCATTCTCTCTTTTTTTCCTTGTAAAAATTCTCAGTTGATTTAACAATAAGTAGGCAAACTCTAGATACATATTTTAAATCAAAATATAAAGTAAACTATCTGACAACGCACAGTCGTTGCAATTGTCAAGATTCAAATTGTCGTTATAAACATATTTAAAATAGAAATAAAATTCACCTCTTTTATTTACTATTTCAATTTTCGGGACTTTTTGATGAACATTTGCATTGCATGGAGAGGAAGACCACGAGAACCTCCCTCGGTTTTCCTGATGGCAAAGGGACTCTAACCCATCATCCGTCTACCACTGAGGATATTTTTACGTCAGCACTGTGGTCGGTGCAAGCCGGGTACGGGATTCGTATCGACCAGCCATTGCGAACCCGGTTCACCTCATTGGAAGGCGAACGCTCTATCCCCTGAGCCACCACGGCTCTATAAACGGGTGTGATGTAAGGTTGTGACAGAAATCGAATTCTTGGCCATAGATGGCGCCACTGATCAGCCTGCGCAGGGACCGAAGGGGCACGGTGTCGGTCCTCGTTAAACTGTTTTACCTTAAAGTGCTCGACTTCCAGCACGAATTCCTTCGAAAATGGCGCAAACTGTTAATAAGTAGAAAAGGCACAGCTTCTTAGACGCATTTATTATTAAATAATGAATGAGTCTATGATCTATTCTTTTCAATGTTTGAAAGGTAGAGACGATATTGCATAAAAAGAAATTGAAAAATATTTCCTGATTTTTATCTGAAAAGGAAATTTTTGTCAATTTCATAAATTCCAATTTTTTGACAATTCAACTTTTCTTACATATGAATAATTTTAAGCCATTTTGAAAATTTTAACGAGTTCTCTCTCTCTCTCTTTTTAAATATAAATAATTTCATATCATTTTCATAATTTTCACCCTGAATAACTTTCGCTCTAATGATCGGATTTTCGCGTCTGAATGTCAATCTTAATGGTTTCTGGGAGTGACTTCAAATATGCTAATTAGTGCTAAGTATTAATTAAGTTACGAAATCGACACAAAAACGCAAACAAACATAGATTCTCAAAAGAAACATGCATATTTTTTGCGTATTTGTATTCCTAAACCTCAGAATAGGGGAATAGGGGGGGGGAGCAGACAAAAGTTCGGGAAAATTGGATAAAAAAATGTAGATTCATAAAGTAATATATGTTTGGCATCGGCCAAAGAAAAAAAAAGAAAGGGGAAAAGAACTATTGCCATAGAAGAATGAGAAATTTAATACTACTATAATCAAACTGCGTAATCGACTAGAGAGAAATACTCCGTTGCTAAGCAACCAAGCTGAGAGAATAAAAAAGAATGAAATAAAAACTGAATTCGCTAGTGGAGGAAAGGACTTTTTTTTATTATGGTTAATAGAAAAATATCTTGAAGTTTCTAGGCAACGGATTTATTTTTAGTTAATTTCTGCCAAAAAAGCAAAGATTGCCTTCGTTTTTACCTCCTTTAAAAATAACATTTGAATCGATTTATAAATTATTTATAATTATAATTATAAGATTTCAGTGCTTGAAAAATTGAACTTAAGTTGTTTTTAACTTATTTAAATATGAAGATTTTATACTAAAACCAAATTTGCTTTATTTTAATTCTATACAGAGTTGTAGGGCAAGTCACGGAAAAGATCCCGTAAAAATTGTAAAATATCTGGTAAGAGATCGCAATGCACATTCACAAGGTTTTGTATAATTCACGATACTTTTTTTTCAAATTATAATTGAAGAAATTAGTAAATGTTACTTGTTCCTCGTAAATTTTATATTAATATTAAACGCATTTAAATATTAATCACCTCATTTTTTTTATATTTCTTCATTGTGAGCCAAATTAATTTTTTAATAATTAATTTTAATTTTTCTCAGCTTCTACTAAATTAAAACAGTTGAAACAATCGAAACATATGAGGATTATTAAAAAATGATACCTCATAATTAAACATTTTTCCATCCATAATTAAATTAAATAATGATTAATAACTAGTAAAAATTACTTTTTTTTGCGTGAAATTATCTTTGGGTAAATAGGTTTTATAAGTGAGTGTTTTTTTTCCCTTTTACTTTATGAATTAGTCTTAAAAATACGACTAAAAACGCAAAAAGTAAATTTAGCATTATGGGGTGCTGCTGCTACACCCTACATTTTGAAGATGAAGAATCCAAATATTTCAAAAATATACATTTATATGTTTATTCAGAAAAAGTACGTTTTTTGTTTCCTATTTCGTAACTTAATTGATAGTTAGCTGTAAATAACTACCATATTTCAGGTTACCATTAAGAGATTGACGCTTAGTACGTAAAAATTCGATCATGAGAACGAAAGTTATTCCGGGTGATATCTTTTTTTTCTTTCGCGCACAGTACAACACGCGAAATCAGAAAGTGAACATTCGGAATAAAATTTTATCAAATGATCGAATTTTCTTGTTCGACTAATCTTAATGGATTGAAGACATGACTTAAAATTTGAGCAGCGATGGGGATAGAGCGTTCGCCTTCCAATGAGGTGAACCGGGTTCGAATCTCAGCAGGGGTCTGTCCAGACATTTTGTGAAGGGTCCGTTTTTCGTGAAATTGTGAAAAAACTACTCACATTCTTTCAACCAGGGTCCGCTTTCATGAATTTGTGCAATATCGNTGACGTGAAATATCCTCAGTGGTACATGGATCATGGGTTAGAGTCCCCTTGCCGTTTGGCTAACCGTGGGAGATTATCATGGTCTTCCTCTCCACGTAACGCAAATGTGGATTAGTTCCATCAAAAAGTACTCCACGAAGGCACATTTCTCCCTATACCTGATCCAGGAGTTCCTTTGTCTTCTGTGTTGGGTTCAAAATTACAAGGCTACTGAGTTAAACGTTTGTAGTCGTAAACCAAAAATTGGATCGGCTGTTTAACAACGGCTATAAAATAACTTAAAATTTGGTATAGTTTAAATATAAAAATTGTGAGGACTCTATTTTAAGTTATGACATAAAACACAAAAATGCACTTTCTCTGAATTAACGCATCTTTTAATCAACGGATTCCTGATAGGGGGGGGGGGAAGTGAGCATTAGCGATCTGGAAAATATGGTACCAATAATATTAGGCAGATTAGTTGGGATTCCTTAACGTTAATTTCACTTTCTGCGTATTTTGACATACTTCTGGAATTACTGAAATGATTCCCAAGAACATTTTGCACACCTTCATAAAAGTAGTTTATTCAAAAATAACTCCATGAAAAAAATTCTTTTTTTATTATTTTGTTTGCTAAATATTCACACTGATTTAACTTATCTCATTTTAAAGTACAAAATTCCCAAGAGAATCGTTTGATCAGTTAAACAAGACTTTTAAAATGATGAAATATGCCATTAGATAATGTGGCCAAACTGCCTAAACAATTCGTTTCGTTTTTTTCCTCCTTTTTTCTTAAATCAGTTGCAAATTTTGCTGGTGCTAGAAAATGCTTATTTATGGTTCATTCTAGCAAACCGACATTGCAAGAATATTTTGTGATGCAATACAATCATAACCATGTGTCAATAGAACGATGGTTAATATTAAATATTTATTCTCGTCTAAAAAACACTATTTTATATTATTTCAAAGCTGCAAGATGTTTATACTTCATTATAGGTTTCACTGAGATTCCTATATTTATTTAAAGTTTATTTAGATTATTATGATAAAGTTTATTTCGAAGTTAACATGGTGCCCGGGAGAGCCTGGTTGGCTGGCCTCACGTTCGTGACTAGGAGTTCGAACCCAGTCTGCCGAAAAATTCCCGGTGTTGTTACTGGTGCTCTGTCGGGTCACAAAGTCCTCCGTGTTCCCATAACAATTTCATATGTTTTAAATGGTTTACAATATTATCAATTTGAAATTTCTTTTTTGATAAAAATATTACCATCTTTTAAATACTATATCCCATTTTCTTTACTGTTAAGTTTTTCTTTTCATTTAAAATTTTACAATTCTTTGATCAATTTTAAAAGTTTAAATTTACTTAATATACGTAATATACGTCCTTTTAATAATTTTCAATTAACAATTAAATATTTTTCAAATGTAAATAAATACATAGGGTATAAATGCAAGAATGTTACTCTTGTCCGTACTTAATCGAGACTATAAAATACATTGATCCAGTTTGTTTGTTCTTAAGCCTGATAATAAATTATAACTTACCATGGCATAGTGACAAACGATGATACTCCCGGATTTTAAATCCGTAAATCCACTACAACTCCTCATGTGCATCATCTTTACACTTATTTCCACTAGTCTATCCGATGATGACTTCCGCAACAAGCGATATCCGCAAGACGATTTTCAAACATCGCCGCCGCATTCAAATGCGATTCCTCTTATGAAAAGAATGTTTGAATGAAATCGTTTGCCCGCAATTCTTTTCAGGGTTGCCAGCAGACGATTTTTCTTCCAGCGATCGAGTTCACCGAATAAGAAGAACTTTCTCCTTTGATGCGCGGGAAAACTTGATATGAAATTACAGCAGAGTCTCGATTATCCGAATTAATGTGGTCCACGACTAACTCGGATAACGGAAAAACTCGGTTAAAGCGAATGGTATAAAAAAAAAGAAAAAAGTAGGTATGAGTTTAATATATTTAACAAATACAAAATTTATAGGCTTACTTAAAAACATTTAAAGAACATACTTTACTAAAATTAAAGAGTTTTTACTTAAAAAAGTTCGTAATCGTTTTTTGTTTCACATTATTTTGGCGCTTTTATGCTGCAATGTTTCGCGATTTTTTTGTAGGGTAGGGCTGATGTCGCCTCTTCTTGTTGTTTTATATATTTAATATTTTACTTTATATCTTATAACTGTCGTTGAACAGCAGACCCAATTTTTGGACTTACGACTTCTAATGTTCAACTCCGCAGCCTTGTCATTTTTAACCCAATCCAAAAGACAAGGGAACTCCTTTATCAAGTATTAGGAGAAATTTGCCTTCGTGGAGGACTTTTTGAGGGAACTAACCCGCATTTGTGTTACATGGAGAGGAAGACCACGAGAACCTCCCACGTACAGCATGACGGCAAAGGGATGCATGATCCGTCTACCACTGAGGATATTTCCCGTAAGCACTGTGTTCGATGCAAGTCGGATGCGCATTTCGCATCGACCAGCCATCGCAGGGATTCAAACCCGGTCCATCTCATTGGAAGGCGAACGCTCTATCTCCTGAGCCATCTCGGCTCTCGGTAAACTTAAAATATGTTCTTGCATCTTAACTAATTTTTGAAATAATTGTTCGTTACATTCCGTTTAAAATTACATTGAATTCGGGGCCTCTATAAAAATGTTAAAATCATTTTTTTTTCTTTTTTCTTTCTTTTTTTTTTGTTTGCTTCTTTTTCCGTGAATTTTTTATTCTACACGAAATAGAATAAATGACACTTAAAATCTAAAAAATTATATTAAATAAATTTAATAAATAAAAAAAATCAATGTTTTGTTATTTTCTAAGAAAATTATCTTATTAAAGTTAAAATTTTATTTATTGTTTCTATTTTTAAAATGAAATTCAATCAAATTAACTTAATATTATTCGAAAAGTGTCTAATTAATTTTAATATACTATAAATGAACATAGATTACTAATTATACAAGATCTTTAGAAACAATTAAAGGGGTAAAATTAAAGGTAATGAGTGTCTAAAAAATATGAAAAAAAGAGCTTCGCAATATATATATATATATATTTTATTTTGAAATAGAATATTTTAAAGTGAGACACATTCAGTAGTCTGTTGGCGACTATTTATGAAAATGGAACACGGATGTATAAATTAGCTGCAGGCTATCTCTCAGAAAGCTTACTTATTGACCTCCATAGAACCTTGTTTCGCCTCAGCCTATGATTTTATTCATCACAATAATTTCCCCCCTTCTTTTAGAACGAACTTATCTATTGTGCATTCTTTTCGTCTTCTAATTAAAATGTGTAACAACATCACAGAAACCTCACCCGGAAAATAAATAAAATTTCTCAGGTTTTTCAAATTATTCCACTCATTACAGTAGAGACTCTTTACAACGAAGTGCCCCAACAGCGAATTTCTACCTATAATGACAATTTTAAGACGGATAACACTCAAATTATTCTCAATATAACGAAATAGTTTTTTCATTACATGGAATTTTTCAGACGTTGGTAACTAAATAAAATTAACTAAATGAACTGACTAAATAAAAATTAATTAACTTTCTCAAATTTTTTGAAGTCATTCCACAAATTACAGTAGAGACTCTTTACAACGAAGTGTCCCAACAGCGAATATTTCTACCTGTAATGAAAATTTTTAAAGGGATAACATTGAAATTATTTTCAATATAACGAAATCGTTTTTTTTATTATGTGGAATTTTTTAGGCATTTTATTAGATATTTAATTACTCCTGTATATTATTTAAAAAATTAAAAACAGTATTTTTATTTTATTTTAAAAGTAGCATATATATATATATATAGGGAAGTGAGC